>NC_133830.1:19025000-19340535 GCF_047830755.1 Zonotrichia albicollis
CAGCACAGAGTGACAATGGGTCTGTGGCAACCAAAGAAAGGGCTTGGACTGAAATATGAAAATACCAACTCTTCTCCTTTCCCTCACTTTCAGAAACTCTTCTCCCTGCTGGCATCCTGCTGTCAGAGCCCGTCTTTCATTGTGGCCTCTGCCTTGTCCCATGTGTGACACCAGGAAAATCCCAGGAAAATCATCAATCCCAGCACCTGGAGTTGGCTTTGGAATGCACAGGAAGGACAAGACTCGTAACAAAGTCTGGGATAACCTTTACCCAAACAGCAGCACTGCTTTCTCTGCCTCAGCAGCCCAGCTTGTGCACCCAAAACTCTTCCCTGGCTTTCAGTGCTCAAAACTGCAAAGTTCATTTCAAATCCACTACAGAGTTCCTAACAAAAAACCAAAAATCAAAAAAACCCAAACCAAACAAAATAAACCAAAACAAACAAAAGAAACCATTTTCTATGCAAAACTTCTGGAAGGATACTCAGGTTTCTCAGGTTTTAACCAGCTGGTTTAGGTATTGGCGGATTGGTGGACAAATAGATTATAAATAAAAGCGAAACCAGTGAGATTATTGTCATGTGTGTGCTAAGAAGTGAAAGTGAAAAAAACCAAGCCAGGCTGTGGGGTGACTCTGTGTGTGTGTGTGTGGTGCTTCCATCAGCACTGGAGACAGTGGGTGGAGAGGCTGGAGGAGGTGTGGAGACACTTTACAAAAGCAAAAACAACCTACAGGTGCAGTTAAAAATTCTCTGCTTCAAATTCAGTCACCAGGTTAAAAATGCCAGTGCAGTCCCAGAGTGTGAACCTGGCAGCATTCATTAAAAATGTTTATTCTCTTTTTCCTTTAATACAGCTCCTTCAGTAATTATTTCAGTAATTACATACTGAAAGAGTCAGAGAGCTTGGCTCCTGTGGAGTGCTTGAGCTTTTAGATTCTCTTTTTCTTCTCCCCCTTCAGTGTACACAAATTTATTTGTATGCAAACAATATTTGTGCAGGTGCCTCCCTGGCGTGTGGGGCAGGCAGAGCCAGGGCTGGCAAAAACTTTGCATTTTTTGGTTTTCCTTTTGTTAAACAAACAATCATTTCACATACCAGAGTGTTTGGGCACCAGAGGGATGTGTTCTGTATAAAAATCCACATTCTTTATGGAGCTGTCGTACTTTATTCTTGCAAAGGGGGAAAGAGGGATGGGATGGGATGGGATGGGATGGGATGGGATGGGATGGGATGGGATGGGATGGGATGGGATGGGATGGGATGGGATGGGATGGGATGGGATAGAATAGAATAGAATAGAATAGAATAGAATAGAATAGAATAGAATAGAATAGAATAGAATAGAATAGAATAGAATAGAATAGAATAGAACAGAACCTTGTGACAGAATTCTGGACTCTTTCTCTGCAGCCTCCAAAGTAAAAAGGTTTTTCTCTTGGCCCCCCCAGTTCACTTCCTCCTACCAGGGTAACAGAATATTTGAGGCAAGGAGAAAGAGTGATGATTCCTGGCTGGAAATATTCAGAGGAAAGGACAAGCTTGGGACCCTCAGACATGAGGTTCTTCTAGCAGGGACTCCTGGACACCTTGTGGGAGCAAAATGAGCAAGATTTAAACCTGAGTGTCAAACTGAATCTGCTGGTATTCAACTGACTGCAAAAGCCAATATCATCTTGGCATCAAAATGAACAAGGATTTAATTAAACTTCAGGGCACTCTGATGAAAACTGAAATAAGTCCAAACACACCTTTTATGGGAGAGCTGTGTAACTGCAGCAGGGTTTTGTGCAAGGATCAGTGCAGGGAATTTTGGAGTGGATGCTGCTCCACCCTTGGGCTTTGCTGGCAGCTCTGCTCCTCCCTGGGGCTCTCTCTGGCCCCACCAGGGGAGAAGTGGCAGCTCAGTGCTCAGGAGGAGAAGCACAGCAATATTCTCATGTTCCCCAGACTGAGGAGGGAGCACAGAGCACACCCCAGCACAATCCAAACCACAGGGATGTGGGGAAAACTGGGAAAATGTCACATTTGGGCTTCAGAGGTGAGGGAGGCAGCGAGCACATCAAGGAGCACAGAGCCCAGAGCAGCAGGAGCTGAGGGAGTGCTGCCTTCACCACGGCAGGGCAGGGAGCCTGCATTAATTAACTGCAGTAATTAACCACAGTAATCCAGCTTACAATGCCCAAAATACTCATCCCAAGCTTTTCCCTTCAGCTTGTGAGGAAGTGTGGGATACCTGTCCATGAAGGGAAATGCAGTGAGGCCTTGGAGCTTAGAGGGAAAATGCAGCCACAGAACATTTGGGGAAATAAATTAATGCAATTAACTACGTTGATTAACCATAGCAATCCAGTTAACAATGCCCAAAAATCTCATCCCAAGCTTTTCCCTTCAGCTTGTGAGGAAGTGTGGGATACCTGTCAGTGAAGGGAAATGCAGCAACAGAACATTTGGGGAAATAAATTAATGCTCTTCCATTTTGTTCTTCTTTCTCCCCCAACCTGATGAGTGGCAGCTTCTTAGGGATTTGGATTGGGAATTGACATTAGGTTTAACTTGTAAACTCCTCTTTCAAAAGAGAAGACAAAATGTGCTCCACTGTCCAGCGCAAGCAGGTATCTGTGCCAAGGAAAAGGACACTGGCCAGAGGGGTTCTGATGGCTGTTGTTTGGCACAGGTCTGTGTTTGTAAAATCCTCCATTTCCAGTCATCTGGGTGGGGAGTTTTTATGGAACAAGCTTGATTAGGTTGCTTTCCTAAGGAGAGGAAGCTTATGTAATGGCTCAGTCTATCTCTGCTCCAAATTTCATACATATTTGACCCATGAGTCAAGGCCTCAAGAAGAATTAATTTTCTGAAGTTTCTTGGAAGTCAGCAACTGAAGACAGAAAAAGGAACCATGTTCATTCCTCAGCTGAGGGAGAGAAAGAACTCAGGCACCAAATATTCCTGTTTATGCAGCAGGCTGGTCAGTGCCCACATACCTGAGGCTGAATTTGCCCCAACATGTGGGGGGTTTGCCCTCTGAAATGAGAACCACAGTTAAGATATCCTCATATATATATATATAAATATATAATATAATATAATATAATATAATATAATATAATATAATATAATATAATATAATATGTAGTATATAATATATAATAATTTAATTAATATATTATTATATAATTTATAATAATATATAATACTATTATATATTATTATATATTATATTTATATTATTATATATTATATATTACATATTACATATTATATATTATATATTACATATTACATATTACATATTATATATTATATGTATTTGTATATATCCTTTTATATATACCCTTATATATATTTCCTTATCTTTTATATTTATATGTATGTATATATATTTATCCTTATATATAAATATATATAATTATCCTTATAGCAGAGGTGCTTTAGGGATGAGACCACATAAATCAGTGGTGAAACAGCTTTAGTCCTGCTGTTTGTGGAGCAATGGGTTTAGGGATTTTTTTTCCCTTGAAATATGCTCTGACATTCAGAACACAGTCAGCTCAGTCTTCTTATTCTTAAAAAAAAAAAACATGGAATACTCAACAAACTGTGCTAAAGATGAGGCACAAAGTAATGAAAGCACTGGGAAATATCCCCAGTGTGCTGGTCCTTGGCCATTTCACTCTGGAGTGACTGGACAAGGGTGGGGAATCACCTCTGATCCCCCTCTCTCAGCTCACTTGGATTTCCCCAGGCTGCCAAGAATGGCTGGAGCTGCTCAAGTGCAATCTGCTGTCTCTGATTTTGCTGAGGAACAATAGAAATGCAGTGATATAACTGCAGGAAGCTGTCCAAAAGCATAAAATACCTCACTTTTTTTTTCCCCCCTCATATCTGTGTCATTCCCTTCCCATTTCTTGTTCTGAATTCCTCAGATAACTTTGCTGCAGAGTTGAGTTTTACTGCAGATATGGAAAACTGCCTGGAAGTTCTGCTCCTTGGTTGTTCTGGCTGCTTTCCAGCCTCAGTAATACTCAAGATGCAACACATCCAACTCGCTCCAGCAATCATTCTAGAAAATACAAAAAATAAAGGATCCCATCCAAATTAGCTGCCACCTTAATTAATGACTGCAGGAAGCAGTAAAAGTGAGCCTGGCCCAGGTCTGGGGAGGGCTAATTTTAATTCTGCTGGAGAGGTGAGCCTGAAATTCATCAGTGCAGGGCTCATCCTGAGGTCAGTGAGCACTGCAGATTCTCAGGGAATAGTGGGGTAATTTCCTATCCAAAAACCAGAGGATGTTGGTAGCTCTGACTGCACCCTGAAGCTGTTCCCAGCACCTGCTGCTAGAAAATGAATGTGGGGACACCTGAGTTGTAGCAGGCAACTCTTTTAACAAAAACTGAGCTGATTTCTGGGAGACAGAGCTCGGACCAGGAGGGAAAGTCCTGATTAAGGAGTGGAGATGCACAAGGCACATGGGGACAGGTTTGGAGCTGCCTGAGAAGGTGACACAAATCACACACTGCACATCCAGGGATAGCTGGGATAGCCCTGCCCAAGGCATGCACTGGGGATCTGGGCTGGGTGATCTGTGGGTGCCTCCTGGCTCAGATATTCCTTGATCCCATTAAAAACACCCAAATAATGTCAGCAGGAGTCACCTCCAGCTTCCTTCAGAAGGAGCTGCTGTTCTTTAGGTAAAGAACTGTGAAAAATGCATATTTTATGATTCACTTTTTGCAAATATTATATGTCTTATGTTAGAAAGTTATGCTGTATTAATTTTCTTAAGTAGTGTGTTAAATGTAGTTTTAGGCTATAACATAATGTTAAAATAGAAACTAGGCTATGTAAGATACTTGTTTTAAAGAGAGCAATGAGGTATTCCCACTCATTGGGAATAGCAGCCACAGGACACCAAAATCTTTCAGAGAAAGAGAATTTATTGTTCCCTCATCAGAAGAAATTAACTTCTTCCCACCTCGCTCAGCCCTGAAGACGCCATCAGGATTCAGAGGAAGAAGCTGACACAGACCAGACAGAATCCTGTGTTTGAATGGAATTTATCCATCATACATGAGATGTTTGAATATGCAACAGGTTATTGTTTTTAAGGGTTAATCCTCTGTTAACGTGTGTCCTTCTTCTGGCTTATTTTGCCCAGAAAATGGGTACCCAGATGTCTGTAACTCTTCGTTTCTATTGTCTCGTCCTAATGCAAATTGTTCAAATTTTTATTACTCTTATTATATTACTGATGTTATAACCATTTTATTATTATTAAACTTTTAAAATTTCATTTTAAATTGGTGTTTTTCACAGACCCACAGACCCAAAGCAAATCCCCAAACTTCACACCAGGCAAGATGCTGCTCCCAGTGCCCATCCTTTCTGCAGCCCCTGAGCACAACCAGCTCATTTTAAAGGTCTTCTCCATCCCAGCTCATTCTGTGATTCACAAAACCCCAACGAGGACCAGGATTAAACTGTGGCACACTTGGAAAAGCCAGGCCTTTGCACTGACTCATCTGAGGCATCATTTGGAAACTCCTGACCCACATGCAGGGATGGACTCGGGGAGCCCCGGGACTGTGTGGATTTAATCCATTGTTATGCAAACACACAGCTGCTTTTAAAGCTCACTCTCACACTCCTGGCGGGGTCAGTTTCAAAGCACCCAAAAAGGAGGCAGAGATAAAGCTCCTGCTTTAAAAGAGGCTTCGATTAAATCTAGAAAGGGTTTTTGCAGTCGGGTCAAAGGCAAGCAGTCTGCCAGGCTGCAATGGAACAGTGCTGCTCCAGGAAAGGGCAGTCACACTCCAAAATACAACTCTGCACCTGGTAAACATTAATCCCTGTAGCTATTTACTATTTAAATAGAAAACGACGATTTCAAAGATTATTCGATTATGATTTGTGCTCAGAAAATGTGGAAATTTCCACCAAATCCTTCATACAAAATTCAGAAACCTCCCCTTAGAAACAGCAGTGGGGCTTTTCCATCTGATTGCCGACTAAATTTATTTCTCCTCTGGAAGCAGGTTCGGTAAGTATTTAACCCTGACCCTTTAGCCTGGATTCACAGATCCATTGTTCACCTTGCAGACAATTCAAGGTGCTGCAGAAGCTGTGAAAAGCCCATTCCCCCACGAGACCCCTCAGGACTCACCAGAGCCGCGTTCCCACACCCAGAACCATCCTGGGGGTTCGGATCCAGGGGGAATCCGAGGCTGAGCCAGGTGTGCCTGGGCTTAGGGGGTGTCAGGGACACCAGGGATGGTTCTGCCTCCCAAAAGGCTCCAAATCTTTCTCTGTGGTTCGAGTTCTCAGGGACACCAGGGGTGGTTTTGTCTCCCAAAAGGCTCCAAAGCTTTCTCTGGGGTTTGGAGTTCTCAGGAACAGGACCAGGGATGCTTCTGCCTCCCAAAAACTCCAAATCTTTCTCTGTGGTTCGAGTTCTCAGGGACACCAGGGATGGTTCCTCCTCCTAAAAGGCTCCAAAGCTTTCTCTGGGGGTTGGAGTTCTCAGGGCCAGTACCAGGGGTAGTTCTGCCTCCCAAAAACTCCAAATGTTTCTCTGGGTTCTCAGGGACACC
This sequence comes from Zonotrichia albicollis, assembly GCF_047830755.1. NCBI lineage: Eukaryota > Metazoa > Chordata > Aves > Passeriformes > Passerellidae > Zonotrichia > Zonotrichia albicollis. The sequence goes on from NC_133830.1 coordinate 19,031,591, forward strand.
AGGGATGGTTCTGCCTCCCAAAAGGCTCCAAAGCTTTCTCTGTGCAAGCACAAGCACCTGGAGCCACAGGCCGAGCCCTGAGGGCCGCACGGCTGACAGGCCTCAAAACAGCCAAACCCCGAGGCTTCACTTAAACCACCCCAAAATGTTGCTGCTTTCCCCCCAGGGGCTGCTCCAGCTTTTCCTCCAGCTTTCCTGGAATTTTAATATCCCGCTCTCTTCGGGGTTTGTGCTTTGGATGCTTTTATTTTTAGCTGCAGAGCCTGCCTGACGCCAGCCCTGTAACCGGAGCCGGGTCACTGCGAGCCAGGCATTGCAGGCACACAGCACAAAGCCTGGCTCTGGGCACAACCTGGGAGCTTCAACCCTGGATTTATTCCTGTCCTGGGAAAACTGCAAGGGAACATCACCAGAACACAGAGAAAAGCTGGGGAGGGCTAGGGGTGAGCACATAAAAATCAAAGATGCAAAGTGATCTGTCCTGAAAAAGCCCTTCGCAAGGATTTCTTCTCCTGAGAATATGGGAAGCCTCAGCTTCTCCATGTTTTACTCCTCTAGAATGTGGTCTGGAAATTGTTTATCCAAACATGTAAATTGTTCTTAATTAATGACCAATCACCATCAGCTGTGTTGGACTCGGAGGAGTCAGTCACGAGGTTTCATTATCATTCTTGTTTAACTTTCTAATGCAGCCTCTCTCATTATTTAGTATAGTTTTGAATAGAACAGAACAGAATCGAATAAAAGATATGATATGATATGACATGATATGATATATAATATAATATAATATAATATAATATAATATAATATAATATAATATAATATAATATAATATAATATATATAATATATGTAATACATAAGGTATAATATATAATATAATAATAAATCAGTCTTCTGAGAACTTGGAGTCAAATTCTCATCTCTCACCTCACACTGGGGACCTCACAGCACCACAGTCAGTCCCAAACGAGATCTGTGTGAGCTGAGTGCCAAAAGCAGGAGGTTACCAGAAAAGCCAGGCTATTTCCCTGCAGTAAGGCAGGCACAGGGCAGGTTGCCTTTGGAAAGGGCTGCTGGCAGCAAGGTTGGCCTGGGCGGGTAAATCAGGACAGGGCAGCAGGTGACTGCACATGTCCCAGGTCGTGGTGGCTCCTTTTACACACACAGAGCTGCAGCTCCCAGGACTATTCCAGATAAATCAGGGCCACATCTCCTACCCAGCTGTCAGGTTTTTACCTTTCCTTTGCACACCGTACAACTGGAATAAATCTGGCTGGATCACCTCACCTGAATTTACCTTTTAGTTCTCTGTCCTGTAGCAGAGAAGCAAGGGAAGGATTGCCAATTTATCTGATTGAGAAATTGTTCATCCTGACTCTTCCAGGACCTGTAACCACAGCAATGTGTCTACAACAGAATGTGATTGTCCAAGGAAGGAAAACACGGGTGTAGGGCGGCATTTCATTGCCCAGAGGTGACAGGGGCAGAGCCTGGGCTGCAGTGGAGGGTTCAACCCATGCCAGGGCAGTCACTGCAGCCTCCAGGGATGGAGTTCCAGAGGCTGGGAATGCTCCCTCCTGCCCTTGTGGCACTGTGCTGTGTGGCTGTGCTCTGCAGGGCTGGGGTTTGCTGCCAGGAAAGAGGAGGAATCAAGGCAAACAGAAAGCACTGGGCTGGCCATGGGACAGGGACAGAGCCCCACGTGGGGAGGCAGGAATGCTGGGATGCAGGATGGATTTCCTGCAGATCCACAGGTTGTGTGACACCGGCATTGCCTGAAAATCAGTTTTTGACAAGGCAGCTTGTCTGTTCTTTCGCATGTAACAAATGCAGAGCAAAACAAGTTGAAAGCAGAGATCTGAGCAGAGCAGCTGTGACCTGTCAGTTTTCTCCACTCCACAAAGTTTACAGATTTGGGGTTTTTTTTATTCCTGGCACATTTAAAACTGGTTTGGGCAAATTAAGTACCCTGAGTATGTTTCCTGGGCACAGTGGCATTATTTCTCATGTGCTCACCTGCCTGGAGCAGCTGTGCCAGCTGTTCCTGGTGCCACCTCACACAGGGGCAGGAGGAATTCTGCCTGCACTGCTCTGCTGGGGCACAGACTGGGAAAGGACTGGGAGAACACATCTCAGGCACCTCCGTTCCTCATCCTCTCACTTCTCAGATGCTCTTTGGATCACATCTCCTCCTGGTCCTGCTCATTCCTGATAAACCCTTCATTTTCCTTGTGAAGTCAGCAGACTCCCAAAAGGAACCACAAGAAAAGTGACATTATTTCCCCTCAGAGCTGCATATCAGAGCTCAGGAGCTGCTGTTGCCACTGTGATCCTGCAGTGCCTCATCTCATCCAGCACAGCTGAAGTGAAAAACTTGCTAATCTTTCCCCTTGATGCAAATTTTCCATAGAATTGTTCTTCTCATCCAGATTTTTCCTGAAGGGACCCCAAGCCTCACTTTCTCTTCCTGCTGCTGGCTGGCAGCCTGAGACACCTCCTTGAAAGTGCTTCAGATTCAGGCTCAATGGTGAGCCAAAAATTGGCAATTTACCCATGCCCCTCTGCCCTGCTCTTTTTTTTTTAAGGGGTAGAAGAGTAATTGTGATTTGTTAAGGGAATTTCTGATCTGCTCTGTAATTTTTCTGGTTTCTGTCATTCTGGATGCACAGACTCTGCCGGGGAGTGTGAGCTGACCCAGCAGCTGGCAGAGAGCTCCAGAATGTCACAGCTGCCTCAGAAATCTCTCAGCTTGGTCCACAGGGCTTGCAGGAGGGATCAAGGCAGAAGATGCAGTGACTGCTGAGACTGGGCTGGTCCTGGGCAGGTGGGAGCAGCTCTGGGCTACCTGTAGGGGGATACAGCATGAAGGTGGTACAGAATGTAATCTTATCCCCCAAAGAGCTGCAGCTGAACCAATTACTGAAGATTAGGGGCAGGCCTGATCTTAACAGGCCACACCTGCAGCCAACAAGAGCAAGTGGTATAAAAGAGTGGATTGGTGGGAACTGGAGATAGAGGGGTTAGGTGGTTGTTGCAAGGACCAGGAAGAGTCAGTGCTTAGAGGAGTTGCCTATGAGAAACATTGAGGAGGTGTGAAACTCTGGTGATATGGAATCCTTGCACCATAATGATAACAGAACTCTTGCTATATAAGAGAAAATAAGACAACAACTACCCAGCCCCAGGGAGCCCCCTGAGGTGAGCACAGCCCTGCCCAGCCTGCCCTGGGCACTGCCAGGGATCCAGGGGCAGCCACAGCTGTGCCAGGGCCTGCCCATCCTCACAGGGAAGAGTTTTTCCCTAATATCCAATCTCAACCTGCTCCCTTTCCATCTGGAGCCATTGCCCTTGGCGCTGCCTTGGTAAACAATCCTGCCCCGTCCTCCCTTCAGGCACTGGGACACCACAGTGGGGTCACCCCAAAGCTGAGCAACCCCAGCACCTCAGCCCTTCCTCACAGCAGGGCTGCTGAAGCTCTAATCAACCTGGTGCCTGTCAGGGACATGTTTTCTGAAATATTCTTTCCTTAGGATTTTTCCTCCTGAGAAGCTGAGAGACCTCAGAAACTAAATGTAAACAATAATTATCTGCTGCTGTGGAATGCAACAGGTGCATCTGTGATTGGGCTCATGTGGTTGTTTCTAATTATTGGCCAATCACAGTCAGCTGTCTCTAACTCTCTGGTCAGTCACAAGCTTTTATTATCATTCTTTTTCTATTCCTTGCCAGCCTTCTGATGAAATCCTTGCTTCTATTCTTTTAGTATAGTTTTAATATATAATTTTCTTTTAATATAACATATATCATAAAATAATAAATCAGCCTTCTGAAACATGGAGTCACGATTCTCATCTCTTCCCTCATCCTGGGACCCCTGTGAACGCCACCACAGGTGGTCTCCTCTGGACTGGCCCCAAAGCAGATCTGAGCAGCAGAACAGAAAATGTGGGACAGCACACTGTCTTGCTTGGGCAGAGAACTCCATCAGAATATTCCATCAGAAATTGCATGGATGGCCACAATACAATCCCTTTAAATAGTGTGTTGGTTTGAAAAGACAGGTATCTGCTGAGGAAGTCAGGAGCCTCCCTGAAATGGAAAATGTAAACCCCCTCCCTCTGAATTATTGTAATTTTGAAATTAAAACGCTTTCAGGCAAAGGTATGGGAATAGGAATAACAGTTCTTTACTAGGAAAACTAAAAATTCAAATGTAATAGTACATTAAAAAAACCCAAACCCACTGCCAGAGTCAGACCATGCCCTGCCCCCTGTGTGTCAGGGGGTGTCCCAGCCCCATCCCATGGGGGCTCAGCCCTCCTGCAGTGCCAGCTGTGGCTCTGCTGCAGCAGGGATCCTGCACAAGGGGGGAGTTTTCCTCTGAAATTCCAGTGGTGGTTTAGATGGGCCTGGTCTTTCTCTGGGAATGCAGCGGGCAAAGGCTGCTGAGGTGTCCCAAACCTCAGATTGGATCCAGGTAGGAATGCTTGGCTCCTCCCCTGGGCGGAGCTTCTCCCCATGGGATGATGGAATTTTATCAGCCCTGCAGGGACACTCAGTGGCCCATTAACAGAAAGTATCTCCTGGAAGGAGGATGGCTTTGTGGAAGAGATAAAGAAAATTGCCCAATAAACAGAAGATGCCTGCCCCACCTCTGACAGATGGGAGTAGAACACACACCCCCAAACCAAATCTTACAACCCAGGAAAAATGCTGAGACCCAAAGCATGGTGGGGGGGATATATAACAACCTATTTAATAAATGTCCTTGCTAGAAGTGATGTTAGGTGTGCTCTGTGTTTTCCCAGAGCTGTGCATGTGCAGGGCAGTGCTTTGGGGTGATGGACAGTGCAGAGGTGTTTGTGCTGGGCAGGGGAAACAGGCAGATGTTCCAGATGTGCCCTCAGCAGCCTGAGGCAGGGGTGGAGAGAAAAGGGGGTGCTGGTGATGGAACACAGAGTTAGCACTTCTGTCATGCTTCATTCAGCCACTTTTTGCATTTCTCCCAGCAGGAAATATAATGAGGGAGTCCCTGAGTGCAGGACGCACAAGAAGCCTGAAGCTCCTGCCATGTAAATATTTGTACAGCAGACAGTGAGTCCTGTGCACCAGGGGAAACAGAAATTCTGTTTCTGCTCTGTTCTCTACACAAGGGTATTTTATCCAAACCCTAATCTGTGTAGCTGCCACCCAAACCCAGCTTGTTTACAGCCAATCTCTAGAAAGAGATTGTTTCCTACCTGCCCTGACATGTCCTTGCTCTTTGCTCTGTTGATTTATTATTTCTTTTTTTTGTACATGCTAAAAACCATTAATCTGGGAATCTCTGCTGGGCAGAAGGCAGGGTTTATACTGAGATAGTTGTGGAAGGTGTGGATAATTGAAGTTCAAACCCAAAGGTTTTTATTCAGTGCTGTAACTTCAAAGACAGCAATTTTAGCTTTTTTCAGCAGGGATGAGAGTATCCACACAGTCTGATCTGCAGCATCTGCTCTTGGATTCTCTCAGGGTAAGAAGTGGATTCTCACCTTTAATTTAATTTACTTTATGGAAGACCTTCTCTCTCTTTTTTGTTGAGCACAGAGTGTGCCAGGACAAGCAGGGCCCGACCATTTTACATGAATTCCTTCAATGGGAGGATTTTCCTTCAGACTGGGGGGCTGTGATCTCCTCTCTCTGGTTCCTCTGGGAGAGAGAATCTGTTCCTCTGTCAAATGCTGGCCAGATGCAGCTCTCAGAGCTGCTTTGCCCAATCCAGGCTTTTCACTGACACATTTTTCACGTGCAGCTCCAGACCGCAGCTGACAATTGTGCCATCAGCCAAAATGTCCAATATCTCCTTTCCCAAGTGTTTCCTTACACAGGGCAAGAATTGCACCCCTTATTTGTTATATATCATGGTCTGGACATAGCCATAAACTGAACATCCATTAATAATATGCACTTTGTACTACCTTTTACCTCATTTTTTTTGTGTGCAGGGAAATGACCTGAATTAGTTCACTGATGAAAGAGCATTCTTTATACAAAAATATTTTCAAGGAGCTCAGGTTCCTACCAATACCACTTTGTTGCTACTTGGACTTGCTTCTTGAGTGTTGTTCCAGTGTTTTTACCTGGTGTCTTTCTGTTTGGGGTCTGATTTCTGGTTGTTTGTGCAGCTCAGAGGAAAGCCAGGGCTCTCAAAAGTGCAGGTCCCCACCTGGGTGTCTGCATCAAACCAGAATACTGCCTGCAACTAAGGATGTCACTGCTAAAATAAGCAGATAAATTCATTTTAGATGGTTTTTTACAGTGCTCAAAGAACTATTTATTTTTCAGGATCAAAGCAGGCCACCCTACCTGGTCTGGTTTTGGGGTGAATTTTGGGGGGGATTTTGGGTGTCCCAGGTGGAATTTTGGGGTCAATTTGTGGAATTTTGGGATCCCAGGTGGAATTTTGATGTGAATTTGGGGGATTTTGGGGTTCTTCTTAAGTCGATCTTCTGATCAACTTAACTGCAAGCTTTATTGGTTAAAATATGCCCTATGCCCTCATTCTTGTAGCTTAATACTCAACAAAATTGAAAGGAAAATGACCGAATCCTGGATTCCTCACAGCAATTGCTCTACCTGGTCACTTGGCCATTGGAGGATGATGCAATAGTTAACTTTGTGTTTGCCTTTCTCACACAGCTCCCACGCCCCTGCAGCCTCCAAGAACCATAAATTGCTTTATAGAGGAGACACAGGGAAGCAGGAGCCAAATGGGAGAGGGGAGTGACTCCCCTGGGACCATTACCTCACTGAGGAGCAGCACCAGCCTCTCTCTCTTCAGAGGAGAGCAATCACACCACGTTGCTAAATAGAAAACTGGATATTTCTGTACATCTGGGACAGGGCTGAGCCGGGAAACCATGCAGAAGTAATATCATTTTGGAGAAAAATGAACTCTCTTTTTTATTCCTTACCTCATAAAAGTGATGAGTGGAATGATTCTGGTGGTTTGGGGTGAGCTGGGCTGTCAGGAGTTCAGGAGTGCAGCAGGAAGCACTGAACTGCTGGATTTATAAACTGCCCTGACAGCAATCCAGGAGAAGATCCCAGAGTCCTCCCAGTCAATAATTACACCTAAAATGGGGATTTGTGGGAAAGAAATCTGGGCTTTGCTCTCTCCACCATCCCATGCCCATGGATGAATTCTCTGTGATTCCCTGATTTATCCAGTGATAGATTTATATAAGGATGTCACCCTGATCAGCGTGGCAAACAGGGCATCCCAAGGGCATGGGGCAGCAGGAAAGACACAGGTAAAGGGGATTTTGAGGAATTTCTGCTGGAACCAGGACTTCAGAGTGGCCCAGCTGTTGGTTCATGCCCCAGACACAGGAAAGGCAGCTCTGCAGGTGTTTGCCTTCCTGATGCAGGTCAGGAGCCAGCAGCAGAACAAAGGCACTCCTGGGGCTGATAAGGACCCGGTGCTTTGTGGCTGAAACTGGATCTGCAGTGCTGGGAGGGAGGAGAGCCCGGGCTCCATCCCTGTTATCAGCTGGGGATGGCAGCCAGGGCTCCATCCCTGTTATCAGCTGGGGATGGCAGCCCGGGCTCCATTCCTGCTGCCTGAGCCGGCTCCAATCTGTGCCCAAGCTGAGGAGCTTTGCCTTCTGCAGGACTTTGAGGCTCCAGTCAGAATTAAAATAGCAGTTAAGTTTCAGACCTAAGAAGTTAACCACTTAGTAGCAATAAGAACTTTATTTTCTGGGGTCAGATATTCTAACTGAGCCACCCCTGACATCTCAGGGGTGACTGGCACAGTTTATACAGGTGTAAGGTGATTTTCACCCAGGAATAGTTTGTTATGTTGACCAACTGCTCACTCCAGGTTTGCTTTCACAGGGGAACTTGCCAAGTGAAGAAATGACAGGTTAGCTACCAATACAACAGAGCAGGCTGGATTTTATGAAGCCTTTTTCTTATAATTTTTCCACTTTAGTGCAACCAATCCTGTGCTGAGCATCCCTGTCTGATTGTGCTCACAGGGGTTTTGGGATTGGGGAAGGGATGAGGATCTGACTCCATGTCTCAGAAGGCTCTATTTATTATTTTATTATATATATTACATTAAAACTATACCAAAAGAATAGAAGAAAAGATTTCATCAGAAGGCTGGCTAAGAATAGAATAGGAAAGAATGATAACAAAGGTTTGTGGCTCATCTCTCTGTCCGAGCCAGCTGACTGTGATTGGCCATTAATTAGAAACAACCACATGAGACCAATCACAGATGCACCTGTTGCATTCCACAGCAGCAGATAATCATTGTTTACATTTTGTTCCTGAGGCCTCTCAGCTTCTCAGGAGGAAAAATCCTAAGGAAAGGATTTTCCATAAAAGTTGTCTGCGACATCCCTGGGCGGGCAGAGCTGAGCTCTGGCAGCTGCCATCTGCCATGGAAGGGAATGCCAGCTCCTCTGCAGGCACCTGTGGGGACACAGGGCTTGCTCAGAGCCACCAGTGACTCATTTATTGCCCAAACCGTTCGGGCTGTCTCACACCGGGTCTAAATTCCACAGACACCCACCCCTGAGGCTCTTTTCCTAAAGGGAGCTTGCAGGTATGGCCAGGTGCTGCTGTGCCTGGCACATCCCTGCTCCCCAGGCAGGCAGGAGAGCAGCTGCTGACTCAGGCCCTGCACTTGGGGCAGCTCTGTGCCCAGAGGAGAGGCTGGGCCAGTCCTTGGTGAAGTACTGGGGGCAGCTACACTGTCATTGGCACTGCTGGTGATGAAGGGGAAGACGATTTTCAAGCTAAAAACAATTTATAGCTCAGTCAAACATCAGTCTCAGAGGTTTTAGAGGAGCAAGCACTGGGCCATAGCTCAAGGGCAGTCACAAGTTCTTTGTTCCAAGGCAATACAGAACTTTCTAACCCAATGACAGCTGCCACAGGGTTTATTTTGCTTTTCTAACCCATCACCTTTACTCACTTCTGCTGCACTGTGGATACTTTTGTCCAATGGCTTCTGTCTCACATGCACACAAATGCTTCTGTTATAAATCTGAACTCTCAGCTCACTCCACACAACCCCAGCCCTACACTACAAACCCTTCACCATCTCAGCAGTACAGCTGCTCACTTACTTAAGGCATATTCTTTTTTCCAACTATAGAACCATAAGTTTATGATTTTTCTGCTTAATATCTGTGTATTGTATTTTTACATCAATCCAAGCCTCTTCCAAGGCTGCAGCCCAAACCCTTCAGTGTCTGTGGAAGTTTCTGTTTCTCCAATTCCCACAGCACACCAGGGTGAAGCTTTCACCTTTGTGCAGCATTAAATCAGGAAAGTCCTTCAGTGAGAGGCGTTGCTGCATCTGTGTGCTGCAATTTCATATCCTGGATACTTTATGGTGTATGCAAAGAGCAAACACAGCAGGAGTCAGGTTTGCCTTGCAGAGGGAAATGCCCAGAGCCAAGGTGACCTTCACAAAGTCCCTGATTTCGTGCTCAGCCCGTGGGGTTTGGGTCATTCCTGTTTGGAGACAGGGGAGAGCTCCTGCAGCACCTGCAGGAGGAGGGATTTGCTTTATCTGTGTGCAGGAGAGCAGGGCAGGAGAGAAATGGTGCCATCCAAGCCCAGGGCTTTGTGCCACCCTGGCACTGACCCCAGCCAAGCTGGACAAGGAATCCCAGGGCAACCCCAGGCAGTGCTGGAGAGCCCAGAGTCACTGACTGCTGCTGCCCCTCAGCCCAAGCAGAATTCTGAAAACACACCTGAAAGCTGCTTAGAAATGGCAAAGCTTCAGATCTGAGCTCTAACAGGGCACCAGGGAGGGGAAACCCTGCAGGTGCCACCTTCCCAATTGCCCTCACAGGGAGCATCCAGGATGCCAAGGGCCTTGCTGGGAGCTCCAGAGGGTTTGGCTGTCACAGCTCCTCAACAAAACACTGACATCCTGGTATGAATCCAGGATTTCTGGCTTGTTTCCAGATTACAGCCTGGCCTGGGAAGAGTTAACAATAATTTCCCTGCTGCCCTGCAGGGAATTCTCCTGCAAAATATCTGCAGGGAGCTGGAAACAAATACCTGCAGAGGGAGAGGAGCATGGGGGCATCTCAGAGGCTCTGTGCAGCTCAGACAAGAGAAAAGAGCACAGATTCCTCTGCTGGCTGTATGTGAAGCCAAGAAAGGCTGTGGCATGGTGGGATGGAGAATTGAGGGGCTCAGGATCTGGAGTGTCACTCTTTCAGTCACTCTGCCAGTGACAGAACTTTATTTCTCTTTCTCTACTTTATTCAAACCCTCTTCTAATCTTTAGAAAAGTTTCCACTCTTAGAAAAGTTTCTACTCTAAGGAGTAGAAAAGTTTTCTACTCTTTAGAAACGGATTTGGATAAAGTAGAGAAAGAGAAATAAAGTTCTGTCACTTTCTCTATTCAAATCCTGCAGCACAAAAGCTCATTAATGCTTGAACAAACAAAGCAAAATAATATATATAATAATGTTATATATATTATATATCATATATTGCAATATAATATAATACAATTCAATACATTATACCATGTTATACCATGTTATACCATGTTATACCATATTATATTATATTATATTATATTATATTACATTACATTACATTACATTACATTACATTACATTACATTACATTGTATCATATTAGTGCTATATTAATGCTATACTAAAACTATACCAAAGAAAGATAAAGGATACATCAGAAAGCTTAACAAGAATGAATAATTAAGAAAAACTCGTGACTGACTCAGAGAGTCCAACACAGCTGGCTGTAATTGGTCATTAATTAAAAACAATTCACATGGAACCAATCAAACATTCACCTGTTGGTGAACAATGTCCAAGCCACATTGCAAAGCAGCAAACACAGGAGCAGCAATCAGCAATAATCAATAATTATTGTTTTCATTCCTCATTTCTTGGCAGTCCTGTGGGAGCTGTGCCTGCACAGAGGTCACAGAGGCCCTGGTGTGGTGGCTAAGAATAGAATGGCAAAGAATGATAACAAAGGTTTGTGGCTCAGCTCTCTGTCCGAGCCAGCTGACTGTGATTGGCCATTAATCAGAAACAACCACATGAGACCAATCCCAGATGCACCTGTTGCATTCCACAGCAGCAGATAATCAATGTTTGCATTTTGTTCCTGAGGCCTCCCAGCTTCTCAGGGGGAAAAATCCTAAAGAAAAGATTTCTCATAAAAGATGTCAGTGACAACCTCCAGTACCTTGAGTTCTGAATCCTGCCTGGCTCACTGGGGAAGGCTGAAGAATAATTTAGGATTTGGCCACCTCCATTTTCACTGTGTCAGCTGGCTGTCGTGACCAAACAAAACTTGGTTGTTCATTAATATATCACCCAACTGAAAATACAAAGATTTGACTAAATATTTTCCTTTTTAGGCAGTTTTCTTTAATACTCGGATGGAAATATGTTCACTCAGCTGGTGATGTGTAAAACAGAGGAGCACAACCAAGCTGTAGCGACTTGACTTTGCCTCGCACTAGTGGAGGTGAGTATTTGAAAACAAAATTTTAAGTTATTTTTGTAATAACTTAAGCCTGAATGATACACTGAATGGAATAATTCTAATGGCTAAATGTCCAAGTTTTGTCAATTTACATTTTCTGCCATTTGCTCTGCTCCAGTGGGTGACAGCAGGGTCATATTTAGAATTATAATAAACTCCAAAAGGCAGCAATTGTGAGCATTTGGTATTCATGGAATGGAGAAAGGATAACTGGTACTTTCAGTGTAACAATTTGAGATGCTGCAACTTTTCCCAACAGGACAGAATCATAGAATATTCTGAGTTTTGCATCAGAAAATGTTGATTCAGTGGAAACTCATTGGACTGTTTCTGGTGGATCCTTGATGTTATGAATTCTCTCCACGCTGATGTGAAATGAATCCTCTTTAATTGATGCTGTGGGTGGCCCCTTCCTCTCATTTTCTCCTGCAGCTCAGGCAACAGCAGGTTGTGCTGGTGAACATGAAGGTGCAGCTCACTTTTAACAGGAGTTTAAAATACTGGAGCTCTTTCTTCACTCAGGAGAAGCTCCCAGGTGTGAACAGAGGGCTGTCAGTGCTCAGTGTGGGTTATTTCCCTGCATTCCCTCTCAGCTGACAGGACCAAGGGTGTGTTGTGGGGGTCCCAGTCGTTGGTTTTTCTGGATCTGGATTGAAGGCACTTGAGACAGTAACTTGTGTTCAGACTCAAGTGTTTATTATTTCTTATCAGTAAAACAGTCTCATTACGGTGAGTTCGGCAGGTTTTCATTAGAAGCACAAAATGGCCAACAAGCTCTTGTTACAAGGTCTTTTAAGGCTAAACTATCCAATTAAGAGCTGACACCTGGATTATTTTCCCTTTTAACCCAATAACTGATCCCACAGAGCTGCAATGTGGACTTTCCTGCCCAATTACAAAATGCCACCCAAACCCATGAAGAAGGAGGAAGAAGAAGCATGGAGAAGAAAGAAGAAACCCAGGATGACACCCTGTGCCCTCCATCTTGCTTTCATCCACAAAATACTAAAAATCCCAAAACTAAATTTCTCACCAAGTGATATAACTACACTACTCTCTATAATCTATTTCACACTTTTGTGGATTCTGGTTTATCTTGAAGTCTGGGAAACTTTCTCCATGAATGAGGGTCAAAGTCAGAGCTTCCGTGGGGGTCAGGGCACCCCAGAGCAGACAGAGAAATATTCCTGGTGCCCTGGGATTCCACAGTGTATAAATTGGATTATTGCCATTTACATCACCAGAGCCTTCCTCTGGGAAGTGGCACCTCTGCATCATGGAAATCTGTCTTGGTTTGGAAGGACAGATGCCTGCCAAGGATGGCAGGACCCTCCACTGAAATGGAGAATGTACCCACCCCCCTCGCCCCTTGAATTGTTATAAATTTTAAATTAAGGGCCTCTCAGGCAAAAAATATGGGACAGGAAATAACAGTTCTTTAACCGGGAAGAAAAGAAAAGTATAAAATAAACAATGCAGTAAACTAAAACAACACTGACAGAGTCAGAACACAACCCAACACCCAGTGGGTCAGGGTGTTGGTAGCAGTCCAATTGGAATTATGACTGCAGTCCTCCTGGAGTGTCAGGTGTTGTTCTGCTGGAGCAGGAATCCTGTAGAAAAGGGTGTAGTCTTCCTCTGAAGATCCAGGGGAAGAAGAGGCAGCTGCTGTTTCTCTGGGAAAGCCAGTGGAGAAGGTGTCTTGGTATTCCAGAATCTCCACATTATATCTCTGGTAGGAATTTCCTCTGGGGCAGAGCTTCTCTGACTGGGATGCCCTAGTTCTTATCAGTCATGGAGTGACATTCAATAGCCTGTTATCAGCAGATGTCTCCTTGGAGGGAGGAGTGGCTGTGGAACAGATAAGGAAAACTGCCCAATGAACAGGAGACAGCTGCCATACAGATGGTAATAGAATACATCTTGCTTTGCAGTCTGGGACAAAATCACACTGTGCATCCTGGGAACCTCACTGAGCATCCTGGAATCCCCCATTCCATCCTGGGAACCCCATTGGGCATTGTTGGGATCTCACTGTCCATCCTGGAACCCCTCATTCCATCCTGGGAACCCCACCTGCATCCTGGGAATCCCACTGGGCATCGTTGGGATCTCACTGTCCATCCTGGAAATCCCTCTGTGCATCCTGGGAACCTCACTGAGTGTCGCAGACATCTTTTTGTGAAAATCCTTTTCTTTAGGATTTTTTCCCTTTTGAGAAGCTGAAAGGCCTCAGGAACAAAATGTAAACAATGGTTATCTGCTGCTGTGGAATGCAACAGGTGGATTTTTGATTGGACCACCTTGAATGTTTACAATTAATGGCCAGCCACAGACCAGATAGCTTGGACTCTCTGGACAGATCTTTGTTATTCATTCTTTTCTATTCTTAGCTAGCCTTCAGAGGAAACCTTTCCTTCTATTTCTTTTTAGTATAGTTATAATGTAATATATATATACATATATATCATAAAATACTAAATCAAGCCTTCTGAACATGGAGTCAACATTCTCGCCTCTCCCCTCATCCAAGAACCCCTGTGACCACTGTCACAACTGAGCATCCTGGGAACATCACCTTGCATCCTCCTGCTCCCAGGGCAGCCTCTCCCCTGCTCTTTCTGCTCCCGGAGCTCCTGATCCCCTGGATGCTGTTCCCAGTGCCCCTGGTCCCCCTGGATGCTGCTCCCGGAGCTCCTGGTCCCCCTGGATGCTGCTCCCAGTGCCCCTGGTCCCCCTGGATGCTGCTCCCGGAGCTCCTGATCCCCTGGATGCTGCTCCCGGAGATCCTGGTCCCCCTGGATGCTGCTCCCGGAGCTCCTGATCCCCTGGATGCTGCTCCCGGAGCTCCTGATCCCCTGGATGCTGCTCCCGGAGCTCCTGGTCCCCCTGGATGCTGCTCTCGGAGCTCCTGATCCCCTGGATGCTGCTCCCGGAGCTCCTGGTCCCCCTGGATGCTGCTCCCGGAGCTCCTGGTCCCCCTGGATGCTGCTCCCGGAGATCCTGGTCCCCCTGGATGCTGCTCCCGGAGCTCCTGGTCCCCCTGGATGCTGCTCCCAGAGCTCCTGGTCCCCCTGGATGCTGCTCCCGGAGATCCTGGTCCCCCTGGATGCTGCTCCCTGGCTCGGCAGTCCCAACACAGCCACACGGCTCCTCTAACCACACTTTGCTCCTTTCTATGCCTGTTTAATACCACGGCCAAACCCCACTTCTCACTTCCACATTTGGTGATTTCTGACCCTGTCTGGGCTGCCTGAGGCTGTCCCTGTCCCCGCTGCCCCTCCTGTTGCTCTGTCCCTCCCTGGTTCCTGAGTGGGACAGCAGAGCTGCTCTGCAGCTCCCTGGGCCTCATTAACTCCTGCTGCAGGCTCATATTTCACATGCCACTTACAGGCTTTGGTCACAATCTTCAAAGTGGTTAATGGATCAAGCCCCAGCTGCATGAAAGGGTGAATTTTGATCTGTGAACCATCATGACAGCTGCATTTCCTTGGGCAAGGGAGACTGCAAAGCCCAGGAGGAAGTGTCTGAAAGGGAGGTGTGGCAGACATTTTTTATAAAAAAATCTTTTCTTTAGGATTTTTCCTCCTGAGAAGCTGAGAAGCCTCAGGAACAAAATGTAAACAATGATTATCTGCTGCGGTGGAATGCAACAGGTGCATCTTTGATTAGCTTATGTTGGATGTTTATAATTAATGGCCAGTCACAGCCCAGCTGGCTCAGACAGAGGGCCGAGCCACAAACCTTTGTTATCATTCTTTGCTATTCCATTCTTAGCCAGCCTTCTGATGAAACCTTTTCTTCTATTCTTTTAGTATAGTTTTAATGTAATATATACCATAAAATAATAAATCAAGCCTTCTGAAACATGGAGTCAGATCCTGGTCTCTTCCCTCAACCAAAAACCCCAGTGAACACGGTCACAGGAAGGAACGAGGTGATCTGAACTGAGAGAAGAAATGGATGGGGAAAATATTGGGAAGATACTGTACAGATGCAGACATTTCAAACCTGAGCCACTCCAAACAGGGATTTCCCCCTCATGTGAGCAAACAAACCTCAGCACCATCCTCAGAACAAACCCTCTGTGAATTTTTCAGCTACAAATTCTGCTTTAAACACAAAGCTCTCCAGCAGCCAAGTGCTGGGAATCTTTTCTGCCTTGTCCTCAGACATGTGGCTGCATTCACAGAATGCCCCAGTGGTAAGAGATTGTCTGGAAGGAGAACCAACAACAAAAATAATGCAAAATATTCCAAAAAGAAACAACCAAATACAGATGAGGAGTCTCTTCAAGAAGTTCTTTCTGTGAAGCTGCTGCTGAATGCAGTGCACGGTTTACTTCTGAAGATAAACCAGAGGTTTTCATGCCCATTCTGAGCTAAATCAGTGCATTTCAGGCTCAGTGTTTATCCAAACACAAAGGTCCCGAGCAGCCCAGTGAAACTGGTATAAACACTTTGTAAAGGCTCATAAAGAGTTTATGTCAGCTCGGGATGTGTTTATGGCAACCCAAAATGAGCTATTCTTACACTGCACCACAAATGTCAGCCAACAGCTCGCAGGGATTTGGGCTGCCCGGGTCTAAAATAGAATTTCCCGTGAGCAGCGGCGGATCCAGCCTGGCACGGGGCGCGTCCTCCCTCTCGCGGCCGCCTCGGGAATGGGAGAGCCCCAAAATCCCATCCAGAGCCGGGAGAGCCTCAAAATCCATCCTGACCCAGGAGAACCCCAAAATCCCATCCCGAGCTAGGAGAGCCCCAAAATCCCATCCCGAGCTGGGAGAGCCCCAAAATCCCATCCCGAGCTAGGAGAGCCCCCAAAATCCCATCCCGAGCTGGGAGAGCCCCAAAATCCCATCCTGACCCGGGAGAGCCCCAAAATCCCATCCCGAGCCAAGAGAGCCCCAAAATCCCATCCTGAGCCAGAGAGAGCCCCAAAATCCTATCATGAGCAAGGAGAGCCCCAAAATCCCATCCTGAGCAGGGAGAGCCCCAAAATCCATCCCCAGCCAAGAGAGCCCCAAAATCCATCCCGAGCCCCCCTGGCAGCAGGGACATGGCACCGCTGCTGTATCAGTGTTCCAGCATCTACAGAGACAGCTTTGTAAAGAGAGAATTGCAAAATAATCGAGTTTGTTCACTTGACAAGCTGAATTTATAATAATTTTGTGTGATAAATGTGTATTTCATGATTGGCTTTTCGCAAATATTAAAATTAATATTATATGTGTTGTGTTAGAAAGTAATGCTGTATTAATTCTCTTAAGTAGTATGGTAAAAATAGATTTAGGTTATAAAAAATGTATATAAAATAGAAATATTTATAATATTATATAGTATATAGTATATAGTATATAGTATACATTATATATATTAATATAAATTATGTCATATATAAATATATTAAATAGAAACTACACTATGTAGGATAATTTTGTTTTGTAAAGAAAGGACTCACAGCGAGATAGCAGCCACAGGACACCCAAATCTTTCAGAGAAAAAGAATGTATTGCTCTCCTATCAGAAGAAACGAACTTCTTCCTGCCTTGAAGATGCTGTTAGGATTAAGAAGGAGAAGTTGACACTGACCAGACAGAATCCTGTGTTTGAATGGAATTTATGCATCATGTATGAGATGTATGAATATGCAACAGGTTATTGGTTTTAAGGGTTAATTTTCTCTTAATGTGGGTCCTTTTTTGGGCTTATGCTGCCCAGAAAATAGGTACCCAGATGTCTGTAACTCTTTGTTTCTATTGTCTCCTATTGTCCTAATCCAAATTGTCCAAAATTATTATTACTCTAATGATATTACTATTTTTATAACCATTTTATTACTATTAAACTTTTAAAAATTTAAAAACAAGTGACTGGCTTTTTTCACATTTTGGAATAATGTACAACTACTACATTACCAGTAAACATTGCTGGTGAAGTCACCATAGAATTGATAATGTACAGAATCCCAGAATCCCAGAATCCCGGACTGGTTTGGGTTGGAGGGATCTCAAAGCCCATCCAGTGCCACCCCTCCCAAGGAACAATTCCCAATTTCCAGTTCCCAATCTCCCATCCATGCCTGCCCCTGGCAGTGGGCGCCATTCCCTGGGTGCTGTCCCTCCATCCCTGTCCCCAGTCCCTCTCCAGCTCTCCTGGCTTCAGGTTGCCATAAGGACTTCAGCCCTGCCATCCCAAAGAAATGTAAATGCTGTGATTATTTTTCTGGCACTGTCACTGAGGTTTTTAATTTAAAATGTTGTCTGGACAGGCTTGGTGCCAGGTGAGTCCTCTGCTCTCCTGCTCCACCCTGTCTGTTCCATTCAGGGACAGCAGGAGGGCCAGAGGGCTGGAGCACTCTCCTGTGGGGAAAGGCTGGGAGAACTGGGATTCTTCACCTAGAGAAGAGAAGTTCTGGGGTGACCAAACTGTGTCCTTGCACTGCCTGAAGGAGCTACAGGAAAGATGGAGAGAGATGGTTTACACAGGATGGAGTGAAAGGGGCAATGTCTGCTGTCAGGATCTTTAGCTGCTCAGAGTGACCCAGAGATTGTTCAAAGTCTCTTTTCCCAGCCCAGTGCTTGAAGAAGGAGTCAGAGCTCTTCATTTCTCGGTCTCAAGGTTATTTATTGTTTCTTATCTATAAAAATTTTTCTCCTGCCCAGCTCAGGTCCATCCAGCAGGACAGTTCCAGGCCCTCTTTTTACTAAAAACTACGTGTACAATGTTTACAATTACTCCCCAATACCCATCACCTGTGTTAGACAGTGAGCTTCTACTCTAAACCAATCTGTCAGTGCCAACATCACAGCAGAAGATGGAGGCCAAGGAGAAGAAGGAGAAAGGCTGGACATGCCCAGTTCCCTCCATCTTGCCTCCTGAACCCCCATACCAAAACCCCAAAATCTACATCTCCACCCCGTGATAACTTCACTATTATTCTACCTAAACTGTTGTGGCTTGCTGATCTTCACATAAGGTTGGTAATTTTCTCCATGGGTCATAATCAAACCCACAGGTGTTTTAGGCTTCTGAGCCCTCTGCCAGGAGTCCCTGCAGTCCTGGACAGCCAGAGGGATGTGCTGGGTTCCCACAGGCTCCCACTGATAAAGAGTTCAGATCAGATGTTAAGAAATTCCTCCCTGTGAGGGTGGGCAGGCCCTGGCCCAGGGTGCCCAGAGCAGCTGTGGCTGCCCCTGGATCCCTGGCAGTGCCCAAGGCCAGGCTGGGCAGGGCTGGGAGCACCTGGGACAGTGGGAGGTGTCCCTGCCATGGCAGGGGTGGCACTGGATGGGCTTTGAGGTCCCTCCAACCCAAACCAGTCTGGGATTCCATGATCTGCCCATTCCATGCTGTGTACATTCCCCAGTGCAAATGGAACCTGGCATCTCCAATTCCTTCTCTCTAGGGATGTATCTCATTAGGGAGGTATCTCATTAGGGATGTATCTCATTAGGGAGGTATCTCATCAGGATCCAGCCCCTCCAGGAGAGCAGGGTGCCCCAAACTGAGGATGGCTGAGGCACAGGGCAGTCCCCAGGGCCACAGCACTGTCAGCAGCACTGCAGGGCTCTTCTGGCAGTGCCCTCAAGGAAAACATGTGGGGAAGTGTTGGGAAATAATTTTTAAAGTTTGATAGAAGGTTTATATGCTATGTATTTGTATGTAAACTCTGAGACAAAATAAGCTGAAAATAGAATAAAATTTTTAAAAGTTTTTAAAGCTGGGGCAGGGACAGGTGACAGAGCAGAGTTGTCCCTGCCCAGCCCCAGTGGGGCAAGGTGGGCACTGACAGCACACAAGAAAATGGACACAACTATTGCCAAGTTCATCCTCTCCCCACCTATTCCTTCAGCCCACTGACACAGACACTCTGGACATCCTGCTCACATGGTTTGCATTAAAGCATTATGAAATCCCAAATTCTGGTGCCAGATGGTTTTGGATTGGCTCTGCTTCTGTAAAGGGTTTAATTTGGATGCACGGAAAATGTAAAATACTCTGGTAATAGCTTGAGCAGGACTGCACAGCCTGCATTTGCTTTATTCATCAGCCCTGCTGGCTGCCTCCTGCACCTTATATTCCCAGCCATGATAAAACTTCAAAACATGAATTCAGATTTACTGACTTCCCAGAACAGACTCTGCTCTGTAAAATGTTTAAAGGGATTGACGCGAAAGGAAATATTCCCCAAGACCTCTGTGCTGAGAAACCACAGGGTGAATAAAAATAGCCCTGTTTTTCCAAATGCACAGCTCCCAGGAATGCCTGAGCCTGCTCCTGAGAGCAGAGGGGGAAAGGGGCAGTGGGGAAAGGTCAGGCATCAGCTGCTGCTCCTGCCAGGAGAGCTCTGCTCGCTCCACTTGCTGAGCTGAATGAGCCTTTCAGCCACTTCTCACATTTTTCAGATGATCTTTTCTTGGTGGAACAGATGAGCACCAGGAGTTTAAATATGGAGTGAGCCTGAAATGGGATCTGCTGGAATTCGCACATCCCATCCTCTGTGGGAGCAGCAGGGTGGAAAGGGCCCTTGCACTGCCTGGGTTCCATCCTGCAGGGATCTCCGTCACATCCTGGGCCACGGGCTCTGCCTGGACTTTATCCAAATACAGAATTGCTGCCCTCATCCAGTCACACCCCCAAGTGCAAAATTACACCAGTGGCTTTCTAGGATATAATAATGAAAAGAAGATGGGTTGTATTTAAGGAGAACTCTCCTGAACATTTTTAAATTTAAAAATGTTTAAATTTATTTGAGATGGGGAAGCCAGTGAGTGGCTAAAGAAACTATTTCAGCATTCTCTTTTGTTTTAGAAACAAATTGCTTGTTTTCAGAGACAACACAAAAATGAGGGCATGATGTATGGACAGTGGCTGATGTGTGGAGAGGGATCCCCTGGCTCTCCCTAACACCTTTGAGCACTTCTCACTCACCCTCTTTCCACAGGTATTTTTCCCCTGAGTTTCTGTGTAAAACCCAGAAAGAGAGATGTCCCATAGAACACAAACCAGGAGGTTTAGATCTGATTTTGACAAGTTTAGTATTGCCAAGGAGTCTGTGTTTCCACTTGCAGTGCAACACAGAGACAGAGCAACACTGACTTGAAATTCACCTGATCAGCCTCCAAGTATTCTATAATAATTTTCCTATTGAGTTATTGTCACAGACAATTTTCATGAAAAATCCTTTCCTTGGCATTTTTCCTCCTGAGAAGCTGAGAAGCCTCAGGAACAAAATGTAAACAATGGTTATCTGCTGCTGTGGAATGCAACAGGTGCATCTGGGATTGGTCTCATGTGGTTGTTTCTAATTAATGGCCAATCACAGTCAGCTGGCTTGGACTCTCTGTCCGAGACAGAAGCTTTTGTTATTCATTCTTTCTATTCTTAGCCAGCCTTCTGATGATGAGGAGGATTTGGGACACGGCCAGGGCGTGGGGCTGTGCCCAGGGTCACTGAGGGTGCCAGGGCAGAGCTCTCACCTGTGCCCAGGGCCTGGCACAGCTCCCTGCCCTGCCGGGCCTGGCTGGAATCCACAATGAGCCACCAGGACATGGGTGGGGGCAGAGAGAGCTGAGCATTGCCTGGAGCTGCAGGACACGTCTGTAGGGGTTCGGGATGGGTGCTGGCAGAACTGCTCTGTGGCAGGCCCTGTTGCAGACCGTGGAAGGCCCTGTTGCAGAGGAACGATCAGCACAGAGAGACATTGCTGTGAGAAGCTTTGGTGTGAGAAGTTTGTTACATTACAAACCTCCTTGTTCAGTCTGTGCTGCACCAGTGTCACTGTGCCACCACAGTGTCCCATTTTCACAGCTGGGAGGGCAGGAGTTGCCCTGTTCTCCTCAGCCCCATCTCTGGCTGCCCTGGCTCCAGGCAGGCCAGGAGTGACACAGCACTGTGGATGATTCACCCCTGTTCTCCTCTGGAAGGCTCAGGGCTGGGTTGCTCAGCACTCTCCCAGATTTTAACCATTTTCATACATTTTTAAGATGAATGTGTCCCCCCCACCTGGTGAGACACACATATTGATTTATATATCAGGAGTTCTATGCAAAGGTTCTATATCTCCAGAGTTTCGTACCCCCTCCATGTTTCTCATAGGCCGCTCCTCTAAGCACTGACTGCTTCTTCCTCAGAGCGCAACCAAACAACTCCAGCTGCCTGCAATCCACTCTTTTATAACATTGTTCTTATTTGCTACAGGTGTGGCCTGTTATCAGGCCTGCTCCTACTCTTCAGTAACTGCTCCAGCTGCAACTCTTTAGGGGATAAGATTACATTCTGTACCACCTTCATTTACCCACACTGTGTCCCTCTATACACTCAGCTAACCATGAGACAACCCAATAAAACCAATCCAGCCATTTCCAGGAATGCCCCTTGGCTCAGAAGAAGTTCCTGTGAGTTTTCCCTGCTGACTCCAGGGGTAACTCAGGGTTAGGAGCTGCTGCCAGCTCTGCTCATTTCTCACTGCTGAGTGTCTCCCATGCAGAGCCCTGGAGATGAAGTCCAGCTGGCACAAACCCACTGCCACCCCCTGGGAAAAGGCTCTGTGTCGGATCCCACCTGAGATCCAAGGACAGAGTTCAGTTACCCTGGACAGGCTTTGGTTCTCTGAGCCATGGAATTGTCCTTTCCCTCCCCTGAAATCTCCTTGTGCATCTCCCAGCTTCTCCAACAAGGTGAATGCTCCATCAGCAAACAACCTTGGCTGACTCCAAGGAGGTGGGGGAAATCAGCCCTGAACTATTTCACTGAATGCTGGTGTAATTCTGCCCACAGGGTTCCTAAATTAGGGCTGTAAAAACAAACTTAACCCTAGCATGTCCCAGTTTTGATCTGTGTTCTGGTGTATTCTAATAACTGTGTTTTCTGGATGAGTTTTTTCTGGGAATTCAGACACTTCATCACCACTTTGCAGGTGTAGCAGTGCTCAGGTTTGAGGAAGAATTAAATATTTTATCACCAGCACCAAGGGACTGGCCCAAAGCCCCATCCCTGCCTTTGCAGCAGAGGTTCCATCTCATTAAATGAAAATTTAGAGGAGTGGGCTCAGACATTCCCTTGATACCTGTACAGGGTATGGGCATCACAGAGACCCCTGTGAGGAACAAGGAGCTGCTGGATGAGGCTCTTCCCTCAGCCTGGGAAGCTGCCCAGAGCCCCTTGGGGAGCTCAGCCCTGAGCTGCAGCTCAGTTCTGTTCCCAGCACCCCAAATTCTCCTTGCTCGGAGCAGCTCCTGCCCACAAACCTGCCGGTCAGGTTGGCTCATGGGAGTGTTTGTCCCTGGGAACAGCCCGGGAGCAGCCAACACCCAAGGTCATTCCCAGCCCCAAACATCAAAACACATTCTTGAGGTGCTCCCCATTTGTTTCTGCTCCTATCACTTCGCCCAGTCTGAAGCTGGCTGAGAGCTGCTTCCAGGAAAATAACCGGAGCAGATAATGTGTTTTGTCCTGGGATACGCTAAAGACAAAAATAAGGGATAATTTCTGGAAAATAACAGCTTCCTTCTGTAAGGAAAGCAAACCCAAACAATTCTATTTGTTCTTCAGTTTTCAGGGACAGCTGATTTTTCTCCTAATTTCACACACAGCCTCCTTTTCCTCTCCTTTTCTCTTTTGCTAGATACCAGTCTTGTGCCATTTTCAGGCTCCCATGGACAAAACATCCTTCTGGATGACTCCTTCCATTAGTGTGACTAACCTTGGAGACAGATATTGATGATATAATGATGACTGGGCTCCCAGCTGCCTGAATCTTTAAGGAAGAATTTTTTTTAAAGACTTTAATATGAAGCATGCCTGTTAAAGCTGGTGATAATATTAATAATATGAGTCTCAGATGAGTTATTACATATTTAACTACTGTATTATCAAAATAGGATGGCAGTGAGGCAAAACAAGCCATACTTCTGAGCCATGACAAACTTTACACCTCATTTTATTGAATAACAAATGCTGGAACCAAATGCCATCCTTTTCTTAGGTGACTCTATCTGCTTTTATAGTGTTGACATGAATTCCAAAACAGTCCTAAATAATATATATTGCGCCATCCACCAGGAATTATACTGTGTGTGTGTGTGTGTATATATATATATATATATATATATATATATACATATGTGTGTGTGTGTGTATAATATATATATAAAATATATATATTATAAATATATGTATATTATATATACATATTTTTATATATATATATATATATTATATAATTCCTGGTGGATGGCACAATATATATGTATATATATAGTGTATATATATATAAAATAATATATATAATATATATATATAAATAATATATATTATATATTATATGTATGTATATATAATATATATTTCATATATGTCTATTTTATTTATATATAAATAAAATATACATATATAAAAATTCCTATTTTTATATATTTTATATATATATATATATATATATATATATATGTACCATCCACTAGGAATTAGGGATTGTTTGAAAGCCCAATGGCTGCAGCTCTGAATTCCACACACACAATTTGATAAACTCTGCAAACACCAGATATTAAATAAATATTAAATAAATCCACTGTTTCTGTTCTCCTGGGGATGTGGCACTGGGGACACAGGGCAGTGCTGGGTTGATGGTTGGACTTCATGATCCTGAAGGTCTTTTCCCGCCTAAATCATTCTATAATTCTTTGATTCCACACCCAAGGTAGTGTAAAATTGGTCAAATAATCATGTAGTACTGAGGGAAAAATGCCTTTAGTGTGAAGTCTCACTGCTCATGTGTGGGGTAATTCAAACAGCATTTCCACATGTGCCAAAGGGCTTAGAACTACTCTGATTCCTCAATCAATCCCTAAAATCTCCAAAATTCACTATTTTGTATTAAAAAGTCATCAAGTGTTGGAATAAATCAGCCAAGACTCCATCTTCTTCATGCAGAAGGCTGAATCTTTATTGTAAAGGTATTTTGTAGGGCTATCAGAAGGCCCTGTGCCATATTTCATTGGTTCACAACACATTTACTCCTGGTTTATTGGTCAGTACATGATATTTTGCACATCTATCAAACTTCTGTGGTTTTAGTTAGTTTCTATATTTTTTTTCTACTGGTTCTCATGGGACAAATCCCTTGTTATTGCAGGTGCATTTGTTTTTCACCCTCAGAACAGATTGTTGTGTCAATGAAGTCTCACTCTCCAAACAGCTTCATATGGGACAGGGCAGCTTTGGCAATTTAGCAGAGCCTGGTTTCATAAGGCCTTTCTTCTATAATTCTTCAACCTGTCCATGATATCTCCCCCTTTTCATTAATTTAAAAAAGGCTCATGTGTTCTGATGTGGAAACAGCTCACTCTTATCTCATTAAGGTTATCTGTTAGATGTGGGATAAGACACATAAAATACCAGCTCATCAAATTCTATCATGTCATTGACACAGCGTTTCACAGCATGAAAAAACAAAATCATGTCCAATGTCTCCTAGGGAAATGGAAATAAATGGCCATTGTTTTAAAGTCCAAATAGTTGAGTTAATTCCTCTTTCTTTTTGTTTTAAAAACAGCGTGTATGGCTCTTGCTAAGAACTCAAAGGGAATAACAAAACAAAACAATATATGTAGTGAAACAAGAACCTGACAGCAATCAGGAATAAGTCAGGTACAACAATTGGGAATATTTCAGATAATACACATAATTAATAGCACATGTGAAATTGGATGATTATTAATCACTAAAATACTGTACCATCACCCCACAGTCTGCAAAAGCTGACAAATCTCAATTTAGTGAGGCCTTGGATAATTACTTCTGGATAATAATTCCCAAGCTCACTCTAAAAATAGGTTCAGCTGTCATATATAAAGGGTCAAATTGCCAAGTCACAGTGACTGGAATCCAGTTTTGATGCAGAAAACATCTGGGTTCGTTGGCAAGTTCTCCATCCAGGTAGAGCCAAGGCCTGGCCACTGCCCAGGCTCCAGCTGGGAGGGAATTCCCTGAACACATTTTACAACAAGGCTCCTAAGAACAGCAGTTATGAGTGAAGGCCTTGGGGTTAAAGAATAATCAAAATATCTAGTAGCTGGATCCCTCTGAAGCTTCCTTCAGGACAGAGGTGCTTCAAACACAGCAAACTGCCAGAGTGCTTCTGTAACAATAAACTGGGAAAGCCACAAGACCAGCAGCTCAGAGGAGGCTTTCAATGAAGCTCAGGTGTCTTTTCTTGGAACTCTGAAAAATACTTAAAATTGTGAGACAGCATTGGGCCAAAGCAGTGCAGGGAGCAGCCAGAAAGCTCAGCTGGTCCAAGAGATGCATAAGCAGCTAGAGAACAACAAAGAGGGATCCTGAAACAGCACATCTTTTAGGTAATTGCACAAAGAGATGTTAAAGTATATAAGAAGCTGGCTATAAATACAGTAATAACATCTTATGAATAATGCCTGTTATAAAATCAGTAAATTCACTTAATATAATCAATATTTCAATAGTAACTGCCTTAGGAAGTTGAGCTAACACCTTTCCAAACAGTACCTGTGACAGCAAAATGAAGCAAAGGAAAACACTAAAACAGCTTGCAATGAATACCAACCATAATGGAGAATCATCACTGACTCTTCTGTGCCATCTATGGAAGACAAAACAGCAGAGAGTGTAATGAGCAATAGAATTCTTAATAATAATAGAATCTTAAAAAATAATAAAACCAAGGGTGAACACACTGGTCTTTATCCACATACAGGTGTTTGCCAGGGTTTCATCACAGCTGTTTTAGTCAGAGTAGTCTGATCTCTAAAACAAAACAACTGCATGTCTTACAATGCAGAAAAGCAATATTTAACTGTCTTAGATAGCAGTGCAAGATGTAACCAGAGGTTTGTATTCTATCACTGTCTGTTAAACCAGGTGGGGGAATGTTCTTTATCTCTCCCACAAACCCATCATCCTTCCAGGAGTTATTTTCTGTTAATGGGCCAGTGAGTGTCCCTGCAGGGCTGATAAAATTCCATGAAGATAACTCATTCTTAATCAAATTAACAGAACATATCTTAGTATTATTCAAATCTGACAATATTGGACCTTAACTTTGCTTAATCTTATTAATAATAAACCTGCAGACAATCTGTGAACAGAATGATTTTTCTGGAGGGATAAAAAGGGTGTGAAAAATCTGTTGTAAGTTTATGTAATGTAGATTCAGGTATAATGGAAGATCAAAGATTACTCACTGCAAACACTTTTAGATGTATAAATTCCTAGAGCTGTGGCAATAAACCAGGTGCATGATTAAAACAACTTTGTCTGCTTCGGGAGCAAAATTTTTTTTTTGGTGAGCTAATTATTTCCAAACTTTAATGAACCGCTGCAGATAAAATTCAAGGTTATAGGGTTTAGCTAAGAACTTCAAATGAATTGCTGCAAATAATCTGGGGAGGAGAGGAGAGGAGAGGGAGAGGGAGAGGGAGAGGGAGAGGGAGAGCCACAAGCTGGGTATGGAGCAGCCGTGGTTTGAGGGAGTTTTGGCAGCTCCCTTCTGGCCCTCTGGTTCCCAAGGCACTGCTCCAGGTGAGGAGGAGCAGGAAGGATCCCTTGGATGTCTGGGAGCTGATGGAGCCCACGCTGGACCAGCTGGGTCAGGAGATGAGAGAAGCAGAGATGGAGCCACACGAAGGGAAGAGGAGAGTGGAGTCCCTCTGGCCCATCTTCAGGCTCCACCACCAGAAAACTCATTACATCTTTGCTCCCTTCCACACAAGGAAAGCAATCAGCAGAGAGCTCTGAGTGTCACCCATCATATTTCCTGGAAAAATCCCTTAGCCAGGATTTCCCTCCTGAGAAGCTGAGAAGCGTGGTGGTGTTTGCAGGGGTCTCAGGATGAGGGAAGAGATGAGGATCTGACTCCATGTTTCAGAAGGCTTGATTTATTATTTTATTATATATTTTATATTAAAAGTATACTAAAAGAATAGAAGAAAGGATTTCATCAGAAGGCTGGCTAAGAATAGAAAAAGAAGGAATCATAACAAAAGCTTGTGGCTCAGAGAGTCTGAGCCAGCCAGGCTGTGATTGGCCATTAATTAGAAACAACCCCATGAGACCAACCCCAGATGCACCTGTTGCATTCCACAGCAGCAGATAACCATTGTTTACATTTTGTTCCTGAGGCCTCCCAGCTTCTCAGGAGGAAAAATCCTAAGGAAAGGATTTTCATAAAATATCATGGCTACAGAGAAGCCTCAGAGAAAAAGGAAAACAATATTATCTCATTTGCTTATCCTGTGTTTTGCTGCTTTGGAATGAGATTTGGACATTGTTTACCAACAGGTGCTTGATTCACTGGTTTCATGTGAATTGTTTTTACTCATTGGCCAATCAGGGGCCAAGCTGTGTGGGACTCTGGAGAAAGGGTCATGAGTTTTGGTTAGTAGCTTTCTAGCCTTCTGTCTATATCCTTTCTCTATTCCTTAGTATAGTTTTAGTATAGCAAATTTATACTAAGAATATATAATTTAGAATTTAATTTTAATTCAAAGAATATATAATTGAAAGAATATATAATTTATAAAAATATATATTCTTTTATATAATAGTAACATAAAATAATAAATTAGCCTTCTAAGAACATGGAGTCAGATTCATCATTCCTCCCCTCGTTGGAGATCCATGGAAATAGCACATATGGGTACTGCACCAGGGAGGAGACAAAAACCTGACTGCCCAGTGGAAGAAGCAGGACTGTGGGAACCTCTGCTGCATCCAGACTTGGGGCATGAACTTTGGGAGCAGCTGCAGGGTCCCCAAGAGCAAGCTGGAAGTGGTGACTCTGCACTTGTTCCTCTGCCCTTTAGTAGTTGTTTTTTCTCCCAGCTCAGGGACAGCAGAGGGGTGCTGCTGCTCTTCCTGATCATTGTCTCTGCTGGTAGAACAGCTGTCCACCTGGTGCTGGAGTTACTGTCAGCTTTGGCATCCGTTTAAGGTTGTTAAAAGTACAGGAAATAACACCAGGCTGAGGAAACCCTTCCCACCCAGAGCCATTCCCTGCCTGGAGCTCTGAGCCTGCTGCTCTGGCTGTGCTTGGCTCTAACACCCTCCTCATGTTTCAGTGCACTCACTGTGATGCAGAGACTGCTCTGGGTGAAGCCTTTTGCCATCAAACGTGTTTTCTGAACTCTGAGGGACATTCTCCTCCTCAGTGGACTGTGAGTACAATTACAGCTGCTTTCTGTGATGGGATATTTCTGTATAATAACTAAAGCAGCAGCATGATCACCTGGATCATGCAGAAATGAGGGGTGCTTTGGAGAAGGGTTTTGTGTAGCTATTTATTTTAAAATAAAGCTTGCCTTCCTGGAGAAAAAATAAAAAAAGAGTTTTGCACTGAATGTAATTCTGAAGTCACACAAAGCATGCAAGTGGGTTTCCAACCACTCCAGAAGAAAATTCATCAGGGGAAGCAAAATCTGCAGTGTAAAACATTACAAAATAGAAATAGCCACTCCTCACACTGAGCAGTAGAACTGGGGGTATTTAGCATGAGGAGGTGACAGAGCACTGGCAAATGCATCCTGAAAGGTTGAATGGAAGCCCCTTCTGCACTCAAATCAGAGTTTATGTGAAAATGTTAAGTGTATGTGCCAGAGAGAGCTATTCCTAGATTCCCTAAGAACGCACCACAAGATTTTATAAGTAATCAATTCAAAAAAGCTGGAAAACAGAAGAAAATTATTTATTTATACAGAGAAGATCACACCTCTTATGAATTATGAACTATGCATTTATATAGCAGGCCATATGTGCTCATGAATAAATCCCCTTCTGAGACTCAAGGCTTTGGTAGCTGTTCACTAAGCTAAACTTTACACATGTAAATGAGGAGAAGCCTAGGAAATGAAGATAGTTCCTTCCTAAGTCTTGCTTAAGCCAGTGAAACCCCAAGACCTCAGAAAGGTTTTGCAATGTCCATTTCTGGGACTGAAATCCTTAAAACAACTCGAGAACATCCCAGAGAAGAAGAGCAAGACCCAGCGGTGTGCACTGAGGAGAAAAAGCTGTCTCGTGTTTAGGATGTTGTCACTCTCCAAGAGCATTTAGGCTGAGGACTTTTTGTATTTGGCTAGCATTGAAAATTGTAAACAATACTGTAATTGTTTTGTATTGTAAGAACAATTAGCATTATAAATTCAGCATTGAAAAATTATATGATGGTACAATTATGAGGAGAGAATTTCTATTCTATTTCATTTCTATTTAATTTATATGGAGTTGACATAAAAAGAGTCAAAGTGAGAGCAACTTACAGGAGTTTTCACCTGTAAATTTTCACCTTTGCAATTCCAAACACAGATTGTTTGCACTGCTGGGGAACCCCACAGTACCTGGGGGTTTTTTAACCTTTAAAACTGCCTCAGCTGCATTATTGCTCCAACTTTGAGCCTATAACATAATAAAAGCACCTCTATTTTCAGCATATCTCACACACACAGCTTTGTCACAGCTGTGAACTGTGATATGCCTGTTCCTATGCTTTTCTGCCTCCAAGCCAGCACCTTTCTGTGACCTTTTACTCATCCTCAGCTTGTAGCTTCTCATGCAATTAAAGTGATCCACGCTTATTTTTAGCACGTACAAATATTCTAGGAACTACAGAGCTGTTTGTCATCTCTGTTGGTAGAGCCCAATTGTTTTCATTTGTTGCTTGGTGGAAATTACCATGGAATTCAGTTATCTTTTTGTTGCTGGCAATGCTTACATTTCTTAGATAATTTTTCTTCTCCTGTGAGTTACTCCCACTGCTCCTTCCTGACAGGCCTATCCCAAACATGGCTTTGCACAGCTTTAGGTGAACATCTCTTTTTAAAGAGTATTTCTCATCATTATTTCTGTACTTCTATGTATTATTAAATGCAGCTGAAAGGATGCTGTCAGGTTTATATCCACATTTCAGTCCAAGGTGGGATAACCTCACTTAGCTCACTCTCCTGTATCCTCTGCACTATTTTGGGTGAAACACCTCACTGGAAAAAACAATTAAGCAGATAAACCACTGTAATATTAACACAGATTTTTTCCCATTAGATATCTATCTTTCTACAGAGAATTTATGTCTGAAAGGAATGTGGCTATAATATTTTCCATTAAATTATCATGCGGCTAAATCTTTCTTGGCAAAAGTTGTGGTAAGGTGCAACAACTCAACTGCTTGCTTGACAGCTTATTCCAGGAATAATGTAGAGGGGAAAAAAAGTTCTACTCGTTCCTTCAGTAATGAGATATTGAGGGGGCAAGGTTTGAGTCCCTTTTGCTTTGGCAGGCTGCAGACAGGACACCAGATGGGAGATATTTAATAAATAAACACTGCAAAGGCTCTGATCCACCTATAGCCAAGTCCTGACTCAGCCTCCTCTTACTGAAATCACTTGGAGCCTGCTCAAGTGCAGATAAAGAGCTCATTTCAGCGCTGGATCCCAGCTGAGCATTGCTGCAGCCAAACTAGGTTAGGAACCTGCTGCAGGGAGCCCCGGCACTGGGAGAGGTCACGGCAGCTCTGCCTCGAGCTCTCTTCAGTCAAGTCAGCCTAGACCAGGCCATTTCTTCTCCTTCCAGCTCTGGAAAACTTGGGAAAGCTGTTCCAGCACCCGGCTGTCTCTGCTCTGCCACTGCCCTCTTGACATACTGTTTTTTCCCTAAGATTCTCTTCCCTTCCCAGAGTTAACTGTGTGAAAAATGCCAATCGCTTGTTTTTAAAATTGTAAAATTTTATTATTAATAAAATGGTTATAAAAATAGCAATATCATTAGAGTGGTAAAAATTTTGGACAATTTGGATTAGGACAGTAGGAGACAAGAGAAACAAAGAGTTACAGACATCTGGGTACCTATTTTCTGGGCAGCATAAGCCCGATAAAGGACAGACATTAACAGAGGATTAACCCTTAAAAACAATAACCTGTTGCATATTCATACATCTCATACATGATGCATAAATTCCATTCAAATACAGGATTCTGTCTGGTCACTGTCAGCTTCTCCCTCTTAATCCCAACAGTGCCTTCAAGGCAGGAAGAAGTTCATTTCTGCTGATAAAGGGGCAATAAATTCTTTTTCTCTGAAAGATTTTGGTGTCCTGTGGATGCTATCTCGCTGTGAGTCCTTTCTTTAAAAAAAGTATCCTACATAGCATAGTTTCTATTTTAACTTTTTTTTAACTAAAGCTATGTTTACCACACTACTTAAGAGAATTAATACAGCATTGAGACAGCAAAACAGCATCACTTTCTAACACAACACACATAATATTCATCTTAATATTTGCAAAAAGCCAATCATAAAATACACATTTTTCACAACTGGAAGAGTCATGGGGGGATGGCCCCTCAACAAGATGAAGTTGCTCAGTGTCAAACGTTCACTGATACAAGGTGGGCTGGTTGTGAATTTCAAGTGGAGGATCCAAAACCCATTTGACCCAGGCCAGTAGGACTGTCCAGCAAAGAGAAGGTTTGGCTGTGGGATCTGACCCTGCTCTGGAGTCACAGCTCAGGAGAGGCCCTGTCAGAGCAGACAGAATGGCACAGGCATTCAACTGGTGGCAGCGACACCATGGAACGCCTGGGCTTATCCAGTCCAATCATGTTAAATTAATAATTGATACTTTTTATTGCGTAAACACTGCATAGACATTGCTGGTCACTGATTCCTCACCAGTAAAACTCCAAGTTTGGAATCACTCGTGCAAGTGGCTGGGGCAGTGAGAAAGAAAAGCATTTGGAGCAAGGGAGGAGCCGGGGCTGCAGATTGACTGTGGCAGATGCCCGAGGGCAGCCACCGATAACAGAGCCGCACTCTGGGGACAATCCCGGCACATCATTGTCCGGGATAACCGCAGGGCACTGCTCAGAAAGGCAGCAGAATGAGCAAACCTGCCCTTCAGTGGAACCTCCCATTTTAGAGGGACATCAGAACTCCACCAGCACCGTGCACATAAACATCTCTGCTGTTCTCACAGCACAGAGCCTCAGGCACTCCAGGTTTTGGAGGTTATCCTAAAATATTTGGGGGGTGTTTGGTGTCAGAGCCACCCTCAGCAGAGGTATTTGCAGTGCCACACAGGCCATCAAATGCTGCTGGGATTTTTAACACTGTCACCAGCTTTATTTAACACTGTCACCAGGCTTAACAGCCACAGCACTGGGCTCAGGCTGAGCTGCCCCTGTGACCAAAGGCAATGACCCCTGGAAGGTGGGCACAGGGTAAAAGCAGCACCCCAAGCAGCTGGCAGCCAGCAGGTTACCCCATAGGGTGTTTTAAAAATAACAGAACAGCACAGGGAGGTTTGCATGTTCCTGCCATGTCCCAGAATGTGCCTCAGAGGATTTTTGATTGACACACTTTCTCCACACTGGTTATGTCAGGTTGGCCTCATGGTGACTTTACCTGCACTTTTACCTTCCTGTTCTCCTGGGACACCAACCTGTGCTGCAGGGCCCCCTTGTACCGTGTACCTTGTGGCCTTTTATTCCACAGGACTTCCCGAATAACTGACTTCAATCTCTTTAGAGAAATAGAGGGATGATTGTGCAGCTGCAGCTCTCAGTTAGCAAAGGAAGTCCTTTTTGCCTGGTTCTAAATGTAGGTATCTGTCATGAGCTAGCTCATCACTCTCATGTTATTATATACACAAAATAAGAAATTATTGGAAATCTCATCAGCTAATTATAACAAATCAAAATGGACTAAGCATCTGGAGTCAGTCAGTGTGATTGCTTCTCCTCAACCAGACTCATTTTGCCCTAGAAGATTGCATGTAGCTAATTTAGCACAGACACACTCTCAAGAAAAAGAAAGACAATCAGCCAGCAACTGCATCAGTTCTCTACCCACAGCTCCAACCACTCTGAGGAAAACCGCAACAACATGGCTTGCAAATTTGGATTTGTTGTTTTATTTGGTCTTAAAAAGATCTGGCTCTTTGTCCAATACTTGCAAGGGCTGTGTTAGGAGAGATATATTGCTGAAACAACAGACTGCCTTCAGCAGGGAGAGCCTGGAGCTCCTCTGAGCACAGCTACTCACAAATTGTTCTGGAGCCTTGGGGTTTCTGGGCCTGACATAAAATTGCATTTTCCTTGTGTGCAAGAAATGCAAAGGCTTTGTGCTTCCACCTTGTTTGGTGTCTCCTTTGTTTTCTCTAGGAAGCACTGAGCCAGGAATAGATGCCATGCTCCTCACTTTTGTTCTCTAACTGCAAGATTATCCCTTGCCTAAATATCAAAGAGAAACTTGCAAAACAAGAATTACAAGTTTTATGAAGATACAGCAAGCCAAATTACTTCTTGAGGCAAATACACAAACTAAATGCTGTTGAAAGACTCTCTTACTATCTGCTGGGGGAGAATTTCCTCCATTATAATGAAACAAGCTAAAAATATCCTGTGTAAGAACACTGGAGCTGAACGTGAGGCAGTGCACTTAGGGAGGATGATTAATTGGTGTGTCACCAGCAGAAACACTTCTTGAGCAAAGCATTTCCACTCACTGCTGCACCCTGGTTCCACTTCAGCTAAGGGAGAGTCCAGGGGATGATCTGAAGTTCTTTTAGATAAAGAGTTTTGATTTGCTCAGGGCAATTTATCAGCTGTATAATCACAAAAACTTTTTATGACAGTAACTCTACAGGTGCCACCAAGATGAAGCTTGGAGTTTCCTGGGGTCATGGACAGTCTCAGAAGTACAACCAGCAAAACACAAGAAAAAGTTAGAAAAGTTTTATTACAAGAGGTTTGTCAGTCTGAAATTCCTGAGTCCTCTTACAAAGACTCAGAGAGAAGACAGGTTTTATTACTTAAAAAAAAAGATTTGATTAAAAAAAATGATGATATATGATTTGTTTCTTCAGCCTTTGTGAGTGACATTGATCTGTAGCTTGGGTTTTTTCATGAAGTGAAAAAAATGATGATTTATAAGCTCTGGGCACTTCCTTAGCTCCACATGCTATTTTTCCTCCCTTTATCACCTGAAAACTGCAGTAATTGATTGAAACAAAAAGTGGGACTACTTGTGAACAGGATTGTAATGTATCCAAGGCAACCAAAGGCCATGAAAATTATGCTGGACTAGGACTATGACAGTAGAGATTTAAAAAGTAATTAATGGGAAGAAATGCTGTTACTGGGGAAAATGTTATTAAGAGTTCAAAGCCTGCTGGCAACACTGATGTTTTACTGAGGCTCATCCCTTTCCACAGCTTGGGATGGGTTTAGTTCTTAGTTCTGTAGAAAATACAACATGTTACAAACCACACCACACAGACACAGCACTCAAAACACAAATAAAACCAAGTCCATCTTAAATGAGCTGCACTTAACAGGGAGGAAGAGGCACACGTTGTTACTCATAGTCTAATTAAAGAAACTTAACAGTGCTATAATATTAGATTTACAGCTTGAGGAAAGGTCAATCCAAAGCGTCTCCAGATCTGCCTCTCACACATTTCATCCTGAGCCCGGGGCTCGGTGGGGGTTTCTTGTACCTGAGGAGCAGGAAGGGAAAGACATTTAAACAAAATGATGACAAATTGTGGGTAACGCTGGTGTGTTGTACTTGATGCACTATCCACGCAGGAGTGCAGTTTGGGGCAATAACTGGCCTAAATTAATTTATTAAGTTCCCAGGCAAAAAGGGAGAAGATTTATGTAAAACATCCTCAAAACGCTGAACTAAGCGCTAACATTACTTCTGAGCTTCGCGTACTCATACAGGCTGAGAGCAAACCCTGCTCAGCAACTCAAAGAACTTTCCCCCGCAGTGTCTGGGCTGTGGCGGTGCCCAGCGGAGCCCTCAGCGCTGAGGGAGCCCCGGAGCCCTCGCGGCCCCGCGTCCTCCATTTCCTGCGCCGCGGCGGCGCCCGCGCCCCGCCAAGATGGCGGCGGCGCCTGAGGGCCGGCTGAGGGCGGGACGCGGCCGCTGCCCGCTCCCCTCGGCCCGTGCCGAGCCCCAGGGCCGTTCCAGCCCCGCGGGCTCTGCCGAGCGCGGCACCGGCGCCTGGCGGTGTCCAGGCAGCGGGACGGAACTTTGAGGGAGTCCCAGCTACGGGAGGCTGCCGGGGGACGGGGAAGCGGAAAAGCCCGGGCAGGTCTCGCTGGGGCGCGCGGGGTTTC
Organism: Zonotrichia albicollis; assembly: GCF_047830755.1. NCBI lineage: Eukaryota > Metazoa > Chordata > Aves > Passeriformes > Passerellidae > Zonotrichia > Zonotrichia albicollis. The sequence goes on from NC_133830.1 coordinate 19,067,284, forward strand.
CCGCTGGAGGCCTTGAGCTGCCCGGCTCGGCACGGGAATCGGTGCGGCTCCCCGGTACAACACAGAGTCACCGCGCGGAGCGGAGTGATTAGGCCAGACCGGGCAGACAGGCAGGGAGTGAGACAGGCAAGGGCTCCAACGCTCCCGCCAGCTACTTGAGTGTATGCGCCACCGCCACTGCCGGGGCTGCGCTGCGCCGGGGCTGCGCTGTGCGCGGCGCGGGGAGAAGCGGGCGGTGAGTCACGGGGACACAGCGCGCACCGAACGCCGCCATGGCCTCCCCGCCCGCCCCCGGCCAGCGCGCGGGAGGCGCGCCCCGCCCACCCTCCGGCCGCCACGGTTGGGTGTCCCCGTCCGCCGCTCCCATTGGCCGGCCCGCAGCGCCGCTCTGCTCCCATTGGCCGAGCGGGCTCCGGCGAGCCGTGCGCACAGCGGCGGGGCGGGGTGAGCCGACGGGCCGTGTGCACACCGCGTGTGGCGCAGGCAGCGGGACCGGTGGGGCCGAGCGGGCGAGCGGAGCAGAGTCGTGCGGGGGCCGCGGCCGCGGGGAACCGGACCGCAGGTACCGCCGAGGGGGCCGGAGGGAACCGTAGGGGAGCGCCCGGGGGTCCGGCGGGGCCCCGAGGCGGTAGCGAGGGCACCGCGCGGGACGGCGATGGCGCTGGCGCACTCCGGCCTAGCGCGCGGGAAGGTCCGGCCGGGCGGGCGCCGGCGCCATTCCCGGCCCTGCAGCGCACTGGGCAGGCCGTGAGGGCCGCTAGAGCCGTGAGGGCCGCGGGCCGGGTGAGGGCGGCGGGCGGCGGCGGGTGAGTCAGGTCTGGGTTCCGGGAGCGCCCAGGGAGCCTGCGCCGCTCGGGGGAGGGAGGCCGGGGCGCTGGGCGCGGGGGGAGCCGCTCCGCTCGGCGCGGGCGCGGCCCGCACGGGCCTCACGCTCGGTCTCTGGGCCGGGGGTGGCGGGCGGCGGGGCCGGGGCAGCGGCAGCGCTGCACGTGGCCGCCTGGCCATGGGGAGAGGGGCCCGGCCGAGCCGCCCGTGAGCCAGCGAGTTTGAGATAACGATCGTCCTATGAGTTTGGGGACTGCGGAGAACGGGCTGGAATGAAGTATTTTCTTCACTAAATTATTTTTCTTTTTTTTTTTTTAATTTAATTTTGAATCCCCGCTGAAGTCCCGACGGCGGGGCCGCGGCCCGCGCACCACGTGGTTGCCCACGTGTGGGGCGCTGCCGGAGAGCGGAGGGTCGAGGTGTCGCAACTGTTTGCTCCTGCCACAGGCACGGATGGTGGCCTGCTCTAAATCCAAATGTGACCTATAAATGGATAGGAAAAATAGTCTGTGCCATCTGCAGATCGCGGGCTGCGGGGCGGCCTTTTATTCGAGTTCCTGTCTGGCGTGGTTCTCAAGTAACCGCTGTTAGTCATTGAGGAGAGGGCATTGTCACAGCCTTTATTAAATCTAATAGTGAGTTCTGGTTTCCTGTGTGCGCTCAACGTGATCCCATCTCCACGCAGCATTGGGGTTGCCCAGCCCGCGTTTCCTTCTTCAGTGCACACTTGCCTAGAGTAGCAATCCTGCATCCGTCCTCAAAGGGAAAAGGTTAAATAGGTTCACTAGAGCTGTGCAGCAGTCCTGAGAGTTACAGGTTTAACCTGCCATTTCAACTAACTTTGTTAATGTCTGGGCTGGATGTTATGTTTAAAGTCTCACATGTTGCTCGTGGTGTTTAAGTTTAAAATTTCATACAGATAGACATAAAAAGTAAAGGGGAAGGTGGTAAAATGTGCATATTTGTTCAATAGGGTCTAGCCCTTTCCATAATAACTAGTATGGATAGGCAGAAAGTGCTACTGAGTCACTCCTTGATGAACTTTTGTTCTCTTTCTTGTTTGTGTCAACAGAGATATCTCAGAATGACTTGTCTAAGTGGAGTCATGATGTCCTTTTGGCCTGGTTTCTGTCCCCTCTTGAGTCTTAGTTAATGTTCAGCAGTCCTGGCTCAGCCTGGCTGTGAAATGAACTGAGGGGTCCTAAATGGAGCAGAGGGATTAGCTTTTCACATCGGCAGGTTTCCTTGATTTTCAGACTAGTTTATTCCAGAATTGGGGTGTTATTACCTACTGGTCAGAATAGTTAATTTTGTATCTTGTTTTAATGAGAGCCGAAGAGAGAGACAGGAGCATCACTAACTTTGCTGTAGCAGGTTTTCAGGTTACAGTGTGGAAATAAACTGCTAACTACGATGGCTTTGGTCACAGTGATGTGTCCAAGAATTCTTACAACGTGTTGCTTGGGAAATAAAAACTCCCAGGTGGCATTTCTTGTAAAATGAGTAATGCTTTGACTTCTCCTTTGAAACGAAATGCTGGCTTATGATTATTAGCAGGCCTTTCTGCCTATTCAGAGGACAGCAGGGCTGTGCTTCCTGTCACGCTGGGGTTTCATCACCTGGGCTCTGCCTTGTCCAACTCAGGTGTGGTGCTCTGGGTTGCTCACAGCAGCCTGGGAGGGCCCTGCTGATTTCCCAAGGGTGCCTCTGCTGGAGCTGGGGCTCTCTCTGCTCTGTGCTCTGGCTGAAGGAGTGAAGTCCTGCTGGTTGTAGGTCACCAGAAGCACTGAAGTAGAGTGAAGAGAATTGCCCCTCTTCTGTTGGATCCTGAGTAATCCCAGAGGTGCAGCTCAGCTTCCTTTTCACTATGAAGAGCCCAACTTAGTTGTATTTTAGTTTGTTAAAACAACTTCTTTGGAGGGCATCTAGGTTAAAAGCCATATGAAATAAGGAGTGTTACAGTGGAGCTTTGTGGCAGTTTTACATCATCAGGTCTAAAGGGGCTGCTAAAACAGAGCTGAATATTGCTGAATCTCATGCTTGAGGGCTGGAGATTGATAGCACCTCTCCTGTTCTGAGAGTCTTGAATATGTATTAACTGCAAAGCCATAGAAAAACACAGAGTATAAGACAGGAAACTTCTTGTGTCTGAGGTGTCTCCTACAACTAGGAGAATTATCAAGAAACTCCCACTTAAGATTTGGTGCTCAAGTTGCACTGAAAAACTTCAGCTGTGTCCTAGGAAAGTGCTGTGGTGCCACAGGGATCTCTGTCATCAGTCCCTGTATGGCCACCACACAGAACAAGGTCTAAAATTCACTCTCAATAATGTTTCAGCTTCCAGCTGCAGTTTCAGAGGTCTTTAGGAGGAGTTAAATGACTGCTTTTTGCCTTCTCTAGAAAGGCAAGGTTTGAGGTGGGAAAGCCCAACTAGACCTGAGTTTCTGGAGGAGTTTTGGGAGCTAATCCAGGAGGCAGTGCCTTGCTGTATCTCACAGAATTTGACCTGTCTCAGAAATGCCAGATGAGGCTGTAGTTGTAATTTCTTTTCCATTACCACTTTTCCTGCCCTGGTGAGGTAAAAATCTGGTTCTGCTATGTAAGAAGGGAGGGGACGATGACACATGGACAGACAGGACAGGCTGCTTTGTGTAACACATCTGAGCTCTGCAAAACAGGGAGAGCTGGGACTGAAAACTTTCCAAGAAGACTTAGGTAGCTTTCTTACAGAAGGCTTACTTAAGGTGGCCTTGATAGATAAAAGGAACTGCTGGAAACTTGCCTGTGATGACAAAATGGAGGGGTATTGACTAACAGAGAAGTGTTTGAACTTGGGTGGTTTTACTGTGCTCATTTTTTTCTCTTGGAAGTAACTGAAAACTGTAATGGTGTCCAGAGTGCTTGGAGGCTCTCCATTTAAGGGCTTGTCTTCTGAACCGGCCTTTTCTGGATGCTGCTCCTTGAAGGTGGCTCTTGGCTTTCTCTGAAAACTGAATCACTGCAGTTCACACTGCTGGGCAGTTCTGTCCTGTGTGAGGCTTGCTGGGATGCAGGCAGATAAAAGCAGTGTCAGCTGCAGCCACCTCTCACTGGTAAATCCATTTGCAGTTCCAGACCCTTTAGAGGAGGATGCAGAAGTTTAACATGGAAATACTGGTGGAGAGAAACTGCAGGATGTGTTTAAGGACCTGAGGATGAAGCAGCATGTCTGTAATCACATTTGTATGGCTGCTGTGAGCTCAGGGTGGGCACAGGGCCTCTGGAGACAGAGGTGTTTAAATGAATCTCAGGCTGGAAGGATCCTTGCACAGAGACTGCAGTTTGACTTTGGGTTTCTGCTTCAGTTTGTGTAATCTTTACCAATTTGCTGTATAGCAGAGACAGAGAAACTTGAGGTTTCCCCTTTGAAGGGGCTGTTAAAAAGGAAAAAGCTCTGAATCAATGTAAAACTTGTGTATTGCATTCCTTTGGGGCAGTGAGGAGTGAGCTTTTGTCCCTCCTGCACTGGCAGAGGGACAGACTGGCTGCAGGCTGCCATTAATCTGGGTGTGAAAGCTCCCCAGTGTGTATGTGGAGCACTCTGGCTCACCTGTCACACATTTATCTTTTACCCTGTGTTAACCTGGCTGGGTCTGTCAGTGCTTCCTGTGGGGCACTGCCAGTAGCTCCCAGTCCTGTCACCTTCTGCTGGAGTCCCACCTTCGTGGTTGGGAGTGAAGCCTCTTCACATGTGCTGCAGGTCTCTTACAGCTGGTGCCTACTGTTCTGCTCTTTTTAATAGATTCTATGTTGCTATTTGATAATGCTTTAATGTGAGGACCCTTAAAAAGAGTTGTAATGAAGTGAAGGATCTATATATTTAAAATTCAGAGACCTCATCTTGGCCCTGTTGCAGATAAGAAGCAGCATCACGGTGGTGCCTGAGCCCCGCTCCTGCAGTTGCTGTGTTTCCCTGTTCTGCAGTGTCCACACGGTTGCTATGCAGGCAGGGATAAACAGTGGCTGGGGAGTGCCACAGCGGGCAGGGCTCAGCCGGGCCGGGCTGCCCTCAGGGGGCGCTGGAAATCCTCAACACTGAGCTGTGTGTGACATCGAGTGAATCTCAAAGTGCTCCAACAACCAGTTTTAACTTTGTTTGGATGTGTCTAAGGTCTTCTTGCAGCTTTTCACTCCTAACCCTAACCTGGCCATCTCTCATTTTGAAGGCAAAATCCGTCATCTAGTCCAGCTGGAAGTTAGATGTGGGGTTACAGAGATGACATGCTAGAGTATGGACCTCTTGCATTTTTAAATCTCACCATTTACTGTGGTTGAAATAACCATTCCTGTGCAGAAGGCCATCAGAGAGAGGAACTGTTTTGAGGGAGTAGTGGATAAGAAGCCACACTGAATTTCTGAAACATTGAGGCACTTTGGAAATAGCTAAATGACAATTCATGTTAAGATGCTGACTCTATATTTAAGAGCTAATTCTGGTTCCTGCTGGAGTGAAGAAAGCTCCTGTAGTGGCTTTCTTCAAGACTCAGATTGTGGGAGTTCTGTAATCTGGGATGCTGCAGGTCTGGGAGGAGGGGAATCATTCTGTACCATGACTAAACTGCAGGGTTACAGGGGGATTACCTTGAAGGGGATACAGGTAAACTGTGAAACAAGCCAGGTAATGATTCTGCTTCTGTTGGGTAAAGAATAGAGTTGGGAGAGCGTATGTGAGGTATTAAAACTTCAGGAGACTTCATCAAAACAAAGGTTGACATGCATATTTTTAAACCTGTGTACTTTAAACTTGTCTTCAAGCACGTTTTAAGAAAGAGTTTAAATGTGTAACTTCCTTGTTCTTTTCTGGCTCTGGAGGTGTTGTGTGAGTGTCCTGCAGCTCAGGGGAGGTGTGGCAGTGTGAGCACAGTCTGGGACCTGCCCTGTCCATTGGGGCTGTGCAGGCTCTGCTCATGCTCCATTCCCAGTCTGGGCTCTCAGAACTCCCTGTCTGATGCTTCCAGAGCATTCTAGGGATGTTTTGCCCCATTAGCCTTCTCTAGAGTTAGCAACTATCTGCTGTCTTAACATCTTAAAACATTTTCTTTTGTGTATACCTGGAGTGGAATATGCATCCTGAGCTAAAGGTTATTTACAAGTTGTAGTTTCGCTTTTCAGAGTTCAACTGCTGTTTAGGTCAGAAAAGACCTAAAGTCTTCAAATGTGAAACTAAAGGGCTTTTGAACACTTCAGTGTAATACTGCCTGTTCTTGGCTTCCAGTCAGTAAAGGTAGTAGCTGCCAGGCAGATCCTTCAAGAGAAAATGTAGCAACTACCAGGAGGAAATAACTTGTAGAGATTAAGTTTCTGGCTTTTGAGTTTTAACTCTGAGCAACAAGTAAGAAGGTGCTTTACTGAATGGGATTATGATATTAAAGCTGCTACTACAATAGTTAAAGGAATTTCCTTCTCTTTTTCCCTCTCCCTGAATATTTTGGAATTTCTTGCAGTAAAGGGTGGCTACAAAATACTTGGAGGAAAAGTTACATAGCACATTGTCTGTTCAAAGCTGTCTTACTCAAAGCAGAGTGGAGGCAAACTTGTATCCTCTGCGGTGGTTTCAGTGGTCATGATCAGATACTGTACAGGAGAGTACTGACTTAGCTGGGAGTCCTGTGTGGTTTGCAGTGCCTTTGCTGAGGGGCTGGGGAGCCACTGAATGTCTCATTTGAATGTAGCCTTGGGCTGGGGGAGCAGGAGGTGCTCAGAAATGTCCTTTTTGTTCAGACAGGTGATCTGCAGCCATGAGCAGCAACGAGTGCTTCAAGTGTGGCCGTACTGGGCACTGGGCCCGGGAGTGCCCCACTGGCATGGGCCGTGGCCGTGGCATGAGGAGCCGTGGCAGAGGTGAGTGCAGGGGCTGGGCTTGGTGTTCCTGTGCACAGCACAGCTCTGGCTGCTGCTCTGTGCAGTGCCAGCCTCTGCCAGACCCCAGTGAGGAAGCTGAGAATCTCATTGGTAATAAGAACCAGGGAAATTTGCCTGTACCTAAGTTTGGCTGGAGGCTCTGAGAGTGAAGCAAACTTGTCAATTCAGTTTGTGATTGATTCTTAAAAGTATTTTGAATGTAATACTTGTATTTATTTTCTTTAACCCTTTTCAAGCAGGCTTCCAGTTCATGTCTTCGTCTCTGCCGGATATCTGTTACCGCTGTGGTGAGTCTGGCCATCTTGCCAAGGACTGTGACCTTCAGGAGGATGGTAAGTATCACTAAATATTCCAGCTCTTCAGTGCCACAGGCAGAGAGAGCTCTGTGCCTGAAGAGAAGGGTGCTGGGCTTCCCTGGGAGCAAGCAGTGCACGTGCCCCGTTCACAGCACGCTGCCCCTCGTGCTACCAAGGTTTTATAGTCTGGTTTGGTATGTTTTTCTTATTGTGGAAGCCTGCTATAACTGCGGTAGAGGTGGCCACATTGCGAAGGACTGCAAGGAGCCCAAGAGGGAGAGGGAGCAGTGCTGCTACAACTGTGGCAAGCCCGGCCACCTGGCCCGCGACTGCGACCACGCAGACGAGCAGAAGTGCTATTCTTGTGGAGAGTTTGGGCACATTCAAAAAGACTGCACCAAAGTGAAATGCTATAGGTAAGGACTGACAGGAGGCACCTGTGGGATGCACCTCTTGGGCTAGATATGTTCTGTGTCCCGCTGTTGTTCAGAGCTAAGGGTTAAACCCCTGTTAGCAAGGTGGAGTACAGATTCCATGCTGTATCTCTAGATGGCCACCCAATGCAGGTGCTCGGTCACTGGAGCTGTGCAGAAAGGGTTGTGTCCTTTTGCAGAAGGTGGCAGGAGGCACTTGGCTGTAGCAGAGGTAGGCACCCTGTGTCTTCTGCCAGAGCTGACAAACCCCAGCTGTACTGCCCAGCTGACTGGCACAGCCAGCTCCTGCAGGAGCACACTGAGGATGCTTTGCTTGTGGGAACAGTGAATAGAAGTGGGTGTTGAATTGGTTTGAAATGCCATCTTCTTCAGTGTTGTCTGGTTTTTGAATGCAGGCATATACCAGAAACAGCACGTTCCTGAGAGCAGTATTCTTCACCCCCACCAACATTCCCTTCTGTGGAGGAAGGAGAGAGAACATGGTGTATTTGAGTTAAAACTAATTACTCTCAAAGCAAGGCTAAACTGCAAGCATAAGCATTGGGAACAGGCAATACCCAGGACACAACTGGGGCAAAAACCCTGCAATCCCACAAAGTTGATGTACAGTGATTGTGGCACGTGCAGTGATTAATGGGAGTTGATCATTTGGGAGCACTTAATGGCTCTGCTGAGGACAAACTTGCTTCATGTCAGAGAATTGTGGAACAGAAGCCCTGAATGCAGGACTAGGGTTGTATGAAGCTGAAGTAGACAATGTCCTGGGCAGAGCAGGATTGCTCCTGTGGGTGTTGTGGCTGCTCTGACAGAACCTTTGCTCTTGCAGGTGTGGTGAAACTGGCCATGTAGCCATCAACTGCAGCAAGACCAGCGAAGTCAACTGCTACCGCTGCGGCGAGTCAGGGCACCTTGCACGGGAATGCACAATTGAAGCTACAGCCTAATTATTTTCCTTTGTCGCCCCTCCTTTTTCTGATTGATGGTTGTATTATTTTTCTCTGAATCCTCTTCACTGGCCAAAGGTTGGCAGATAGAGGCTACTCCCAGGCCAGTGAGCTTTACTTGCCGTGTAAAAGGAGGAAAGGGGTGGAAAAATCAACTTTCTGCATTTAACTACAAAAATGTTTATGTTTAGTTTGGTAGAGGTGTTATGTATAATGCTTTGTTAAAGAACCCCCTTTCCGTGCCACTGGTGAATAGGGATTGATGAGTGGGAAGAGTTGAGTCAGACCAGCAAAAACCCTCTCTGGGTTACAGGGAAGTGATCCTATGCAGGAGGAATGAAATTCTGGAAGTGTCTAAACTTCCTCATAACTTTTATTTTATTACAATGGCCTTGGATTGTCTGACCTCAGTAGCTGTTAACACCAAGTGATATCTGCATCAGGCCCTACCTAGAGCATATAGCTGAGTGGGAGTAAACAAACAAGATGCACATGCCTGTTAATGGCCATGAGAGAGAGAGAGAAATCTGAAATAAATCTAAAAGTAACAGTAATTCAGTCAGTGAATGTTAATGTTGGAGATACAGAACGCAATGGGAAGCTTTTGAATAAATATCTCAAAGTCAATCTGAAACCCAGACATCAGTGCTCATAGCATAAACAATTTGGAGCTATTCAGGAGTTGCAAATAAATGCATTTTCACAGAAATCAAGATGTTATTTTTGTATACTATATCACTTAGACAACTGAGTTTCATTTGCTTGTAATCGGTTTTTAAAGTAAGATGGTAAGAGCAATTGAAGTCCTAGAACATAGAAAATGTAATTTTAACTATCAATAAAGCTGGAGGAGGAAGGGGAGTTTGGCTAAAGTTCCTTTTGTTTATTTTTGGTTTTCCTGTACACAGTGCAAAACAACATATTAAAAGGGGTATGTGGAGGTTCAGCTTGGCCTTTTCTTTTCTGCTGTCTCATGTTGAGGTCCTGTCTGCACGTGTTCATGGGAGTGGGGCTGGATGGGGGCTGAATACACCTGTGCTGAGGCACTTAAAGCATTTAATGGAAAAACCACTGAAGGAGGGGTTGCTGGAGGTGCAGTTCCAGTCTCTGAGTAGGTCAGAGTGGTATTTGAGCTGCTATAGTGGCTCTGAGAACCTAAAGCTTCTGCACTTGGCCTGTCCCTGTGCTGGTTCAGAGGGGTCAGTGACCAGAAAGGGGCTGATAAAGAGAGGATCTTGACATGCCCTCAGTAAAATCAGCGTGCAGCGCTTCACCCTGAGGCAGCTGCAGAAAGGGCTGCTCACACCGGGGGTGAGGACTGGGCTGTGCCCAGAGTGTCTGAGCTGCTGCCTGTGCTCAGCTCTGGCAGCTCCCTGGAATGTGCAGTGTGCTGGGCTCATGTTCAAACTGTCACTCCACAGGCTTTCCTTTCCAATCCCAAAGGCTGTGGGGGCTGTAGCAGTGGGAAGGGGCTGTGGTGTCTGTCCCTGCAGGAGAAGTGCCAGGCTGGCATTGCAGCTGTGCTGGAGCCAGCTGAATTGGCACTGCCACTTGTACCTCTGGTATCATTACAGTGACTGTCAGGGGAGCATTCCTGGTGATTTTGGAAGCAGCAATGAAATGTCTGCGTTCTCCTGGGGTAGTGCAGATAGCACATGGTGGTTCAGCGTGCTAGGTTGGGACAAATTCAGTCTTAGCACACAATTATCTTAGTTAACTAACAGCAGTAAAGCTTGGACTTCTGTGATTACAAAGACATGGAAGTCTTTGGGACTTCAATGACAGCTACAAAGTGGTGTTTTCCTCTAAAAAGCTATTTTTATTTAAAGAAAACAAGGTTTAAAAGCTGAGGAACACAAACCGGGCTGTAAGTTCCAGAAATAGAAAATTACTTCAAAAAGAGATGTCTCTTCCTTGGTCATCTTTCTGTGAGGACATTGGTGCTGCTGTTCATAGTCAGTTGTACCAAGTGAACAGGCATTGGACAAGCAAGTGGTGATTTCATACATTGTGGGACATGGGAAAAATCAATTTAAATTCTTCATATGTTTCATGTTGATCTTTTCACTAGTACTGAGGTATCTCCTCATTCCTTATGGCAAACTCATGAAGTGGTTGCAGAGGACTGTTCGTCGGGAATTGAGTGACCAGACAAGGGGCAGTGGGTACAAACAGAAAGGGTAAATTCACATCAGGTGTTGGATGGAAGGAGCTTTGCATGTGAGGGTGGGCAGGCCCTGGCACAGGTGCCCAGAGCAGCTGTGGCTGCCCCAGGATCCCTGGCAGTGTCCCAGGGCAGGTCGGACGGGGCTGGGAGCAGCCTGGGACCGTGGGAGGTGTCGGTGCCGTGCCAGCGGTGTCACTGCGGTGTCCCCAATGTCCCCCCCGGCAGTGTCTGAGGCCGGGCCGGACGGGGCTGGGAGCAGCCCGGGGCAGCAGTGGTCGGTGTCGGTGCCGTGCCAGCGGTGTCACTGCGGGGTCCCCAAGGTCCCCCCGCACCCGGGCCCTCCCGGCTCATCCCATCCCGCCAACCCCAGCAGCGCGCATGCGCCAAGCGAGGTCACCCAATCCTGCACGAGCGGGGTGCGCAGGCGCAGTGGGGAGCGGGGCCGCGTTCAGTTCCGGGGCTTGGAGCTGCTGCGTGCACGGAGCGTTCGGCGGGACCGAGGGGCTGAGGGCACGGCGGGACCATGGTGAGTGCGGGGCTGAGGGCACGGCGGGACCATGGTGAGTGCGGGGCAGGGACTGAGGGCACGGAGGAACCATGGGGAGTGCGGGACAGGAGCTGAGGGCACGGCGGGACCGTGGGGAGTGCGGGGCTGAGAGTGCAGGGGAACCATGGGGAGTGCGGGACTGAGGGGCTGAGGGCACGGGGGAGCCATGGTGAGTGTGGGGCTGAGGGCACGACGGGACCATGGGGAGTGCGGGGCAGGGACTGAGGGCACGGGGGAACCATGGTGAGTGTGGGGCTGAGGGTCTGAGGGCACGCTGGGACCGTGGGGAGTGCGGGGCTGAGGGCACGGGGGGACCATCGGGAATGCGAGGCTGAGGGCACGGCGGGACCGTGGGGACTGCAGGGCTGAGGGGTCACTCAGCTTTTCTTGTCCCCTGGTGCCACTGCCCAGCGCGGGGCTCGGAGCGGACCAGCCGCAGGCTGGGAACCTTGGAGGAGCAGGCCGGGGCCGGGGGTGCCTGAGGCCGCTCTGTTTGTGTCTTGCAGGCTCGAAACGCGGAGAAGGCCATGTGAGTGCAGCAGGGACACCGCTGAGCCCGGGCTCACCTCAGAGCTGCTGGCCCTGACTACCTGATCTCACACACCTGTGCCTGCTGGCCCACAGAATGAACACACATCTATGCCTGCTGGCCCATAGAACTCGCTGTTCTGCCTCTTAAAGCACCGACAGTTTAATGATATTTTTAGGTCCTCAGTTGTGCGTGTGCTGGCCCAGAGGCAGTGGGAATTGGAGGGTCCTGCACACACATACCTGGTGCTGTGCAGCTCCTGTAGCTGTGCTGGGTGCTTCTGTGCAGGAGAGACCCTGTAGTAGTGTACTTGTCCCTCTGCAGGCTGGGAGATAAGTACACTGAAGTGTGCTGTAAAGAACCCTTGTGGTTTTAGGCAGTTCCCATTTTGGGAACAGAGATGCCCAGCCAGGTAAGATGAATCAGTCAGCAGTGCTTTACTTGAGAAATGAACCACTGAGGATTTTGGGTGTTGAGAAGTCATTAGCTGGAAGAGCTGAAGGTGGTCAGTGAATGTGTTCAGGCCTTTGTTTTCTACAGACTGTAACTGAGTCCATAATAAACACCCAGAGGCAAAGCTTGCTCCTGTTGGAATGTGGATTTGTGAAAGTAAATCTGCTTTCTCCTCTTCAGGACGGCCTTGGCAAGGTTTCGGCAAGCCCAGCTTGAGGAAGGAAAAGTCAAGGTGAGGTTTGGTAGCTCAAGGCAGGCCTTGTTCAGAGCCCAGGTGTCCTGTCTGTAGAAGGAAAATATTTCAGCTGACTATTTTACACTCACACAGCCAAGAAAATTCTCCACTAGAGTTTCTCCAAACCTTTTATACTTTTCTGTTTCATATTGCGTATTATGCAGAGAAAAGGGGTTTAATACCTTTTAATAAAAGGTGGAGCTTTAGTAAAAAGGTAGAGCCTTTTAGTAAAAGGTAAAAATGTGGGGAAGAGGACAAAATAACTGCACACAAAACCCTAGAAGCAAGGTGATGCATCAGGTTGTGTAAGCAAGCCAATGGAATGTGAAGAAGTTTGAGAAGAAGGTACTCTGTATAAACTGGAAAAAATTACATAGTTTAGGAGTAGCAGTTGAGAAAAGCTTAACCTTAAGAAGGTGGTGTGTGCTGAAAATGCTGAAACTGTCCTGAATGGAACATTTGTTGTATTGGAGAGGATTATGGGGTGAGAGATTTTGGTTTGGATGAAGTGGATTTAATTAGTTTTTGTAGTCTGTGATAGTTTAATTTGTCAGGGCTGTAAGTAATTATTGTTCTTCACTTACTAAAACTCGATGGGAGCAGAAGGCCCTGGAGCTTGGCAGCACAGTTTGGCACTAAGGGAGCAGCAGAGCCTGTGTGAAATGCTGTGCCAGTGCTCAGCTGGGTTTGATGTGTGTGCTGTTCTGTCTACAGGAGCGAAGGCCTTTCCTTGCCTCAGAGTGCAATGAGCTGCCCAAAGCTGAGAAATGGAGGAGACAGGTAATGCAACCTGGGGATTTTCTAATTCTGTAGGAAGTAGAACTTTACACTTCCTGCTTAGGCAGCCTGCTTACAAGCAGTTTTCCACACTTGCAGTACCCTGAGAGTTAAATCACAGAACTTTTTCTAATATTTTGCAGCTCAGTGTTCAGAGTAGCTCCTACCACGTCAGGTTGTTGCAAGGCCATGTCCTGCTGAGTCTTTAACATCTCCAGAGATTTAGATCCCAGGTTTTGGGGGCTGCTCTTCCAGTGTTTGATTATCTTCCTAATGATGTCTTTCCCCTTGAATTTAATCAGAATTTCTTCAGTTTCAACTTGTGTTTTATTGCTACTTGTCCTATTGCCATGCACTTCTCAAACAATCTTGCTCTGTCTTCTTTGTTCCCTCCACTGATTGAGAAATTAATTTCTGTGTTCTTATTTGACTAGATCATTGGGGAGATTTCCAAGAAAGTGGCACAGATCCAAAATGGTAAGATTTATCTAACTATGTTCTATTTTTTGAATATCCAGTCATAAGCAGTTACAGTAAAAATCCCCTTTTATGTGAACTGTACTATTTCCATTGCATAAATTCTGAAATTCCTCTGGTGTTTCTCTGAGCTGCCTGATTTATTGGTTTTTTCTTCTCTAACAGCTGGATTGGGTGAATTCAGAATTCGGGACCTGAACGATGAAATAAACAAACTCCTGAGGGAGAAAGGACACTGGGAATACAGAATAAAGGAGCTGGGAGGGCCAGATTATGCTGTAAGTGTGGAATAGTAGTTCTGCTTATAAGTGACTGCTGAGAAAAATATGTAACATTTAGTTAGCTGTGAATGGCTTGGCCAGTGTTATTTTTATTCAACCCCCAAAATATTTGGCTGTGTTAGAAGAAAGTTTTAAATTATGAACTCTGTTTATTTTCCAGAGGATTGGCCCAAAAATGTTAGATCATGAAGGGAAAGAGGTTCCAGGAAACAGAGGCTACAAATACTTTGGGGCTGCAAAGGATCTGCCAGGAGTAAGAGAGCTTTTTGAGAAGGAACGTAAGTAAAGAGCAGCTCCTCCCAGACATGGATCTGTGCAAATATCTTGAGTAAAATGCTGTTGTTTGTGGGAAGTGCTGGTGACAGCATTTCTGAATGTCTTGGGTCAGCTCAGTGAAACATTGAGCACACATAGTTAATTAAATGCTAGAGCACCTTTGGCTGTTTGCAATTAAGGAAACGTAGTACTGGTTCCTACTGGGAATTCCATATGGTAAGGACTGATGGCCTATAGAAACTTCCAGCATAAGAAGCAAACTTCATTGAGAAGTTGTAAATGGTACTCAGAGTTCAGGACTAGGAAAAGGGAAAGTTGGGTTGAACATCATTTTAGAAGCAGGAATGAGTTTTCATAATGAAAAACTCAATGTAAGGGGATGAAACTTTGTCATGGAATGAGTGGGAATTGCTTGGGCCTGGAAGTGAGGCAGAGACAAATTCTGGGAAATACTCCAGGGTGTGGGGGAACCATTGGGTCATGCACTGGGACTGGTTTGTGCTGGCCACAGGGTGACACCAGTGCTGGAGCAGCTCCATCGTGCTGGGTGTTGGCTGGCACCGGGCAGCTGGGGTGCTGTGGGGTTGGGGACACCTGGGGACACTCAGCAGGTGATGGAGGTGACCTGTGGGTGACAGTGGTGTCCTTGCAGCCCTGCCACCCCCACGGAAGACTCGGGCTGAGCTGATGAAGGACATTGATGCCGAGTACTATGGCTACAGGGATGAGGATGATGGGATCCTGGAGCCCCTGGAGCAGGAGCATGAGAAGAAAGGTATGTGAGATTCCAAACCTGCACAGGGCAGCCAGCAGGGGCTGCTGATTGACTCTGAGGTTAAGGCACCTTTTTTTCCTGATGTAGAGGATTTAGGCAAGGAGTTACAGTCCATTGGAAGAGCTGTGGCAATAAGACCATGCTGCTCTGGCTGGCTCTCAGCCACACTTGCCATTCTCCTTTGCTCCCCAGTTATAGCAGAAGCAGTGGAAAAATGGAAGATGGAGAGAGAAGCACGACTTGCAAGAGGCGAGGAGGAGGAGGAAGAAAACATCTATGCTGTCCACGAGGAAGAGGTAGGGGTGGCTCAGGTGATGTGACTTTCCATGTGTCTTCTGTGCTTCCTTCCTGGACATGGCATCACTCTGGCAAAGACCTGGGTGTGCTGTCCTGGCCCTCTCCCCAGCTCAGGATCAGAGGTAGGGGAGTGCTCTTGGCCCAGGCTTAGGGAGTGCTGGGGGCTGGCAGGTGAGGACAGACTTTCACTGCAGTGAGAAACCTTGCTGTAATTTCAGTGGCACTGTTATCGTCAGTGGTGTGTGGGTAACACTGCTCAGTCTGGCTCCTGAGCACAACCTGCCTCAGCAACAGCACAAGCAGCTTTGGGGACAGGATAATGTCACACTGCCACTGTGTGAAAACCCAAGGGGTGCAGGGCCTTGTTTGCACTTGGATCGTGGTGCAGCTGGTGCTGCTGTCACTGCTGTGACAGGGCTGCTTCTTCTGACATGAGATCTGCTCCCAGTGAGATCTGGAGGAGGGTACTGGAAACAAGGTCCCATTTCTCAGTCTGTATCTAGGTGGGTTAAGCACAAGAATAAAAAGGAGGAGTCCATTGTGACCGTGTTCACAGGGGTATGAGGATGAGGGAAGAGACCAGGATCTGACTCCATGTTTCAGAAGGCTGATTTATTATTTTATGATATATATTATATTAAAACTATACTAAAAAAATAGAAGAAAGGATTTCATCAGAAGGCTGGCTAAGAATAGAAAAAGAAAGAATGATAACAAAGGCTTCTGTCTCAGACTATCTGTCTGAGCCAGCTGACTGTGATTGGCCATTAATTAGAAACAACCCCATGAGACCAATCCCAGATGCACCTGTTGCATTCCACAGCAGCAGATAATCATTGTTTACATTTTGTTCCTGAGGCTTCTCAGGAGGAAAAATCCTAAGGAAAGGATTTTTCATAAAAGATGTCTGTGACAATCCATCATCAGATGGATCTGGTGGCTCTTCCAGTTCCTATTTTACTTGTATGATCCCATGGTTCATGAGCCCAGCTCTTAGGTGTGGGACCAGAGCAATACTGAGCTGTTCAGGGAAGTGGTACCCATATTTTTAATGCACTTGCTGTCTTGTTTAGCTGGCTCCTCTTCTGTTCACAGCATTGCTGTGGCATGGAAGGGGAGGAAATACAGCTTTACATTCATGGCCATGCCACAGCAGAGCAAAGGCCTTATGAGAAATGGCAGCAGTAATGCTGAAAATGTCCAGGAGCAGGGTCTGCATGTGATCCTTGTGTTCTTTTGGTGCTGGCTCCTCTTCACTCATTCCTGTTTTTATAGTGTTGACCATGTGTTGTTCCTTCTGGCAAAGCAAATAAAAAAAGGGGTTTTTATGACCTCTATAGAAAATAAACTTGATGTGATTTTTTCACTTTTTAGTCTGATGAGGAAGGTGGCAAGGAGAGAGAAGGTGAAGATGGCCAACAGAAATTTATTGCACATGTTCCAGTGCCAACTCAGCAGGAGGTAAGGCAGAACAGCACTCAGCTGCAGAGATGCACACTGGCTTTTGCAAGGCACATCTTCATTTACATCAGGTCATCAGTGAAAGTGCCCTAAATTTGTGATTTCTGTGACTTGACTCTGCAGCTGTTTAATCCCCTTGCAAATGCTATAACCCCTTTTCACCTGTGAATTTCCAAAACCTCCCTAAGTATTCCATAAATTGGGAGGTGTTGTGGTATAGCTGAGCATCTGAGGTCTCAGCATCCCAGCTGAGCTGAATCCACCCTGGTTTTGTCTCTGCAGATTGAGGAAGCTCTTGTGCGAAGGAAGAAGATGGAGCTGCTGCAGAAATACGCCAGTGAAACCCTGCTGGCACAGAGCGAGGAGGCAAAGACCCTGCTGGGCTTGTAACAGTGCACAGTGCCTGGTCAGTGTGTGATCCCTCTGAGAGCAGCAGGCTCCTCAGTTCTGGTAGCAGTGGGTTTTAGCTCTGCAAGTTCCTTGGGATGTGGAGCAGGCTGCTGGGATTACAGTGTGGTGTGCAGGAGGAGAGCCATCACTCTGGTTTCTCTACTTTCTGACTTGTGCTCCAGTGCTGGAAAGGGTCAAACCTTGGTGAACTTGTCTGTGCATCCAACAGCTGCCTGCAGTGCTTTCAGTTTGGGAAAGGGTCTGTGCTGTGGGGCCTCCTGCAGATAGAAGCACACCCAGTGAGCTCCTAAATCCTGGAAGAAAACCCACGGTGCTCCTGCCATCCTGTCTGCTCTGTCCTGGCTGTGAGTGTGCACAGCTTCTCCTGCTGGCTGTTGTTGAGCTGAGAAGTAACTCACACTATTACACCTGCTTCATTTACCAGAACAGCCTGGAACCTGTCTAGAGGGGCCTTGAAGGTAGATCTTAGGAGTGACTTTGGAGCAGATTTGATTCTTTCTAAAACACTTGCAGTGTCTACAGCCTGTTACCTTTTTTGTGGTTTGTAACTGTGCCCAGATGAATTGCTTAAATGCTGGATATTCCAGCAGCTACTGTAAAAAACTTTGCAATACCTTGTTCAAACATTTTTTATTAAAACTTATTTACAACCTGATGTCTGTTTTATTCTAGCTCAAAGGATTGTGATGATTCCCTAGTGGTAGCCAAAGAATTGGGATCATAGACAGCCATCCCTGTAGGGATTGAAGCTCTGCATCCCCTACTGCTCTTGGCTTGTGAATCCTGGGACAGGAGGCAAGGTTGAGCCTGGTCAAAGTCTTATGGGTGACTAATAGGTCTGAATGAATGGCATTTGAAGGTGGGCATCTGCAGCCCTGGAGATTTTCTGTCTAAGGAACACAGTGTTGAACAGCCAGGTCTGCAGCCCTGCAGAATTTCAGTCTAAGGAACAGCCTTTTGAACAACCAGGTCTGGGTCTGTTCAGCATTTCTGGATGCTCTCAGTGTTTATATATTGCAATCTATTGTGAATAATCCACTCCAGAACAAGCTTGATGAAGTGATCAGACAAAAAAATTGGAATTGAAAAAGTGGAAAGCATAGCTGCCAAATTAAAACTAAAAAAAACCCCAGAATAAATCAAAAGCTCAATTTCTGGTAGCAAGCACACAACTAACATCACAAACACATTCTTCTCTCTTCCTGGCAGCAGTGCAGCTTTCTCTGCTTTGTAAGAAAGCAGCAAACAATGTCTTTATGGCTTGTAATAATTTGTTGTAGATTTGCTTAACTGCATACTGGAGATAACCAAACTAGATTTAAGCAGGGGAAAAAACAGCTGATTCTTATGGCCTGACACAGTCTGAGGGCTTGGTGATACCAGTGGTAGATCCTTCTGTCACTGTATGAATCTACAAGATAAAAAAACACACAAGGGTAAAGGCAGGTCAGGGACAGAGTGATGGTAACAGAAATACAAAAGAAGAATAAATGGAAAGAATGGGGAAAAACCAACAGGGTTGTAATTACAGTCATGTTCAAAGGAGTATGACCAACAGCATGATGTAAAAGGCAGGTTTATAGACAGGGCTGATCTCTGCCAGCCAACACAGCAAAGGAATAAATGCAAGAACTGCAATGTAACTGCAGGGCAGACTGGCTGCTGCCTGGCCCTGCTGTGCCAGATCCTCTCTGTAGCTCTGAGTGTGGAGCATTTTTGAGCTGAGTGCTCTTGGCTGCATCTGAGGGAACAAATTGCACAGTAATTATTTCTCAGAGTGGCCCATAGCAAATCCTGTGTCCTGCCAGGCTGTGGAATTGCTGGTGGAGCCAGGGTGGGGAAGCTGCTGTGGTCACAGCCTGGAAATGGACCCTGTTTGTCCTGGAAAACGGAGCAGTGGGCAGGCTCTGCTCAGCTCTGAGTGCAGCTGTGCTGGGATGTGCGTGTGCTGCCAGGCTTGTGGCTCATTCCATCTCTGGAATGCCCCAGCCCTGAGCACATCCAGCTTGGAAAACAGGTACTGCATGTATTCTTACACGTGTGCTTCAGGGTCCTGCCCTGTGTGTGGTCCTGGCTTCAGCAAGGGGATAAACTCTCTAATTGTGTCTGCTGCATCGATTTGGGCCTGCTTTTGTCTCTTAGAAATGCATGTGTGTGTTTATTTAATGCCAGCCATGGCAGTGCTGCAGAGGGAAGGCACCTTCCTTGTTCTGAGTCCTGGGGAGTGCAGTGCAGTCACTGAAGGATCAGTTTCTCCTCACAGCCACAGGGGTGCTGAGGAATATTTGTTGGCAGCACTAGGAAATAAGTGGATTTACCTAATCTGCATTAGCAAATGAGCAAGATAAACAGAGACAGCTTTGCAGAGTATCCATTAACTAATGACATTTTGTGCTGTGTGTCTCACTTTCCAGTTTAGCTGCAGGGGTGCAGAGCTGAGGGACTGTAGTGGCTTTCTCCCAAAAAATGAATCCCAGAATGGATCAGTGTCGCAGACATCTTTTTATGAAAATCCTTTCCTTAGGATTTTTTCTTCCTGAGAAGCTGAAAGGCCTCAGGAACAAAATGTAAACAATGATTATCTGCAGCTGTGGAATGCAACAGGTGCATCTGGGATTGGTCTCATGGGGTTGTTTCTAATCACAGTCAGCTGGCTCTGACTCTCTGTCCAAGCCACAAACCTTTGTTATCATTCTTTGCTATTCTATTCTTAGCCAGCCTTCTGAGATGAAACCTTTTCTTCTATTCTTTTAGTATAGTTTTAATGGAATATATATCATAATATAATAAATCAAGCCTTGTGAAACATGGAGTCAGATCCTGGTCTCTTCCCTCACCCTCAGACCCCTGTGGCCACTGTCACAGATCAGTCTGGAGGGGACAACTGTGGGATATCTGCTCCAGCCTCCCTGCTCCAGCAGGGCCATCCCAGAGCACAGGACACAGGATTTGTCCAGACACTTCTGGGGTAGCTCCAGTGAGACAACTCCACGCCCTCTCTGGACAATGTTCCACGCTCAGTCACTGCACAGGGAAGAAGCTCTTCCTGGGCATCAGTGCCCAAATGCTTGGCACCACCAGGCAGAGCCTGCTCCATCCTCTCGGCTTCCCTCAGCCTTTCCTTGAGGAGAGATGCTCCAGCCCCTTCATCCCTTGGCCGGGCAGAACCGGACAGAATGTTTCTTCTGCTCCGTTAGTGAATCGAGCACAGTTATCTCCTGGCTCGGGATGCTGCGCTGCCCGCTCTCGGCAGTGCCGCCGGCCGCGGTGCTCCGGAGGAGCGGAGCCCTGGCAAGGCGCGGCGGTGCCGCAGCCCCGCTGCCCGGCTGACGTTGTGCCGTGACGCGGTGACGCTGCCGGTGAGTGACGCGGGCCGGGCGGGCGGTGCCGGCCCCGCACTCGCTCGCCATGCGCCGGGCGCTGCCGCCGCTGCGCGCCCTGCTCGGGGCCGCCCGCCCGGCGCGGCCGCCGGCGCCCCGCGGGGAGGGGATGCGCGGGCCCCCGGCCGGGCGGAGCGGGCACAGCGCGGTGAGCGGGGCCGGGGCCCGGGGCGGGCGGGCCGGGCGCACCGAAAGCGAAAGGGGCGCGGGGCGCGGCGGAGCGCAGCCGGGGATGCCCGGGGTATCCTCGCTTCCCCGCGACTCCGGGATGGATTTCCCGGGCGCTGCCGGCCGCAGCTCCTGTCCCGGGGCTGTGTGTGCTCCGCTCTTACAGAGCGAACCAGGGAAACTCCTTCCGACCGCTGCCGGCTCTGTCCGCGGCACAGCACTCCTGCCACCAACAATTCCTTTAGGGCCAAAAGGGAAACAAAGCTGCTGACTTCAGTACCTCTATCTGTCATGATATCTATCATATATATATATGTTCACTTCTTTCCTTATTGCTTTTCCCCCCTTTCTTTTTCTTCCTGCTAGTGTTACTCACTGTAAAATTCCCATTAGTAACCTGTTATCTATACATCTGTTATTCATATGTCGCAAAATTAACGTAAAGGATCGCATCTGCTACAAAATTATTCCAATGCCGCTGTAGTTTCAGCAGTTTCTGGTACCCATTCACAGAGCCTGGGAAGACTGCTCTGCATTTATTAGCGAGCCTTTAGCAGCATCTCTGCAGCAGTTGGGATATTTCTGACCTAGCTTTCCTGAAACGGGTGCAGGCTATGTGGAGACCAGGATTTCAGGGGTTTTGTTCTTTAAAGGGTGATGGTTCTACAGAGGAGAGAAGATGAGGCTTCAGGGGGAGTTCTTGCATGTGAAGACAAAACCCCAGCCTAATTTAAATTAATGGGAATGCAATATATTTCCAGTGTTGATGTTACTAACCCGGGCTTACCACAAACACCTTGGAAGGGAGCAGCCAAGTACAATACTTGTGGTACTTTTGCCCAAGACCTGCCTACTGCTGAAAAATTTACTTTTGCATAGTTTGTTAGTATCCTGTGGGGGTTAAGCCATTAGAGTGTGACTCACTGGCACAGCAGCATGTATTTTGTACCTCTTGGCATCAGTTTAAGTTAATTTTTCCCTATCCTCTGAAACAATCTGGAACTATTTGTAAGGCAAAATAGCTCTCATGAGTGTGTATGCAGAAGGCAGAGGGAGTTGTGGTGCTGCTTGTGTCAACACGTTTTTAGCATGAAGATGTGCCTGTAAGGCACAATAAGATGTGCAGGGTTATAGCTCCCCTGCTCTCACTGGAGGTGTCTGTTCTCAGGGGGCTGTAGCTGCTGTAAACTCTATTAAACATGTAATATTGAATGCAATATGTAATATTTAACGCAATATGTAATATTGGATGTAATATGTAAGGACATGCATAACTAACGTACCCTCTGATTTCACCCCTCCTCCCAGCCCCGCGTGCTGCCGTCCTTTGGGTTCCTGTTCGACATCGATGGGGTGCTGGTGCGAGGCAGGACCCCCATCCCTGCTGCCAGAGCAGCCTTTGGCAAGCTGGTGAACCCTCAGGGACAGTTCCTGGTGCCCGTGGTCTTTGTCACCAACGCTGGGAACTGCCTGCGCCAGAAGAAGGCTGAGCAGCTGTCCCACCTGCTGGGGGTTCCAGTGAGTCACCTCAGTGCCATTTATTGCATGTTAAATTGCATGTCAGATGTGTTATTTTCCATTAAATGCTGCTCAGCTCATCAGGGCTGCTTTTCCCTTAAAGCCCCCTGATGTGCTTTGCTGAAAGTCAAAAGTGCTGTCCAAACCTAACTGGTAAAGGCACTGGTTTTTCCAATAGTAAGGGTAAATGTATTTATTGGGAAAGATGGTAAGTAATGATTCACAGGAGCATCTTTCCACAATAATAGTCTGGCTGGTTGCTACCTGTCCTGTTGAAGGGGTGGGGATGTGTAAGCTAAAAGAAGGTGGTAATCTGGTACAATTAAATCACAGCTGCAGTTTAGCAAAGGGCCCACAATTGGAACCGGTTCTGATTCTCCTTCCCTTGGTGATTTTATCAAACCAGGAGAGAAAGGCTTGCTCATGTTGAATAGAGTTGGGAGCTGAAAGGGGGATGTGTGATAACTTGTCAGTAAGGTATTTTTTCTCTGGCATATTATCAATACATCATTTGTGAAAGGAGAAAATGCTGATTGTTATGTAATTCCTGGAATCTGTCACATCTGTTAATTGAATCTATGTATGAACAACTTCTCTGGAATACAACAGAGTCCTTTTGTTTTTAAATCCCAAACAGATTTCCCAAGATCAAGTGATGATGTCCCACAGTCCTCTGCGGATGTTCAAGCGTTATCATAAAAAATGTGTCCTGGTATCTGGACAAGGACCCCTTCTTGATATTGCTCGAGAGTATCTTTAAAAAAAGAGTTTAAAAAAGCCAACAACTTTGTGCCAATGTGTTTTCCTTAATCAGGTTCAGGGGAGCCTATGGATGAAGTGAAAATCAAATATTTTAACCCTACAAATGCAGTAATAAATAGTAATGATAGTTCCTAGTATGGTGCCAAATTTATGTTTTGAATGTGGTTTTATACCAAGTGCCCAAAGAACTTGAATTATATTGATATCATGGTGGTTTCAAAATTTCAAACTGTAACTTAATAACCTTAACTTTTGCATAAGCTTTGCTCAGGCTTCCATTAAGTCCCTTCTGCACTTCTTCCTTCAGTGGGATTTTCATTGAAGTCAGTGTAAATCATAAGTTGTAAAAATGTATATACAACTTTTAAGCATAAGTATAGAGTATAAGTATACTCTGTTTGAAGTACAAAACTGAGAAAAAGGTATTGAAGGTACTGTCTCTTAGGAAATGCATTTCTAAATTCAAAATTCATTAGGCTTGGCTCAGAGAGGAGAGGACTGAAAACAAAACAGAAGAATTTTAGTCTCTTATTTATCAGATCAGCTTTTTGCCTCACAGAAGGAAAATCTGTCTTTGATGTTGCTTTCATTGCTAACTAATTTGTCAGTTGAGTACCTCTAAATGGTTAAAGTGGAATGAGCAGTCAGAAAACCTCTCCCTGTGAGCAGCTGTGTGTCCTTAGCTGGCTGCCCCAGCCTTGGCTTCTGCCAGCCCATCACCATTGACACCCTGCGGGAGAAACGCCCTCTGCTCGATGCAGTTGACCATGACAGAAGACCCAATGTCCTGGTGAGTGACGTTTGTGTTTCAAACCTCTCTGCTCCTTGCATGACATCCTACAACAGGGATCAATATTTGGCTACCAAGCTAATGCTGCTCTTCTTACATTGTGTTTTGACTTTTCTGCTTCCTTATTTGTTTTATTACAACATTCTCAAGAACAACTCTCTTCTCTCAGTAGTAATTCTTTAACCCAGCCTTTGATTTTATAGCCTGCTGTTGTGGGAAAACTCACAATCTAATACAGGTACCTAATGCAAAATCTGCCTTGGAAAGCTGATCAGCTTCCTCAGAAGGCGTGGAAGATCACATAAGCTTTTCCCTGAATAAATGATTGTGTTGCTATTGTTCCTGACCCATGAGGTTGCTTTGATTGCAAATGAAAGCTTTGAAGAGAAACAATTTTCCCTCAAAGGACTCCGTTTGCTGTTAACATCACAATTTAAATGTCAGCAGTGGGTACAGTGGTTCCAGCTGGATTGTGCAGAATTAAAGCAGAAGTGAATATATCTGGGTGTGCTGTACATGCTCAGGGCCAGCCTGCAGAGTGGATTTCCTCACTTGCAATAAGGACATTCTCTGTGGCTCACAGGATCATAGCTCAGCTGTGGGAAGGTCAAGAACCTGCTAAAGTGTTTGTCACCACACAGAGCAAATAATGAAGTGCAGACTCTTAATTGTTCAGCAAATATATTACATGTTATACAGTGCATTCTTTGTTAGAAGTGTTAAAGAAAAACATCTCAAAATCTGTTTTTCAAATGTCCTGGTACTGCTGGAGGCCTCTTACTCCTGTGGTAAAATAAACATCCATACTTTCCTACACAAGTAGTTAAAACAACTAATTAAACAAGTAATTTAAACAACTGAAATCACAACACAAGTAATTTTCACAGCTGGAGTTAAAAAGCTCCAGAGCAGCTGAGGAGAAGCAGGAGGCAGGAGCAGGTAGAGCACAGTCACTGCAGTCCCTGTGCCAGAGGTGTCACCTCAGAGAGGAAACACAAGTTTCTGAGTGAGCTGGCATCAGGAATATATCAATGTAGAGTGCATTTCCTATTGGAGGGGCGGGAGGCAGCTGTGGGAGCTGAGCTGGAATTTATTCTGTTAAAAATAGATGTTTCATCTTGTAGAAAACTTTCACTTTTTTCTTATTGCAGTCCCCGTCTGCTGTGGAGCTTCCCAAGATTGAGGGTCAGTTATCCTTATTTAACTTGAATCTATCCATTAATAAATTATTCTATTCCATTCCGTTCTATTCTATTCTATTCTATTCTATTCTATTCTATTCTATTATCAGAAATTATTTTTTAGATTGCTGGGCACTTTCAAAATTTGTCTGAGACAATCCTAAAATTTCCTTGTTAATGACATCTGTCATTTGTTTGAAAGCATCACGTGTTGTAAAGCTGTTTTTTAATGTGTGCAGTTTTCAGCCACTGGCTTTTGAAGTTTGAAGGGTATATGAGGTCTCCTTTCCTTTTCATCTGCCTTTAACAGATTATTGTTGCTCTCCTTTCATAATGAGCTGATGTTCATTATTCAGAAATAATTAATCTTGTTCTTACAAGTAGTCAGGATCAGCTGTAGTATGAGAAAGGTGTTGTGTTCACTCTCCTCTCATCTGAACTACAGGAAAGTAGAAATTGGACCTTAGGATTTAAAAATATCCATGTCAGATTATTGCTGGAGATCAAAGCAATTTTCAAAAACAACATCCGAATTGTGTTCTGAGGTGAACAAATCAACATCTCTGGTGTTGTATTTAAATACTGTGTGTAAACAGGGACCTCATAAGTTATGGGAGACTTAGAAATACAATTTAGAAGTTAATATTGTAATTTCTGGAGAAACTACACCTGTAAAATAAAATTCCTAAACCTGTAGATTTTACAGTGGGTAAAATCTTGTTACTTCTGAGATTTCTCTGACTGGATGTGCATGTGATATATTAAGCCCCTAAATTAATGTGAGTGTTTGATCAGTTCCTGGTTATTTTAAGTGGCTTGTTCAGTCTCTTTAGGCCAAGTTTTCAGTGCCCTGTTAACAATTCCATGGCTGTTGTGTGCCTGTGCTTCTGCCAGCTGTGGTGCTGTTTGGGGAGCCGGTGAGATGGGAGACCAGCCTGCAGCTGATCATCGATGTTCTGCTGACCAGTGGCTATCCTGGCAATCCCTACGGGCAGGAGAGCTACCCTCACATCCCTGTGCTGGCCTGCAACATGGACCTGATGTGGGTGGCTGAGGCACAGTCCCCAAGGTGAGTGCTTTGTTCGTGCCACTGGCATTTATTTGGGGTTTTTCCAGCAGGATTCAGAGCCAGCCCTTGAATACAGAAGGCTTGGTGGCTTGGCTTTGAGTGCAGCATCTCTAATGCACTTTCAGCTAATGCTGCTGGCTGCATTATTGCATCCAGGAAATCACTTCTCAAGAGAAAAGCTGCTTTTAAGCTCTAAACCTTTTGTTTCCTCAGTCCCAGAACAATGGAGAAAGAGAGGTTTTTTCCTGAGGGCCTCAGAGCCTCGGTTCAAAGGCAAAAATGAAAAAATTATCAAGGCCATTGTTTCATTTCATTAGGTCCCTCTTTGGTATTTCTCTTTTCCTGGTAGGGTAAATGCTGACCCTGCTGGTTGAAAGCAGTGAGTGGTTCTGAACTGAGGACAATGAGTGAGCTCTTTAGGGAACACAAGGAAAACCAAGCAGAACACACAGAACAAGGTGCCAGGACCTCTTAGAGAGGTTTTGTTTGATTTGGCTGTCAATAGAAGGTACTTCTTTAATAGGTTTGTTTCCCCTCCCTTCCCCTCCGTCTGTAATTTGAAATAGAAATTTCTTACTGTGACTTGGTTGCTGCCTCAGTCCTGGGTCAAAGATCTGCTCAGATGCCAGTCTTTGGAAGCAGAGGCCATCTCTAATTAACACACTGGAAAAGAGATCTGTGTGATGGCTTCAGGCTGCACTGAGGCAGCCAGGATACCTCCAGTGAGCAATTTTAAAATTAGATAAATCTGTTGTGCCATCCCAGTAATGTGGGTTTATTGTGGTGTCAGTTGTTCAGCTAATCAGCACCAAATTTTCAGTGAACCAGCTGCAGAAATATTGAGTGCTGAGCAGAATTTGGTAGTTGCAGGACACGATTTATTCCTAAAAAATAATGAAATAAAAAAGCCTAGTTTGATGTTTTAAATCTGTGCTTAATGTAATTTGATTTGGTATTACACCTGTGTAGGTTTGGGGATGGAACATTGATGGATTTGATTTGTATCTGTGTAGGTTTGGACACAAAACATTCGTGGTTTGGATTTATATCTGTGTAGGTTTGGACACAGAATGTTCATGGTTTAGATTTATATTTGTGTAGGTTTGGGGATGGAACATTCATGGTTTGGTTTTATATCTCTGTAGGTTTAGTCACAAAACATTCATGGTTTGGTTTTTTATCTGTCTAGGTTTGAACACAGAATATTCATGGTTTGGATTTACATCGCTGTAGGTTTGAGGATGGAACGTTCATGGTCTGTTTTTTTTATCTGTGTAGGTTTGGACACAAAACATTCATGGTCTGGATTTATATTTGTGTAGGTTTGGGCACAGAACGTTCATGGTTTGGTTTTACATCCGTGTAGGTTTGGGCATGGAACGTTCCTGGTTGCATTCATGGTTTGGTTTTTTATCTGTGTAGGTTTGGACACAGAATGTTCATGGTTTGGTTTTATACCTCTGTAGGTTTGGGCATGGAACATTCATGGTTACATTCATAGTTTGGTTTTTTATCTGTGTAGGTTTGGACACACAACATTCATGGTTTGGATTTATATCTGTGTAGATTTGGGCATGGAACGTTCCTGGTTGCATTCATGGTCTGGTTTTTTATCTGTGTAGGTTTGCACACACAACATTCATGGTTTGTTTCTATATCTCTGTAGGTTTGGGCACGGAACATTCATGGTCTGTTTGGAAAACATTTACAAGAAGATCACTGGCAGAGACCTGAAGTACGAGGCGCTGATGGGCAAACCCAGCAGGCTGACATACCAGTATGCAGAGCACCTGATCCGGGCCCAGGCCCTGCAGAGGAGCTGGGAGCAGCCCATCCAGACCCTCTATGCTGTGGGGTAAGGTGTGCTGAGCCCCACAGGTGCAGCAGGAACCCTCTGTGCTGTGGGGTCAGGTGTGCTGAGCCTGACAAATACACCAGGAAATTACTCACAGTGTAAATGCCAGCCAAGAAAAACACATAACCCTTACCAGCTTGTTTCTCCTGCTATTAAGACCATCTAACTTTCTTGGTGCTATGGTGTATCTTTCATGACATTTCTTATCTTAAAAATTAATGATGCTTTGCTCTTTTTACGTGTAATTTCTGCAGGAGCACAAAAAGTGTTTTATGTGCAACTAAGATTTCTCCTGATTTTTTATTTAGTTTTTTTTTCTGAAATAGGCTGTGTGAATCTAACACAGGGTTTGCCTGGGTGTTTATTCTGTTAGGTTTAGTGGTGTAACACCAACTCCCTCTGAGCAAAGGACAGTTAGAGACTGCAGAGCTGGACTTGATCTCTGAGGTCATTTAGGTTGGTCATATGCTACTGCATGTGCTGCCACATCACAGAATCCTTTTCAGAGATAAGGATAAAGCTGCATTGTATAAAAGACTGTTTCAGAGTCTCCAAGATGTTTGGCAATATAATAAGCTCATTCATGGGCTGCTCATACCTTGATTTTCTCTCCCTTTGCCCCAGAATGGAGAGTGATTCATGAAAACGGTGCAATAAAATAGCTGAGGGGTTGGACTTCTCCCTGTCTGTCTGATTCCACACACAGTGGTGTAAAGTACACAGTAAAGTGTTAGATGAAATTGAAGAATACACAGAATAATTAGACTCCACAGTCTGATGTAGTTATGAAGTGGAAATGTATTGTCAGCAGCCAGCACAAGCGAGATAGCTCTCGTGAAAGCTTGTGCCCTGAGCCTCGGTCTGACCCACATCTTCATTCTCAAAGATGTTCCATGTTCATTACATTGCACAACCTTGCCATGCATATTCAAACCCTGGCCCCTCCTGTTCTCGCCTCACATGGTAATCAGATCCAGGTCCTTCTGGGCACGCATTGTTTGCTGTGGTGTTCACACGGGGGTCTACCGGTGATCTCTGAGGCCAAAGACTGTGGTCTTCCTCATGACTGAACTTTGGAACTTTTCTCCTTTGCACATGTATTTTGGTCCCTTGGTGTTGTCATTCTAGTGCAAGAGTTCTATTGCCATTACATTGCAAGGGTCCCATATTGCTAGAGTTTTGTACCGCCTCGGTATTTCTCATCGGCAGCTCCTCCAGGCACTGCCTCTCCCTTGTCCTCACAGCAGCCACTGATTCCAGTTCTCACCAATCCCCTCTTTTATGACACTGTTCTTATTGGCTACAGCTGTGGCCTGTTAGCATCAGGCCTGCTCCTGATCTTTAGTAATTGGTTCAGCTGTAACTCTTTAGGGGATAAGATTATATTCTGTACGACCTTCACTCACCCATCCTGTATCCCCCTACACCTTGGTGCTTATCTGAGTACGTCTGTCGGCCTTGATCACCTTGGAGACAGAGGAGCCCCTTTATCTGGGTTTCTTGCATCTCTTGGTCTTCTCCTGGTATTGTTCTTGATGCAAGAAGCTTCAGAAATTTGCATTTTCCTATGCCCTTTGTATCATGGCAGAGGCTTCTTAAATAAAATGTTAAAATTCAACGCATAGTTCTACAAGCTAAAATTAAAATGCTTCATTCATATTGCTAACTCAAGTGAACTCCAAAAATCTCTTGTAAGACCCGTGTCTCTGGGGCTGTTGTTTGAGTCCACCCCAGGCTGGCTATGGACCCTGGTCCACACGGTCTGACATGGACCAAAGCAAAAGATGAGAAACGCTCTTCTGCATGTGGGAATGAGTGTCCTGTTCATTGGCTTGGGAAGGGACACCTCAGACTCTGGGGACCTCCCAGGTGGAAAAGAGAGCGTTGCTTTCTTGCAGGGAACCTTTAAACCCGAGGGAATGGGGTGGGGGAAGAGGACTGCAGTCAATGGGGTCCCATGGAGGAGGAGTGAGGGGAGGGGGAAAGACCATGTGATGGGATAAGGGAAATCACAACCTACGTGACATAACATACTCAGTACAAACTTCCCATCACCCAGTGCCAAACAACAACCAAATAAACTATTTAGTGCAATACAACAACCTCTATTTCAAAATGACGCAATGCAAGAATGCCTTTGGCAGCTGCAGCTGAGGCGCTGACCGAGTTTGTGCTTTGCAGGGACAACGTGATGACGGATGTGTACGGAGCCAACCTGTACAACCGCTACCTGCAGCAGAGCTGCCCCAGAGCCCGGCTGCAGGCCAAGGCTGCTGCAGGAACAGCCCCTGCCCAGCTTCCCCAGCACCTCCAGCCTGGCCTCGGCTGGGACACGGAGCTGGCCCCCGCAGCCGCTGCCCGCTGCAGCTCCGTGCTGGTGTGCACAGGGGTGTACGACCCCCAGAGCGAGGGGGCCGTGCCCAGCAGGGACAGCGTGGCTGAGAACGTGTTCCACGGGCACAGGGATTTCAGCTTCGACCCCGCCCTGGTGGAGCCAGACCACATTGTGCCCGATGTGGATGCTGCTGTGGACCTGGTCTTCCAGCTGGAGAACTTTGCACCTCGTTGAGGTGAGGGGATTTCTTAAGGACCACTCAGTGCTGTGCTTTTCTTGCCCAAACACACTGTGCTTTACAGGGGTGCCACAAAGTGCTGCCTTCCAAATTTTTTAACCTCTGAATCAATACAATTAGGTATGGTTATTAGTAGTACATGTGTGTGTTTAATTATATTGAATATCAATAATGCTTTTTATACTGCTTCTAAATATGTAATTTATGGCTGGAGTTACCCCTTACTGTCTTCCTCTTTGTTATGTTAGGGACTTTAACAGCAATATTTCATAGTAAACTATTCATGTACTGGTACTTAAATCCCTCCATAACATCACCTCCTTTTGTTTGCTGGAAGATTTAGCTTTTAGGTGTTGATGATCTTGAGGATACCAGATTGTGGTGCTGGGGTCACTCTGTCCATTCCACGTGGGCTGTACAGAGCACAACAAGTATTAATGCCTGGAATTCTGCAAGTACTGAATGCTCCCTTCAATCAGGGTGGAGTTCAACCTGTTCCACTTTGGACTTGCTCTCATCTGACCTGCTGCTGCTTTTCCTTTCCTGCTGCCCATTCTCCCATGTCCCTGGAGTTTTATTGCTCCTCTGCTGTGTGAAGCCTTAATTGTGTTGGAACTCCATAGTCCGGGAAGGGAAGCAGCAGACCCGGGTGCCCTCTGTGGCCTTTTTGCTCTTTGCCTTTCTATGTGCATTCCCTTCCCTTCCCCTTCCCCTTCCCCTTCCCCTTCCCCTTCCCCTTCCCCTTCCCCTTCCCCTTCCCCTTCCCCTTCCCCTTCCCCTTCCCTTTCCCTTTCCCTTTCCTCCTCCCCTTTTTTGAATTTTGAACCTTAGAAAGCTTTAGCAGTTTTGTTTCCTGTGTTTCTGTGAGTTGGGACTTTACAGTGAATCAGTGACTACTGCTCAGCCAAAAAGTGCCTCCTAATTTACTTGAAGCCTCAGACCACTGTGGTAATTAACTGGCCTTTAGTGTAATATAGTTCATCTCATGTCGATGTTATATGTTGTTTGGTTCGTGGATTTTATAGCTGTTAGTTTAAAAAGAAAAAGTAATTTATTTTTTTATTATTTTCATAAAATACTTCTAAAGTTTTCATCCCAAAGATGCCTTTGAAAATATTTTTGTGTTGTTATAACACATAAGCTTGGAAAACGTAACCCAATTAATTGTTTTAAACCAAAGTCAACTTACACACAGAGATCAATCCACATTAGGGACTAGTCAGGTTTTTAAGATTGGTGTTTTTTTTCAAATCAGGAATTGCACAAACACAGCCTGGGTGTTCATTCTCCCAGGTTCCTGCAGGGCTCTCAGAATGACCTCCTGGCCAAATCCCTCCCTGCTCTGGGAGCCCAGGGCTGCTGTGCAGTCAGATTTTGTGGTGTGTTCCTCTGTTTGCAGTGCAGATTTTGTGGTGTGTTCCTCCGTTTGCAGAGCAGATTTTGTGGTGTGTTCCTCCGTTTGCAGTCAGATTTTGTGGTGTGTTCCTCCGTTTGCAGAGCAGATTTTGTGGTGTGTTCCTCCGTTTGCAGTCAGATTTTGTGGTGTGTTCCTCCGTTTGCAGAGCCCTGCAATCCCCCTGCCCTGCCAGCATTGTTGGTTCCTCTCTCGCAGTGGTTCCTGAGTAGCTGTCAGTGTCTCTCTGCGTGCAGTGGGAGGACACTGCCCTGAACAGTTCATTTCCTGCTTCTGCACTGGAAAAGTATTTACAGCAGCACATTCTTGCCTTTTTATTGGTACAATGAACAGATATCCACCTGTTCCTTTAGCACTTTCCTGTCACATACAAGGTATTTGCAAAGAACGCTGAATCTAAGTAAAGATTGTAATTCTGTAAGCTCAGGATGATTTAAAGCCACATTGTTTCAGTACTAAAGCATGTTGCAAAACTCTCTAACTTCACCAGAATTGGTGAAGCAAGGAATAAAAATGTTGGGAGTTGCTGAAGAACAGAAAAGGTTCTGTGTGTTTCTCCTTTTTTTCTCTACAATGTGCATGAACACTTCAAAAGGTTCAAGAGAGAACTGTATATGGATCTCTTAGAGCTCATCCCTCATGGAAACATTAACATAAAATGTGTTTGTGGAAAAGGAAGACAGTCCCTTTTTCTCTGTCACATCACAAATCTAAAACCCTCCAAGGCTCAGGGTATTCCAGATTCTCCAGCTCCATGGACTGAGCTCCAGCCTGGTGAGAGGCAGACCCTGAAAAAGCCAAAATGCTGAAAAAACACCAGATGGAAAGAAAAGAAAGGAAATTTTAGAAATAGTGACCTGGATAAAACTACACACAGAAAGCAGCTGCCAAAAGAGGTGGAAATCTCCTTCCACCAGTGTAAAGGGGGGAAACTGGGATTACTACAGGAATTTCTCTGGAACTCAGTGGTGCCCTGTGTGCTCTGTAACTTGTACAGAAATGGGGACTAACAGATACCACAGCACATCTCACACAGCCTGTGGTAATAAACTCTTCTGTCTGGACAAGGTGAGTTCTGGGGTGATGAAATAAATCCTGTTTCCAACATTGACAGAAACAGGCTGCACACTTACAAGTTTCAGCAAAGTGTTCCTGTGAGTAAAACAGATGAGTGCATATTCCAAAGAGCATGGTGGGTTTACTTTGTGTAAAGATTGCTTTAATTTGTGTAATTCAGACCACCTGGCACTCAGCAGGTCTTAACTAAAACTTCTCCTCCCTGCATTGTGTTGGTTTTTATGCAAAGCTCAGAATTCAGTTCTGGGATCATGGTAAATATGCCTTGCAGTTTAACAGCCAGCAGGTGATTGATTTATTTATTGCTTTATTTATTGATCTGTTCCTGAAGCAGAAGCAGCACCTGGTGTACAGGTAAGAATCTCAGAATCTGATTTTCTATAGGATTTGGGATTGGTGTCTTGTTTTATGGAATTGTATCTGGGAAAATGCTTTCTGCTAGTTTAACAGCTAACCTTCTGCCCATAGATGTAGAAGAACAATATTCAGTGAACTTAATCTATAAAAAATACAGTTATTTTTTTGCAGGTACGAAGTACATAGCGAAAGGTCAGATCACCACAGCAAATGAAAAATGGTTGTAGTGTGTGTAGATCTCTCGTATCCAAACTATTTCAGTCTTGGAGAATTCCAGGGAGAGTTCCCAGAAATGGGAAATCATTTCTGGGAATCACATGCACTTATAATAAGCCATTAAAAGGGAAAGTTGGGTTTTTTGCCCACACAGATGCTCCAGTTTAATGTGCAGAAGATGAGAAAATGCAGGTCAGTCCCTCCCAGGAGCAGATGTTACTCATTGAGCGATGCCTTCACTGTTTCCATTTCTCACCAATTCCCTCCAGCACACCCTGCCAGGGCAGTCACAGTAAAAATGAGTCCATAAAGGGAATTCAGTGACAAATCCAGCGGCAGCAGCACCCTGAGGAGGCAGCTCCAGAGCCTGACAACTCCCCTTTGGCACCTGAGGCTGTTACTGAAGCAGCCGACAGTGCACACCAAGAAATTCAATATTTGGCTCCTGTGGATCACCAACTCCCAAGCAAAGAGAAAGGGGTGTTGCTTTATTAAATCCACAGCACTTCAATCAAGTCCAGGATGTAAACATTCCCCTGGGGAGGTGCAGCATTGTTCACACTCAATTGCAAGCACTGGGAGGGTTGTCTGAGCTTTTGGGGTTTCATTCTTCATCTCCCACACAGCTCTGCTGGAGAGTTCGCTGAGTGGAACAGTTGGAAGTGCATTGCTGGAGCTGATGGACATTTGGAGGGTAAGAGGAAGTTAGTTCAGCACCATTTGTTTAATTAAGAGTACATTAGGTCATATCTTGGTAAAAGTAGACCATACATCACTGTAGGATAGAATACATCATTTCCTAAAATTGATTTTGTTTCTGATCATATCCCACAAGGTACATGCATAAAATAACAACAAAAGGTATTAATTGCCAAATGTTTACTTTAATTAAACCTTTTTTAATGATACACAGTACAATGTATCCACTACTTTGCTAAAATTCACAACAAAAGCAGGTTTCATGTTTAAAAATACTTCTCATAATAAATTCATAAATAGATGAAGGTAAAGTATAAAAAATTACTGTAGTACGCAAGCTTGCTCCCTTGTCTCCTCAAATTCCAAATCATTTAGTCAGTATTGAGATAAGAAAGTTTAAAAGCAAAACAGTTACTGATGATTAGAAATGTACAGCCTGCATCTCTCGAAGAAACCTTGAAAAGCAACAGATTTGTCCCAGAAAATGCAGAACCATTTTAACACTGTTATCACCCAAACCCCTCAAATAATTTTGGAATGCAGTGAATGAATTCAATATGAATTAGAGATTTTTTCCTTCCCCCCCAGAGGTGTGTGTGAGCCAGACTGGCTGGGCTGCTCCCTGCTCTGCACTCGTGGGATTTCACCTGGCAGATCTCAGCGAGGCACAGGAGAGGGAAAATCTGCCCGACAGCACAGAGCACATCTGCCCAGCAGAAATCTGAAACAGAAATCTTTACAAACAGTTACAAAGAACTAAATTCACCTTCTGCTCAGTACCAGCCTGTATTTGCTGGCAAGCAGGACAGGGTCTGGTGTCCCCACACTGGCTTCCCCTGTTTTGGGAATGGTTTTTGTGTCTCACATCATTCCAACACAACCCTGTGGGGAATCCCTGACACTGCACCACCAAACCCCATCAGCAAAGTTATTCTCCTCATCAATATTATCACTCTCCTAAGAAAGCATTTATTTTGTCAAGTATCAAACTACTTTTCACACTTTATCTATTTTAATATCATTTATAAAGGGAAAAAAAATCTTACTTATGCACAGCATTGAACTAGGAAATGAACATGAAAAATGCAGAATAATCAAGATGCTCTGCCTTTCACATTAATGATTTTTTTTTCTCTGATAATTATTTCCCTTTAGTGCAAAACCACTTCCACACAAGATTTGTGCTTTATTTGCAAAGGTACCGAGATGCTTTTGAAGACGTTGGGAGGCCTCTGCCTGCAGCTTTCTGGCTGTGTGAATTCTGCTCCTTTAAAGGTCGGGACCTTTTCAGCTCCTGGCTCACTTTTAAAAAATGTCTTCAAGTTTCCAGGACAAGTTTGCATGCCATGTTCAAAGGACAATCCCCCAAACCCTTGTTTTCACATATGACAGCCCAGGCACCCAAAAGGAGCAAAAGTTCCCCTTTTGGTGAAGTTCTTGGAAATGTATCACCAATAGCTAACAGGAGAGCTATCAGTGGTTTTAGTTTGGCTTCATTTGAATTTTTCCCCCTGAAAAACCTGCTTGCCAGTACAGTGAGAGTAAGAAAATCATCAGGACTTCTCCTCTGTTCTTCAGTATTCTCATATTTCTCAAATTTTGCTTTGCAAAGCAAACATTAGCAGGTTTCTGGGCTGACATTTAGTTTTATATTGATGTAATTATAAATATTTGTACAAGTTCCATCCATGATGATGGACTGGATGAGAAACTGGAGATAAAATTAGCTTAAAATCAATACAAAGGGTAACAAAGGCTCCTGGGAACCACATTCTGCTGATGATTTCATTTCAGTATCTGCCTCTGCATTCCACTCCCAAGTGCTACAAGGCAGAGATCAATGTCCCCCTCCTGTGCTTCTGTAATATTTTTGCACACTTTGGTCCTGCCAAAAAGAAATGATAAATACTAATGCAAATACATGATCAGCCAAGGGGATCTGCTTAAAAGCAATTGCTGCACCATAGCCTTGTTAATGTTCAACTGGCAGTAAACAGATTTCCTGGCAAATGTTGGTGCTGTGAACTCTGAGCAAGCACTACTGAATTATTCACTTGATGTACATCAGTGCCCATTTGTACCCTCAGAGGTGAAACTCAGCTTTTTACCCATAAATCTCAGGTTTATTGCTCCTCACCCTCTCCACCCAGGTACCCTTTTGGCTTCAATAGGATTAATGGAGTTAAACCAACCTAATTCCTGAATTCCATGGCTGGGTGAGAGTCCCAGGTTTGATAAAACCTTCAGCACAGCACTGAAAATCTCCACATTTTCTGTTTATTTCTGATCAAGGAGCTCCCAGCCTGGTGGGCAGTGAACAAAGGAAGGGTTTGGTAATGAAAATAAACTTTAACTACTGACAGCCCAAGCACCACCAGCTGCTAATCTAAAAAAGAAA
The DNA here is from genome assembly GCF_047830755.1 of Zonotrichia albicollis. Lineage (NCBI taxonomy): Eukaryota > Metazoa > Chordata > Aves > Passeriformes > Passerellidae > Zonotrichia > Zonotrichia albicollis. The sequence goes on from NC_133830.1 coordinate 19,103,827, forward strand.
CCAGGTTGTTGGGTTTCTTCTGAAAAAAAAAAATTAAAAATAAACCAAGTCTTCTTTCTTTAAAAATTAAAAATAAACTAAGTCTTCTTCTATTTCTTTTGTTCAATTAGGAGGGCATGCAAACTTGTACTCCACTTGTTACAAGACAGAAGAGCCAACAGTTAATAGACAAAACTGATTTAAAGCCATGGTTTTAGTTTTCTGCAGGAAACTAAAAACGAATTAGAATTGGTGCCTTCATTTGAAGTACAGCAAACAAATCTCTGCTGCTGTATTGCACATTTTCTGACTGAACCAGACTGACCTGCAGGCAGAGCCTCACCCTTCAAGCCCAGTTTAAGAGATAAATCCAGGCAAATTGTAATGAAAAGTGTAGTGCCTGGTGTAATTCTACTTATTCACTAAACAAACCTCAAAATTAAGAAAATGGATCACTAATTCCTCAGTTCTTCATCTACTGTAAAAACACAATCACTCACTGGCTGCACTGGAAGCAGGATTTATGTTCATTTGCTTCTTGTTCCAGTTTTAGGATGAGTTGCTATGTAAACTATGGATTTCATTCTGAGAAGTAGCAATACTGCTCTCAAATGCAAGTGGGTTTTTCCCAGCAGTCAGAAATTTGGCACTGATGCTGCAGGAAGTGGGGCTGAGCTCATCTGGGGGTCCCAGCTCCAGCAGGACCACGACCTGCAGGCACAAACTGCAATGGGTCATGACAGAAAATCAAATATCTGCAAATATTCTGTGCCTGAAGGGCCTCACAGCAGCAAAGGCAGCCACCAGCACTCAGTCTGAGCTTGGACTGACTTCACAGTTTCTGCTGAGAGCAGAACATAGGGAATTCACCAACAGCTCCAGGGTTTGAAAAATTCCCATTCCCAATTTCAAACTCCCAACTGCCTAACTGGGCATTTATTGCCTACTGTCTTTGGAAGCAGGAATATCCTGGAAAACCATCCAAAAGCACTACCAAGTACTGCAGCTCAGCCTGCCCTTCTGCAGAAAATACCAGAATTGTGAAAACTACACTAGTTGAAAAATTTAAGGCCTTTTCATTCTCACAGCTATAAAATTTAAAAACTAACCCCTTAGATAGAAGCAAACAGGCTACAAAGCACACATGACTCCTCAGTTATCTACCTCACAGTTTAAAAAAAAAACAGAAAGAGCAGAGATTGGTTCAATATTTGCTACAGGAAGATGAATAGGATTAAAATTGGTATCCATTAGCCCTTTCCTAAATCTTCCTAGTTTTCATGACACTGGATATGTTGGATGACTGAACTGGTGCAGCCCTCAGAGCAAAACAATTCAAGTCCTTTTTGACCTGGATTTTTCAAAGAGACAAGACATTCCCTTCAAATGGTGCTTCTTGAAAGTGACTCCTCCCAATTATCAGGATTGCAAAATTCCCTTGCCATACCTGAACACCTCTGCAGAGTTTAAAATATTGCTGCTCCTGCTCTCTTTGCAAATCCACTTTTGTAAGGTGCCTGAGAGTGAAACTGCAGAGGAATCCATCAGTACCTCAGCTACACCTACAAGGGACTCTACAGAGCTGCATCTGAAAGAACAGCATTATAAAATTTATTTTATTTTATGTAGACTTTTGATCCACTATGAAAGATTTTTCCTACTGAGTTCTAGAGAAATGAAAAGCAAGTGGTAACTTGTGATAGGGAGAGGGGGACATTTGGGTACAAAGCTGGGAAGGAATCACTCAAAAAGACACTGGTCTCTCTGCACTCATGCACTTCTCAGCTATTCTGAGGTCTTCTTTCCCATTATGTGCCCATGCAGTATTTAAAGAGATGGTTTAAAAAACAAAACCAATAAAAAAATCAAATCCACTTATGCCACTGATGCACTCTGGTGATGTAACACCAAATGCCTGACAGAATGAACCCTGTGTTTGACCATCAGGCACGTGGCAGGAGATCTTGGCTACAGCCAGGTCAAGCTTTCTCCAGCTCCTGTTTCCATGGGGCAGGGCTCGAGCTGTGGAATGAAATGATGAGACCTGAGGGCAAAATCTCAGTGATGCTTCCACACGGAAAGAGGAGCTACCACTGTGCAAACAACAGGCAATGAAATGCATCTTCCCTCTCCTCAAGGCTGCTTTAAATCACCCCCCTGCTCCAGTGACAGCGCTCAGGCTGGTTTTGCTTTCTGTTAAAACTTCAAATGGCGACAAAACCTGAGAGAAGCTCCCCCACCTAGGCCTGCTCCAACAGCAGCTAGCAATCCATAGAGTGCTATTTGGTCCTGAAATCAAAATCTTGGCTCTTCTGGCCCTTGAAATACCATTATCAGACACTGAACTGCCTGGTCACTGCTGGAGTGCTGAGCATTTGAAGAGACACTGTAAAGACTGCCTGCTCCAAAAGCGACCTCCTTTGCCACAGTGCCATGCTAAATGCTCAGACCTTTGGGTTTGCATCAGTCTCTTCCCCAGCCAAACGTGTTCCCACCCCAAAACACCAACTTCAAAGTCATTTCCTCCATTTTTGTAACTCGTATGAAGGTTACAGAAAATAAAACCGTGGGGACAAATGTTGAGTAGGTTTTTCAGAGGGTTTGACTTTACGGACCACCTCTCCAAAGTCCCTTTTTAAAAATAAGACACTAAAGCAAACAGGATTGTGTCTAACTTCTACAAAATTGCTGGTTTCACAGGAGGAGGAGGAGGAGGAGAATATGGCTACCATGCTACTCAGCATTAGGGTGAAGCACCATCTAAACTCCAGTAAAGTTAGGGATATCAGCTAGCTCTTATCAGCAACCACACCCCCAGCCTTCCACAACGTCTTTGCTGTCGAGCTTGATGCTGTCAGTGTTCTTCTCACTGAACATGGGCCCTCCATGCCTCATCATCAGCTCGGTGGCCATCTTCACAAAGGCCTCCTCCACGTTGCTGGAGTCCTTTGCTGAGGTCTCTATGGCACAGATGATGTTGTCATAGCGTTCAGCCAGGCTCTGCGCTTCCTCCAGCTGAACCTCTCTAAGGTCACTTAGGTCAGACTTGTTTCCTGGAGGGAAAGGGAACAACACAGGGATTTGTATCTGCTTGTTTGTGCCACAGGAAGGGCTTGGCAGGAGGTTGCCCAAGGAAGCTGAAAAATTTCCATTCCGTAGGTTTTCAAAATGTGACTGAAAAGGCCCTGACCAGCGTGACTCTGTGAGCAGGAGCCTGGACTGGATAACCTCCCCAGCCCTTTCCAATCTGTATTCCTCTGTTACCCATAAAGAACAGGAAAAGTAACCAAAGAGTGGTGCCTGTAGACCCTAACAGAAGGGAACAGGCTAGAAATTGAAGTTAAAACCATTCTGTGAAAACAGCAGCTGTCTGCTGATTCCTAGGGAAATCCAGAATGGTTCGACTCTTGTATTAGCAGCTCTGCAGGCCCCAAGAGCCACATCTGAGTCCAAAACTCAGCCCAAAACTTTTTGGGCTGGAAAGCAGAACTTCTAGCAAAGAACTGACAAACTCTGATTGCCCAAAGTCCTTCCAAAATTCCCTGTCTGCTCAAGTGGGTGGGTGCTCCAACTCACCAAAACACATCAGCTTGCTAGGATGGGAAGGGGAAGGGACTCCACAGCAGCTGTGCTTCAGAACTGGGAAATCCTGGGCATCCCAGTTCTCCATTAAATGAGATGCAAAGGATTCAAAGAAGTCAAGCAAAGCAAAACTCCTCTGCTCCAGTGAACCAGCTCCTTTGGTAAAATTTCCAATCAGGTTATTGCACACACCTTAATCCAAGCAGAACCAAAACCTGAGGCCACGCTGCACAAGCAGGGGCGTTCCCAACTCACCGATGAGCAGCTGCACGATGTTGGAGCCAGCGTACTTCCTGACATCCTCGATCCAGCGAGGGATGGACAGGAAGGAGCCCCTCTTGCTGATGTCATAGGCCAGGATGGCCCCGTTGGCGCTGCGGTAATAACTCTGCGTGATGGTCCTGAACCGCTCCTGGCCTGCCGTGTCCCAGATCTGCAGCTGGGGGACACAGCAGGGTCACACACAGGGATACACAGTGACACAGAGTGACACCCTGAACTGCTCCTGGCCCGCCATGTCTCAGATCTGCAGCTGGGGGACACAGCAGGGTCACACACAGGGACATACAGTGGCACACAGGGACACCCTGAACCTCTCCTAGCCCACCATGTCCCAGATCTGCAGCTGCAGGACACAGCAGGGTCACTGCCATATTTTATGAAAAATCCCTTTGCCAGGACCTTTCTCCTGAGAACCCTCAGAAATGTGAACAAAAATGATCTGATTGCTTGGAATGTGGTTTGGAGGCTGCTTTACCAACAGGTGCATCTTTGATTGCTCCCATGTGAATTGTTTTTAATTAATGACCAATCCCAGTCCAGCTGTGTCAGACTCTGGTCTGTCAGGGGATTTTACTATCATTCTTTGCCAGCCTTCTGATGTCTCCTTTCTCTTTCTTTAGTGCAGGAATAGAATAGAATAGAATAGAATAGAATAGAATAGAATAGAATAGAATAGAATAGAATAGAATAGAATAGAATAGAATAGAATAGAATAGAATTTTAGCCTTCTAAGAAATATGGAGTCAGATTCATCTCTCACCTCGTCCTGGGGACCCTCACAACACCACAACAATTAATAACCACACACAGAGTGACACACAGGGACACGTGGGGAACTCAGCACTCCTGGACAAGTGACCACTATGATTAAGCAGAAGCCATGTATTGTTTGCATTATGCACTAACCCAGCTGCACACACTGATCACACATTTCCTATCAGTGCCTTTGCCTGTCCACGTGTTCTGCAGGCACCTCACAGAAGATGGGACTGGTCACAGCCCAGTGGCTCTCTGCTCTTTCTTGTGGTCTTGGAATTCAGTTTCTCAGCTTCTTCTCTACTATTTTAGCACAGTTTATGTCCTAGTAACCTTGATGAATTCTAGAGGGCCCTAAGAAAATTCTGGTAACAGTTACAAGGGGGATGGCTGGTGCACACTGCAGTCTGAAAGTTCAGATACATTGCTACAGTGACACACAGTGACACAAGGCAGCTGCTCTCCTCAGCCAAGGGACAGCTCTTGATCCAAGAGCCTTGATCCAAATCTCCTGTCTGTGCAATGCATTCTAGCCCTGTGTTCATCTAGCCTCTTGTACACGATCTAAGGATGAGAACACATGCTTGAGAACCTTGATACAGACATATATAAAATAACTACATTTATATACATATATATATATATGTAAATCTATGCTGAGAACTTGGCTGCTCAGAGTTTGTCCCTGCATCACTTGGGACCCTGGTTTCCTGGCAGATTTTGGAGCTCTCTGGCGTGCCCAGCCCAGCCCTTTGTCACCCTTGGCAGCAGAGCAGGGTGCCAGCCTGCAGCCAAGGTCACCTGCTGGGTCACTGACACTGCACGTGGGTTTTGGCCACCACACCTTCTGTGGCTCTGCCAGTTGTGCAGGGCAGGAACAAAGGGAGCAGGATGTGGTCGCATAATCTGAGAGCACTGAGGCGGCTTTAGAAGGAAATATCAGACAATGAAAGGAATATAGATAAAAGAGTGTGTCAACAAAATGCCAGCAATCCTAGGTCCCAACAAAGTCAGTGAAGGATCTGTCAGTGTCATCATCTGCCCTTTTCTGGGTGGTAAAACACACATTACATCTGGGCAGGAAGAAATTATTGGTTAAATACTTTTGCCTAAATCCAGCAACATAAGAATTACGAGTTTGGTATCAGAGTTGGAGTTCCCAGTACAAGATGTTCCAGAGGAAGAAACCAAATAATTCAGAGGAGACAAACACAGCATGCTGCTCATAGGGAATTTCTTCATAAATCCCATTGTTTTATAGGTTGTCTGATGTCCTGGAACATGATGGCTTATATTCCAGGATCTTCTAATCTAAAGTAACTGTGCATGTCCTCATCCTCAGTATAAACCTCTAATCCTTTCTGAATCTTCCAAAGCTCTTGGCTTCAATATACAGTCACACTGAAATGAAAGAACTTCCTGCTATAAATTTATGTTCTGCTGCACTTTCACTTCTCCATCTCCAGCTGATAAATGAGAGACCACTGCCTGTCTTTTCCTGTCATTCTTTGTATTCTGCATCTCCACTGAAACAGGACATAAGCAAATACTACTGGGGTTTTGAATCCCATGGCATGGACTTTTTATTTATGGTTTCCCCTCCCTCTGAATCTCCTTATTCTGAAGGGTTATCAACAACTTAACACAATGTGCCAGTGCTATTTTATACCAAATAATATGGAATCATTTTTCCTTTTATTTCTTTTGCTATGTAGTGTTTTCTGTGTATCTTCTGAGCGTGCTGCATTTCTGAGCAGCAAATTTCCCTTTGGAAAAGGCTGTGCTGATAAGATCTCATTTCCTGTGCTAAGCAAGCACTCAGATCCAGCTGAGAGGGAATCAACCCCAGCAAAAAGGATTCTCAGGGCAGGGGAAGGACTGTGATGGACTCAGAAAAGCACAGAGCAATGGTTATTAATGAAGCAGATAATGGTTCAGAGCAGGCAGCAGCAATTAGCAGGGAGCAGGAAACAGGGGGCAGGTTTATGGTGATCTCTGCACTCAGGTCTCCCACCAGCCCTTTGTGCTGGTTCAATCTCAGCCCCTGATTAGGACAAGTGCTAGAAAAGGCTAATTAATGATGATTACCCAACTCTTGGGAAGGGCCCGAGGGATTCTGTGAGCACAGACAAATTGGAAACACTTGAATTAAGGAATAAAATTGTTTTGGCTTACACTTTCCCTGTGGTGTAAATAAAAGTGCAGAGTGACTGAGCTAAGAACAACCCTCCCTTCAGTTTGGAAGCTTGAAAACCTTATCTGGGGACATTGTTTGTAATTTGAATAATGTCTTCTAGCATTAAGAACACACACTATAGACACAGCAACGAGGCATTATGAACCAGATCACTTAATATAAAGCAAGTTGTATTTCTAAAGGAAAAATACAGCTAGTTTGCTCGACAGCATCTTTAGAAAATTCTAAGAAAAATATTTTCATGTAACATTAATCAGTCTGATACACGGTCAAAAATATAATTTAAGTAATTACAAAAATACCAATTCTGATCCTAAGTAAACACTACTTTCTCCAGCATGTCTACAGAGATAAATTTCACAGATTTCTACTGAAAAAGAACCATGACAACTATGAAAAATGCCAATCACAACTATAACTTTAACCAGCTTGTACACAGTAAAAGTTTTATATAATATTTCTGTTAAACTGTATTTACAAGCACATAACTCTTGATAAAAAATAACAACTGAAAACTCTTTGAAAAAAACAAAAAGTGGTCTTAATATTACTCATTTTTCTCATTTCAAAGTCCCTCACTTTAAGTTAAATACCAGAAGAACTGTACTAGCTACAGGTTACTAAAAAAGATATGCTCATGTATTCTTTTGTATTGCACAAGTGTATGATGTATGTTGTACATGACATAATTACTATTAATTTTGAATATTATTTATTAAAATAATCAGAATGCAATTAATAAAATTTAATATTTTAGTAATAATTAATACTACTTAATAAAGTTTAATTATTACTTGATAATAATACTTAATATTTAATTTCTTATGGTTAATTTAATTACTTACGGCTAATTTAAATGCTTCAGCTTTGTAAATAACATGATGGCAGCCACCGAGTCTGTCACTCAGTAACCTTTTAAAGCTGTTCCTGATTTTGTAATTACTTTGGCAACTCCTTTGGTGTGAGAGAAGCTGGCATTGCTGGAGAATTGTGCTAAACTCATTTGAAACTACTAATTAGAAACACCTATGAAATCAGAGATTGGTGGCAGGGGGACCACAGCTAGGAACAGAAGAGAACAGGGAATAAATACTCCTTGTGCAGAAGGAGTAAGGCAGAATAAAGGAGCCACCTTTCTCATTGTTTCACTACTGAATACTCAATTACTCACAGATGTTAATTGTTTCACCACTGAATGCTCATTTACTCACAAAGCTGGTTATTTTGATCTCCTCCCAGCTTGGAACCTTTTGGACAACCACACTCCTCACGGTGGCACATAAAGAACAGTGAGAGACCCCAAAAAATTCTGGGACAAGGAGTGTTTCAGCTGGATGTAAGAGGAAAAGAGAAGGTGGTAGAACTCATGGAGGTTCCCTGGGAGACCATTCTGGGATGTCTGCTCAGGCTTACAGAAAGCAGATTTTGAACTAGAGGGACAGAGAAAATGCTGAGGATGTGAGTGGCAGGTTGGCCAAAGAGCACAGTAAATGACCATTATCAAATGTGGCCAAAGTGGCTGCTCCTGCATTGATCAACATATTCTTTATCAAAGGTTAATGCTTAACAGATGGCCCCAAGACACAGTAAATAATTTCTCCCTCCCTTACTTCCTACATAATTTATTAAGTACTTTCCTGATTCTTCTAAAGCACCACAGTTCAGGTGTGCTTTTGCCTGTGGAGCAGCATAAATAATGACAAAGTGCATCCTCCAGCTGACACCTTCCTTTGCAAAAACAGAAATGTCACTTTTGCAGCAAAATTCCATAAAGTTTCCCAGCAGTGAAACTGGACCTAAAGACTGTGCTAAATGACTCTTAACCAGCTGTGTCTGAGTCCTGTCATCTCAAATGGCAAACAAAAACATACATTCCTGTAGGCTGGCAAATCACAACACTTGCTCCTAAAAACATTTACTGAAACAGCCTTGCAACTTAATCCAGGCACTTTCTGCCAAAAGCAACATCTCTGTGGCACTGTACTTCAATTTAAAGTGATATTCATAGAGCAGGCAGGATAAACTGCCCCATCCAAATGTTTTCCTACACAATTTTCAGAGAATGAGGAATGCCTCTTTTTTGGGAATGCAGGTTATGAGTGTGAAAGGAGTTGACAGAGAGCTACATTTTCCTCTGGATATCAAAGAATATTGCTTATATAGCTCTGCCTTTATCTGTGCAGCAAAGTCATTAAATCCCCATTCAAGAGACAGGACACTTAAGACACAATTCTGTATTAGTGGCAATTTGGCCAGATCATGACACAAAATATATTTTGGGCCATTCTGAAAGGAATGCAGTTCACAGCCATGAGGCCTGAATCAAAACAAATAATCTTGGTAACATATAAGCTGAAAAAGCCTGTAAATGAAAAAGTGCAATGGTACTTCTTAACTTAAATACCTCTTCAAATAAAGAAGTATTTCCTGCAAAAGGAATGTGTTTGCAACTGTTCTTCTCTCCTGCTACTTTCTCTGAAAGTTCTACTGAGGGAGAAAAACTGTGGGATAGAGGAAAAAACACTTTATGTAAAACACTATAAACTGACAGCATAAAGTAGGCATTAAAGGCAATTAATTAGCTCACAGGAGGTAATTCATCAAAAGAAAAATACTTTTGTTATTACTAACCATGATTTATGGACTTGGACTTAGGAATGTCCTTGCCTATCATTATGTAAAATGTTGGTTCCAGCATTTTATAAATATCTTTTCTTACAGTGACATAACAGTTATAAAACGTTTTCGTTCTGTTTGCCAGATTTTTTCTATCACTCAGAGAACAAGTAATTATTTTATCAATAGGACTTTAATCACTATGCATTAAGTGATTAACAAGACCAACTTTTAGGCACTACAGTCCACACTCTAGGATTCAGAGAAATCTGCTTTTAGAGAAAGCAGTATGCCACAATTTCAAACAGCATGTATTGGAACGTTTCTGTAAATGTAAATGAAGACAGCCTGCAGACATTTCACAAAGCTGATCTCCTTCTAGATGAAGTTTAGTCAGCTCCAGCAGTGTGTGGAACTCCACGTGAGACACTTGAAAGAACACAGCTGCAAGGTGCAAGGAAAGCCTCAAGTTTCATAAATTATTCTAAAAAAAGTTATTTGCAGACCTTAACCTTCAGTATTCCAACAGGCATCTTTTCCCTTATCAAAAAAAACAAAAAACAAAAACAAACCAACACTCCACATCAAAAGAAAGTGAGACCTAAAATCCTTGCGTTCCAAATGTTTCAGAAATGTTATGTAACTGTGACAGGAACATCTGAAGTTTGAAGCAGAGAGGCACATTTAGCCTTAAATTGTTTGCTTCAATCTCAAAATAAGTGTTGGGTTGCAGTGCTACCCTTAGCCAGACTAAAAATGAAGTTCAGGTCACTGGGGAGGGGGGACAAGTTTTTGTCGTCACTTCAGTTTTGAAGGAATTTCTTAAGATGAGTCTGTAAAACATTACAACAACAGGAATTATCTCATTCCTGCACCATTTGCTAAATAGAAAACAATACTGTCCTGAGCACCATAAACCCCTAAGGAAACCAAAGCAGCAGACAATTACCTGGCCTGCTTTTGTGAGGCAAGGAAATGCTTCCTTATTTCCTGATTCCAAGAGCATGCTGAGCAAAGCTAACCCAGGTTAGACGGGCTGCTCTGAAATCTCAATCCAACTGGAAAACTCTGATTTAAACCTCACACACACCCCACATCTTAACTGACCAAACAAAAAAAACCCCCCAGGCAAATGCTTTCATTTTCAGGCTGTGTCCCTGACCCAGCAGCTGACAAAAGTATCTGTAAGATCAATCAGCAAGTGTTGGATTAATTTCCCTAAAGTAACACTTAAAATACTCTTCTTCAATATCTGCTTTCCTCATTTTTTTCTAAGCGGAAGTACAGAACAGCCCAAACAAAAAGAAAGCTTCAAGACCTTGAACTTCCTGCCTTGTTTTTGGTAAAACACTTAGAAATAACTCAGGTTTTGTTACAGCCAGGCCGCTAATCCTGGAATACCCAGGTGTAAGCAGTGACAATATGAAAATGCACACCTGGGAAGTCTGGCTGGGTTCCTGGGGCGCTCCTGCCGTGCCTGGCACCAGGAACAGACACATTTGTCACTCTCTGTGTGCCCGGCATTTAAACAGAGGCAGGTTTCCACCTTAAAGGAGAAGCCCCACTCCTCATTGCCAGTAAGGGTGGGAGAGGCACCGCCAGCTCAAACAGAAAACCTGAGTTTGCTCTTCAGCTCCCCAGGCGGGCGTGACAGGGAAAGGTGTGACACTACCAAGGAAATAAACACTGCTGCAGGGCATGGCCATGCAACTGCTAATCCCTCTCTTTTCCTTAAAAATGCCTTCATTTCTGTTTTCTGCAACTTACCTTAATACTCAAAGATAATTTACATGAAAAAAAAACAAGAGGACTTTGACACCTACTTTGGTAAACACAGGCCTAAACTGCATCACTGCATTTGTGTGCCACCACAAGCTTTACAATTCCATCATCTTCCTCCAGGCAGTGACTGAATTAAATGCTTTTTTAGTCCTACTGGGGATAAGGATAGCTGCAGGACCACATTCTGGAGGGGATGGTGAAGGGACTGATCCCAGTTTAAAGCATCTACTATAAAACCTAGATGCTTTAAACATTTCCTCCCCACTGTTCACTCGCACTCCTGTGCTCAGAGGGTGAAAACAGTTGCAGAAATGTGTGCCACTGAGAAACTGAGGACAGATCCATGGGGTACGTGTCCCGGGCTCTTTCCAGCCCTAACAACCAGCTGATTTCCTCCAGCATAATAAAAAAATAAAATTAAAAAAAAAAAAAAGAAAAAAGAAAAGAAAAGAAAAAAAGCAGATGTCAAATTTAGAGTTTATTGAAGAACCGTGAAACCGGCACTTCCTGTGACACCCTGTAAACAGTGTCTTAAGATAATAGCACGCCTAATTTAAGAACCTTCTCTCAATCTACCAGTTCCACATCCCTTTCTGGAAACACGGGAGCCCAGCTGAGCTTTCCTCTGCCTTGTAAACACCCCAGAAAAGAGGCTGAGCAGAGAGCGCTGCAGCTGCGGCTGCCGCGGCCGGGCTCAACCAGGGCTTGCCTGGCTCTGGGCGGAACCGGCCCGGCCCGGCCCTGGGCGCGCTCGGTGCCGCCCGGGTCCCTGTGGGCAGCCGGGGATGGCGGCCCGGGCCCGGCCCGGAGCAGCCCCGCGGGCCCAGCGCCCTCACCTTCACCCGCTTGCCCTGGATCTCCAGGCTCTTCATGGTGAAGTCCACGCCGATGGTGCTGCCCTGGCGCTCGGAGAAGGCCCCGGTCTTGAAGCGCTGCACCAGGCAGGTCTTGCCCACGCTGGCGTCGCCGATCAGCACCAGCTTGAAGAGGAAATCGTAGCTCTCCTCGGGGTCGGGGCCGGCGCCCAGCGCGGCCACTCCGGGCATGGCGGGGCGCGCTACGGCCGAGGGCAGCCGGCTCTGCGCAGCGCAGCGCCCGCCGCGGCCCCGCGCCGGGACCGCCCCTGCCCGGCCCCGTTACCGGGCCGGGACCGCCCCGCTCCGCCTGGATCTGCGCCGGGACCGCCCCTGCCCGGCCCGCCCCGCCTGGCCCCGGGACCGCGCCGGATCCGCGCCGGGACCGCCCCTGCCTGATCGGCCCGGCCCCGGCCCGCTCCGCCCGGCACCGCCCGCGGCCGGGCTCTGACGGCTCCGTGCAGGGATCGGTGCCCCGACACACCCGTTCGGGCCGCAGGTCCCCGGTGTGGCGGTGCCACCACCCTGGGCCGGGCCTTGCCGTGCCGGCCCACACGCGGTCCCGGTCCCGCGGTGCTGCGGAGCCCTTGGTCGCTGCCCGGGCGCAGGATCGCACAGGCCGGTGTTCGGCCGCATCCTCGCCGCAGACACACGTTTTGTGACACATTTTGTGTTGAGTTCTGCGGGTTTTGTGCATTCCTGTTACAGAAACAAACAGGTGCCGCTGCCCTCAGCTCCAGGAAGTGCAGCTGGCCTCGCTGGCTGCTGCTCTCAGCTCTGCGCTGGGTGTGGTTTGTTTGCACAGCACAGAACAAGGCTCAGGGCTATGGCTTTTCACCCTTGCGAGGTCCTGTGGGCTCAGAGACGGCTTTGGAGCTGTTAACATCCAGCTCCGTGTCCGCCATGTGCACATGGATGTGTGTGACCATTACACCACACACTGCTTCTGTGTTTTAAGATAAATATATCTCAAGAGTCTGAAATTACTTGTTTGAACTGTTATCTGGGTTATATGCAAAGAAAAGCACTCTTTAACAGGTACTCTTCTTGTATCAAGATGCTTATAAAATCAAGAAGCTTATAAAAATAAGATTTACTAATGAAATACACTGTCAGAGCACATTTTGTTGTCCTGTTCTTTGTACCAAAGACAAGCAAAATTACATCTTCACCGTTTCAGGTTATAAAACTGTGACATTAAAGAGTGAGTTAAATTGTCCCACAGGTAGTTGAGCAGGAGGAGACCAACCTGATTATTTCTGCCAACCTGATTATCACAGCCAACCCAGCCAGCTTGGCTGGAATTGCCTTTGAAATCAGTCAGTTTTTGGGTGGCTCCACGATTCACCTTTTCAGGTCCGGATATTATCTATTGGTGATCCATGGTTGCATTCCAGCCACCAGCAGAGGTTTGAATCCTCAGTCAGGCTGGACCAAAGGCTTTCTGTCCCTGTAGCCCTGAATTAAGCAGGGCACTGCATCCTTGGATATTGACCAGCCAGGACAGAAAAGGTGTTAAAGAGATAATAAGACATCACTGTGTGTATGCTTTCATGCTAATTATATTTTCAGAGCTGAGAAAAACACTACGGTTTGTTAGGAGGAAGCATTGGTAGAGATGTCAGTCTTTAATATTCATCATTCATTGTTTATTGTCCCATCATTTTAATGGGATAAAATAGGTGTTATTTCTGTGAAGATAATTTTAAAACAGCTATTTCATTATGCTTTCTAGAGATCATTGCAAACATTTTTCTATTAGCTGTTTTTGTTGCTGCTTGTCATCATGAGCCTTTAACTGCTTTTAAAATAAAGAACTCTGCAAACAAAACACACAAATTGTCACATTATATTGTTGGGCTTATGTGAGGGATCTGAGATGAGCTCTCTCAAATTGTGAAAGCTCTAAGGAGTGCTTTGAGTGTTAAAAGATTTGATTTTCTTTGATTAATCCCCAGACTCCATTGGGGTTAACACCTGTTTCATACAAAGGTAAAACAGGAAAAACAAAATGGGTTTGAGTCAATTCCAGTTTGTATCTGGCTGTTTTTGAGAGTGGTTCATCAGAGAAGAGTAGAGAGTGCTACAAACACTCTGTAGCAGTCTCTGATCTATTACTACTCTAGCAATGCCGAGAAACAGCTCTAAAACCTGGGAGAAACCCCCAACACTGGCCTTGGTCACATTTCCTGTTCTCTCTGTCCCACAGGGGAAGTGAAATTTCACCTCCACCCAAGCGAGCTGCAGGGCCCTGGGTACAGGGGAGGCTGTTGGCAATTCCCACTTTGGATCTGGGGGTAGGGCTGGGTTATGGTTCAAAGCAGCTGCTGGAGACTTGAAGAGAAAATTAATTCAGTTCTGGCTTTCTAAATAGTCGTCTACAGTGATCTCAGATGAAACAGAAAAAACACAAGGGAGATCCTAAAATCTGTTCCCCACTCTTCTGCAGCACTGGAGAAGGAGCCGAGGGCAGGGGCTCCAAGAAAGCTCAGAAACTCTGTGAGGACACAGTGAATTTACTGAATTCTCTGCAGTAGCAAGCATTCATTCCCACTGGGGATGTAGAACAATCACCAAAATTGCTCATGAAAACCAAGCTGATTTGAGTTATGGCTTGGTGGGCACATTGTTCCAAGAGAAATTTTCCAAGTAATTTCAACATTTTGTATTTACAATGCAGGCATGGTGTTTGATGTGGGAGTGTTCCTTTTGTGGTACAGCCTTTCCCTGGTCAAATTTTGGTTAAGAGAATGTTTAAGCATCTGTAGTCCTTGATATAAATTTATGGCCTGCTGATTTTACAGCTGACTCAGCTGGAATGGGCTGAGTTCTTTCAGACAACAAAAGTAGTGATGTATTGTCATTTCTTTTTAAAGAGAGCTATTTGTTAAATATTGAAAACCACGTACTATATAATATTTGATATATATGATATATATCATATATATTATATATAATAGATATAATAGATATAATGGATATAATAGATATAGATATTATAGATAATAGATATATAATATATAATATACACTAAATATAATATAATAATATATAATATAATCAAATGATATAAAATATATAAAAATATAAAATTATATAAATAATATATACATATAATATATGCAAAAAACTACTTATTTGGGAGGTTTTGGTTTGTTTTTTTTTTTTTTTAAAGTAATAAAACCATGTTCCCACACTCAGCATTACCTGACATAGCCCCATACATTTGATGCATAAATTCTTACTCGTGCACATTAAATCATATATGATCTGTGACTCGTGGGTTTCTGAAAGCAAGCTGCTCTTGTACCAGTCTAGTAATATTTTTAATATTTTGAGCTTTCCTTCTTAAGAGTACCTGAGTGTTTATGTTTACAGAAGAGTTTGTCCTCTCTGTGGATGGGGTGTGGAGCTTTTCACCCCCAAAGGGCTGCCACAAATGGATGGATGGGTGTTTTGAAGCCCATCAGCAGTGAAGAGATATCCCTGCTGTACAGGAATCCCTGCTGGCAGCCTCTCTTTGCCGTGTTTGTGCCGTGTGTGAGCAGGATCTGGGAGCAGCGCAGGGACAGAGATGCTCTTTAGGGTGATGGTAAGAATTGGGTTTAATTGGCAAGTCCCACATTGTTACAGTGGGGTTTTCCTTCTGTGCTCTCCTCCACCCTCAACCCTTTGTCCTCATGAGCAGCAGTGTCCCAGCCCTTGGAGGACTCCTGGAATCTCAGAAAGTGATGTCACTTAGACCTGATCTAGCAGAAATTTTCCCTCTGCCTGGTGTGCTTTTTCTGTAGTAGCACGGGTGGCAGCGGAACCATTGAGTTATAAGGAAATTACTGACAAATAAACAGGGATGAAATCGGTGTCCAAAACTTCTCCTGCCAAGGATTTGTACTGAGTGCTCCTTCTAAGCCTTGCTATAAGGAAAACTGAAAATGTCTCCTGTCACAGACACTTTTCATGAAAGATCTTTTCTTTAGGATTTTTCCTCCTGAGAAGCTAAGAGGCCTCAAGAACAAAATGTAAACAATGGTTATCTGCTGCTGTGGAATGCAACAGGTGCATCTGTGATTGGTCCGTGTTAGACGTTTGTAATTAATGGCCAATCACAGTCAGCTGAATTGCACAGAGAGCCAAGCCACAAACCTTTGTTATCATTCTTTGCCATTCTATTCTTAGCTAGCCTTCTGATGAAACCTTTTCTTCTATTCTTTTAGTATAGCTTTAATGTAATATATATCATAAAATAATACATCAAGCCTTGTGAAACATGGAGTCAGATCCTCGTCTCTTCCCTCATCCAAGAACCCCTGTGAACACGGTCACAGTCTCCCTCATGGTGACTCCCAGCAGTGAAATATTTCTGTTCTGCAGCTGCTCAGCAAAGTGTGTGTGACTTTGTCACATGTGATGTGCTCCTCACCCTGTGTGGGTGCTGCCTTTGTTATCAGCCAAGTTCCAGAACAAGCTGTGGAGAACAAAAAGATTGTAATTGTATTCATGAAGTTGTTCAAGTTGGGCATTTTGAGTGTTAGAAACCATCAGCTATTTCCAGCTCCTTTCAGATGACTCAGTTGTGGAGACCAGGCCTCTGTCGTTTGAAATGCTGTATTCATATACACAGCTTAATCATCTGAATGAATGAAGTGCAAATCCTCCTCTGCTTGCTTCTGCAGGCTTTTATCACCCTTAGTCACCCATCCTTTTCTCCTGGTCTGTCTCTGTAGAGGATGAAAGGCACTCATTGCAGGGGTTTTATCTCACAGGGGTGAGGACACACACACCACACAGAGCCATGCCAATTACAGAACTGATTCTTTCACCCAGCTGGAAATCAGCCTCAGACACCAAAGAGTGGCTTATGAGACCAAACCCTTTGGTTTATTTGGCCAATCCTCCCAGCCAGCCCCCTTGTCTTTGGTATCTGTGCAGTTCCCTGAGCTCCTTGGGGACGTGCATCACCTTGGCTGGAGCTGCACCTTAAGGAGTGCAGGCTCAGGGAGCTTTTGGGTACCTTTAGCAGCAATTGCACCCCCCCAGGATTCCTGCCTGATGTTTCCAGTGCAGCCAGTCCCACAGAGCAGCAGGATGCACATGAACTGGGATTTACCAGCTGGCCTGAGGCTGCATGACCATGAAATTCTGCACAAAGTGCTAAAGACTCAGTAAAGAAACGCCTGGAAATCTGCAGGGTCTGCTGGCTCTTCATTCGTTTATCAGACATCCAGAAATCTGGGCTTTCATTCTCCTCAAGTCTCTTTGGGATCCCTGACCTCGTCACAATAGTTGGATTTTTTGATGGTAATTTTCCCTGGTACAGATTGCTGAGGGACCTCAAGTTGTTTTAATATATGTGGGCCTTTAAAAATTATGATGCTGCACATCAGTTAGGTAGGGAAATGACACGGGAAGAGATCCCGTGAATCCCACAAAGGGATTTGATTTCATTACTTTGTTTTACCTAATGAACTTTTTTCCTTTTTTGTTTTATTACTCTTTAAGAGGATTAAGTCATAGTACAAAATTATTAGTACAACTTGCAATTTACATTAAAGTTCACAATCACTTTAGGAGAACAGAAGGAATAAAACCTCAGTCAAGTTTAAGTATAAATATTGAGCTGTGACTTTGGGAGTTGCAGTAGCATAAACTTTCAGCATGTCTAAAAATGATTAATCACTGGGAAGAAAACAAAGTCCAGAATTTTAATAACTCCAGGCTTCTGACAATCGAAAACAATTTATGTCTTTCACCTTCTGACAGTTCAGGACAGAAAACTTGTAGGGAAACTCTGGGAAGAGCTGGCAGTAATTAGCAGCTTGTTCAGAAATCCTCAGCCCATCCCTTGGACAGGGTGACAACTTTCAGAGAATTTCCATCTCTGTGGAATTCAGCAGCCACTAGGTGCCAATGTTGGTCCAGTTTCAGAGCAGTCGGACAAAGCAGTGATGGGAGGCAAAGGAATCCCTTCGGGGACTCTGAGATTTTGCTGTGCAGAATTTGTGTCCCTTTATTGCCCCTTTCACAGAATTCACAGAACCACTGGGTTGGAAGAGACCTTCAAAGTCATCGAGTCCAACCCAGCCCCAACACCCCAACTAAAGCCTGGCACCCAGTGCCACATCCAGGCTTTGTTAAACACACCCAGGGATGGGGACTCCACCACCTCCCCGGACCTGGGCTGCCATTCCAGAACTTGATCACTCTTTCCATGAAAAACTTTTTCCTGATATCCAACCTGTGTTTCCCTTGGTGCAGACTGGGGCTGTGTGCTCTGGTTCTGGCAGTGCTGCCTGGAGAAAGAGCCTGTGGAAACCCAGGAAATTCATCTGGTTGCCCTGGAGGACTCAAGACTCTGTCAGGGGGCTCAGAGACCTTGGCACAGAGCCCAAGACCCCTGTGCCTTTGATTCAGCCCTTGGAACAAACAATTACCAACCTTGTATGAAGAATGACAAGCCACAAAAGTTTAAGCAGAAGGAAAGTGAATTTATCACAGAGTGGAAAAATAGATTTTTGCTGGTTTTAGAATGGGGGTTCAGGGGGCAAGATGGAGGAATCTGGGCTTGTCCAGCCTCTCTCCCTCTTCTCCTTGGCCTCCATCTTCTGCTGTGATGTTGGCACTTACAG
The DNA here is from genome assembly GCF_047830755.1 of Zonotrichia albicollis. Taxonomy (NCBI): domain Eukaryota; kingdom Metazoa; phylum Chordata; class Aves; order Passeriformes; family Passerellidae; genus Zonotrichia; species Zonotrichia albicollis. Next base: position 19,122,501 of record NC_133830.1, read on the forward strand.
ATTGGTTTAGAGTTGAAACTCACTGTCTAATGTAGGTGACAACTATTGGGATGTAATTGTAAATAATGCACACGTAGTTCTTAGAATAAAGATATAATACCACATTGGGGCAGTCAGAGTGCCTCTGATAGTCTTGCTGAGCAGATCTCAGCAGGTCAGAAGAAAGAATTTTATAGATAAGATACAATAAACCACCTTGAAACTGAGAACTGAAGCGTTCTGATTCCTTCTTTGAGCACCAGGCTGGGAAAAGGGACTTTGTAACACATCTCAGGTCACTCTGGGCAGGGAGAAGAGCCCAGCCCCAGCTGAGCACAGGCTCCTTTCAGGAGCTGTGCAGCGTGACGAGGGCAGCCCTGAGCATCCTTTTCTCCAGGCTCAGCACCCCCAGCTCCCTCAGGGCTTCCTCACAGGGTTTGTGTTCCCAGCCCCTCTCCAGCCTCGTTGTCCCCTCTGGATGTGCTCAGTGTGCCAAGGTCCTTCCCAAACTGAGGGGCCAGGGCTGGGCACAGCACTCAGGGTGTGCCCTCAGCAGTGCCCAGTGCAGGGGCAGAACGACCTCCCTGCTCCTGCTGGCCTCACCATTCCTGATCCAGGCCAGGAGCCATGGGCCTCCTTGGCCACCAGGGCACTCTGCTGGCTCATGGTCAGTCACTGCTGTCACCAGTACCTGCTGGGAAGGATGAAAGTGTGACAAGAAAGTCTCACAGATATGTGTGCTTGGCAGAAAGATTTTGAATGTAGAGTCTGATGAAGGAATAGAGATGGAAGCAAGTTTTGATATGGGAGAAAAGAATTGCTGAGCCAGTCTTACTGGATAAGCAAGGAAGGAAAGGGTGTGTTAGTAAGAAGAGGTTTTTATAGCTCAAATCCACCTCAAACAAGAAGATGTTTTTACTAAGCAGAAGGATAGCAGAGGCAAACAAGTCAGCAAATGTTGCATGTAGAAGAAAGGTCTCAGAATTTTCCACTGCAAAAACACTGAAAAAAAACTTCTAGCTTAAACTGTAATGTACTGAATTTTAGTGACTGGAGAACAGTAACATGAATATGGTAATTATAGCAGTTATGACAGGCTATAGATAAAAGTTAAGGTACAGATTGGTTCTTCTGTATGAAGATGCTCAGCAAAGAAAAGTGTCCAATGCATTGTAACCAAAACCAAAGGGTCTCCAGGCCTGGCTGCAGCTGGAGCTCACAGCTGTGGGCACAGCTCTGTCACCCACAACCCTGGACTGCTGTAACCTCTTGGATGGAAGAAACTGCATTTTGGTGAGCCCTTGGAGTCCCACATCCCTCATTTTGGCTCTTAGAAGTACCCCCAGGTCCCTTTCTGCTCCTGAACGCACAGATCAGGCTCATTTCATCATTTCCTGGCATTTTCCCTCTTTACACCTCTGCTATGTTCCTGGGGAAGTCAGACAGCTGCACACAACAAAAGCTGATACTTTTTTTGATTTTTAGCAAAGCCAAGCAGGGATCTGATTACTAAAAATTAGCAGAAAGAAAGGAGAACCTGGGTTGAGTGTCAGGAAAATGGCAACTATAAGAAAATTATTGCTTTGATGCTTAAATATAATATTATGTTAGTTTTGGCTTGTATTATGCTGGCTTGATGCACATGTGTAACCCAAAAGTGAATTAAAAGGCATCAAAGAAGAGGAGAGCCCTCATCCAAAGGTGACCCCCAAAAAGGGGTGCGACCACCAAAGCGAATGGTGGAGCATGTGCGGTAAAGGTGGTGATGAGGGCGGAGGTAGAAGTGTGATGAATCGAAAATGGGAGGAGATGGCATTGACATGTGGCATAGAATGGGAGAATCTTCACTTGGAAGGCTTGTTCGTGAGGTGGCAAGGGTCCAAGAACCTTGCACCTCATACTCCAGTTATCTTTTGCTTATGCACTATTATTAGAACCAAATTACTCATTATTTTAATCACATTATATTGTCAATATTTCAAGTGTATCCAATTTTATATATTTTCTAAACTATTCAATTAAAATTGCTGCTACCTCTAATATTGTTTGGTTTTTCTGATGATGGGATAATTGGGCAAACATAATAATGAGCACAAAGCCTTTATTTCTGCAAACTCAGGGATGCTGGGGGGATCTTTGCACCATCAGGCCGAGGTACAAGGCTCAGGATCCTCCAAAGGAACAGAGCCACCCCCTTGAGTTGGAGAAGGCGTGGCCTCAGTTGCAGCCCCGGGTGCCTCCTGTGGGCCAGAGCACGGCCCCGGCTGTAAATGTGCTGGGCTGCAGCACAGGGCCAGGGCGGAGCTCAGCAGCCTCATCAGAGCTCAGGGCCGCGGCCCTTCCCTGCCGGGGCCCGAGCCTGGCCCGGCCTGGCTCGGCCTGAGCAGCCCAGCCTGGCCCCAGGGGATGGGCTCCGCCCGCCCGCTGTGCCCGCAGCCAGGCCCAAGGCTTTGCAAGAGGCTTTCTCCCAGCTTTGCAAAACCTCGGCCAAGTGACCCTTGGCTGTGCTGAGAAGAGTAAAAAGTCCCCTCAAATGTAACCCCACTGCACACCTCATGAGGGATCCCTGCCTCAGGAGAGGCCATTATTACTCCTTTGTGATTCATGAGGGATCCCTGCGCCCCTCAGCAAGAACCCCAAAATATCCCTGTGTGCCTCATGGGGCCCAGGCCCAGATGATGCCAGGGAAGGAAATGTGCCCTCAGCCCCGGGACGCTCAGCATGGCCCTCTGGGGCGCCGCCGCTGGTCACAGCAGCCCCTGCCTGGCGCCTGCCTGCCCACACCGTGGGCATCCACGGCTGCTCCTGGCCATGGAGCTCAGCCTGTGCTGCTGCTGGGTGGGCTTTGCTGCTGCTACCACCTGGACAGAACTGTGAAAACACCATTTCTTTATTAAAATCAAATACAGGACAAGCCCTGTCCTGGCAGATGGGGTGGCCAACTTCAGTCCTGGCCGGGGAACAGGACCAGAGGGCTCAGGGGCAGAGGGTCTCGTTTCGGAGGGGTGAGTTTTGGGAACGCTTCATGGCGGTGCTGGAGCCATGGCAGGGCAGATAGGGGCAGACGCGCAGATTTCGGATAACAGTCAGCGAGCGCTCTGCCTGAGTTGTTACTCTCCTCTTCTCTAGATGCACGAGAGCTCCTGTGGAGAGAGGAGGTGGCTGAGGCCCCAGCTGCCAGTGGCACACAGGGAGCCTCCTGCACAGCAGGGCCCAGAGCTGGCAAGGCTCCCCAGCACGGCTGGAGCTGCTGGCACAGCTTGGCCCATCTGCACAGCTGCCCCTCAAGGCCCCGGCGAGCAGGGCACGGCTCTGGGCAGGCTCCCTGGCCAGGAGTGGGCCCCAGAGCGCCTCTGCCTTTCAAGGGCAATCTCGTCCCTGCTCTTTCTCCTCCCCACCGTGCTTTGCCTCTGCCCTGTGCCCCTGGGGCTGCTCTTGGCCAGGCAGCCTCAGTGGGAGCCAGCACTGCCTGCAGCCCCTGCAAGCCCCCCAGGACAAAGCCTGGCAATTCAGAGGCCAATGAAAGCACTGGGCAGCAGCAGAACCGTCCCCAGAGTTGTTTGGACAACAATGGACTGGCCACAACTCCACTGCAGCCACACTGGGAATATTCCCTACTTATGAGCAGCCTTTACAGAAAGCTGTTTCAGGTAGAGAATCACAAAACACTCACGATTTTCTCTTCCAGCAATACCAGATTGCTGCATAGCACATCAAGAGGCAAAGTCCTGCACCAACCAAAATGGCCATCAACTTGATGAAACAGTGTGGTTCCCAGCAGATAACTCTTCTCCAGATGTTGTCAGCATATGTTGAGGTGCTGGCTGCATCTGTGGGAGCAATGGAGAGTGTGAGCCCGTGCTGTGCTGCACTGCTGAGCTGGCAGCACGGTGGATGCGGCCAGGACGTTCTCACTCCCTGTTTCCCCCTGAGTTGGGGCCTGCAGGCACCTTGCTGCCCCTTGGCACAGGAGTGCTCAGTACCCAAACCCCTGAGCCTGCATGCCATAATTCCTCTGTGCGGTGCCCTTCTGCTCCAGACAATACATTCCAAAGACACAGATAAGGACAAGGACAATGCCCGGGGTATTGGAGCTGCTCCAGGGCCCTCCCTCCTGCAAACAGCTGCCTTTCTGCATCTACCCAGAGCGTGGGAAATTGCATGGGATCACAAGCCCATGGTGCAGTTTGGGCTGCCTGTGAACTGATGCCCAATGCCTTCCTGCAGAGGCTGGGGAGAAGCTGCAGCCAGGCCAGGCTGGCAAACAGCCCTGCAGGGCATGGAAGCAGCAGCGGGGCCGCGAGGCTGCCATGGATCCCTTCCCGCTGTGCCGGGCACGGCGTGTCCAGATGTGCAGCCAAAGCCCCCGGCTGCTGAGCCCCAGGACAAGGCTGAGGGAAATGCACCCACCACGCTGGCTGTCCACATCACTCCGTTTTCGTTCCAGATGTTGGGATTCCTTCAGGGACTTCATCACTCCTCCAGGTTTGCTCTTCCTTCTCAGGGGACCTTAAGAGAAATATTTCCATTTCCCATGAATGGATGCCACAAAAGCAGAGCTCAGCCTGTGGGGTCAGCAGGGACACACTTCTCACCCCTGCTCTGGTAGCTGGGCTTGTGTGCAACATCCACGAAAGGACCTTGGAAAGTCCTCCCTGCAGACACACCTGTAACACAAGAGCCATAGAAATTTCTGCCATCTCTGCTGATCTGCACGGGCACCACTGAGCCGCAGGAGCAGTGAGGGGATCGCGCAGGACGAGGGCACACACGTGCATAGCTCTGTCCTGGCACCTGCAGCAATGTCCCCCTGGCCGAGCTTTGGGCTCTGAGCTGGAAGGTCTCCCAGGGGAAAGGCCTTGAGCTACCGTCACCATGTCCTTGTGCCCCAGTAATCAGTATGGGCTGGGAATCCAGATCATCGTTATCAACAGTATCATCTTCATCATCAGCATCATCTGCAAAGAAAGGCAGGACAGAACAGCTCCTGTGACACTGTGGAAGATTCTCCTTCAGGCCCAAGTGGCAGTGAGAGCACCTGCGTGATTGGTGCCCTCCAAGGCACTCCCTCAGCTCTGCCTTCCACTCAGGAGCAGGGCCAGGGGCACCTCGTGCCTGCAGTGGCCCCACACTGGGATGGAAGGAGCCCCTTGTGGGGCAGTCGGGGCAGAAAGGACTCCCTGGAGCTGCTACAGCTCCAAACCCAGCCCCAGGCAGGGCCAGGGCTTGGCAGCGGCAGCAGGAGCAGCTCAGGCTCCCTGGGGCCGGCAAAGGAGCTGAGAGAGGCTCAGCCCCGGGGCACAGCCCTGGGCCCGGCCCCTTCCCTCTCTGCTCTTCTCTGTGGCTGCATACAGCACACGGAAGGACACAGTGGCATTGCACATGGGAGGAGGATGGACAGATAAATGATCCTTCCTCCCACTGACAGCGATCCTGTGGAGTCCTGTGGGATCTCTGTTGGGCACAAGCGCAGCAATATCGAGGCCAGAATTTCTAGAATCCATCCAACTTTAGAGGATCTTAAGGGGAATGACACAGGAATGTTTCTCTGGACAATGCTTACACCTGGACAGTGATTACTCTGTTAGGAAAGGGTTGCTGGTAGCCTACCTTCACCAAGGTCCAACATTCTTAAGCCGTGCTTTACCAGCCTTCCCAAATCATGCAAGTCACGATCCCAGTCTAGAAAGGAGCACAGATGGGAACCGTTCCATGCTGTGCTGGGATCCCCTTCTATAGGGAAGCCAGCACTGGAAGGGGGTCAGGTAATGCTGTGTGCCCGCAGTGCCAAGCAGCAGAGAGGGCAGCTCAAGCCTCAGCAGGGCTCAGGCCCAGAGGCACAGCAATTACCTCCTGTGGCTGTGCCTGGCATCGCCTCCCTTCCTGCAGCAGAGGCTGCCAATGAGCCACTGCTTCCTCCAGGAAACTGAGCCTTCAGCACAGCCTCTCCTTCCATCTCTGCAGAAAGGAAAAGGCACAGCTGGATCAGGTGGGGCTGTTCCCCAGTGGGAAGGTGGCATCTTCAGGGGGCACTGCATGTCCAAGTAATGGATAAGATTCAAGAGAAAGATCAGGTTATTGGGGCTGCTCCAGGGTCCTCCCTCCTCCAAAGAGCTGTCACTGCAGATGTGCTCAGAGACCAGGAAATTGAAGGGGATCTCAGGCCCATGGAGCAGTTTGGGCTGCCTGTGAGCTGATGCCCAATGCCTTCCTGCAGAGGCTGGGGAGAAGCTGCAGCCAGGCCAGGCTGGCAAACAGCCCTGCAGGGCGTGGAAGCAGCAGCGGGGCAGCGAGGCTGCCATGGATCCCTTCCCGCTGTGCCGGGCACGGCGTGTCCAGATGTGCAGCCAAAGCCTCCGGCTGCTGAGCCCCAGGACAAGGCTGAGGGAAATGCACCCACCACGGTGCCTCTCGAGGTCACTCAGGGTCCTGGCAAGGTCTTTGGATGCCTCCAGGGTCTTTTTGATTCCTCCAGGCTTGTTCCTCCCTCTCCGAGGACCTTAACAGAAGTGTTTGCATGTCAGATTAAATGATCCCACAAAAGCAGGGCTCAGCCTGTGGGGTCATCAGGGACACACTGCTCACCCCTGCGATGGGCGCTGGGCTTGTGAGCAGCAACACGGAAAGGAGCCTGAAAAGGTCTCCCTGGAGACACTCCTGTAAGACAACAGCCACAGAAGCTTCTGTCACCTGGTTCCTGCCAGGTTGTCAATGATTATCATCTGAGGGGAACATTGACAACATACCTGCAGGAGTCTTTAGAGGCTGGAAAACTTCATGGAGCCATGGTGCGGGAGAAACCTTCCTAGCAAGCTTATCTAGGGGGAAGCAAACACCCAAACCCATTTCCATAGTGTGCTGGGATCCCCCCTCTGCCTTTGGGACCTGTGCACTGCAAGGGGGTCGGGTAAGGTCGTGGGAGCCAGATGTGAATGCACAAGGCCAAACAGAACAGGGGCCTGGGGAGCTCTGGGCTGGCTCCCCGTCACTCTCCACCCTCTTTGCAGGCCCTGTGACACATCCCCGGTCAGCCCAGGGCCCATGGGCGCTCTCTCCCGCCCCCAGTGGAAACCCTCCCTAAAGGCCTGGGGAAAACCATCCCCAGCGCTTCCCGGGGAGCAGGGAGCGCTGTCCCGGGAAAGGGGAGCCAGGCTGCCGGCTCACCTGCTCCCCGCGCTTGCAGCGGAGCAGCCTGGGCAGCCCTGGCAGGCAGGGCCACGGCCAGGAGGAGCAGGAGGAAGAGGCGCAGAGCAAGGGCCATGGTGCCTTGCCCTCTGCCAGTCCCGCAGCGCTTGCTGCCACCGCTGTCCTGACACCGCTGTCCCAATGTCAGCACCACTGCTGCCACCGCCGCTGCTGCTGCCGCAACAGTTGTGCTCAAGCACTGACTGCTCGCTCCTTGTGCTGCTGTGCAACCACGGGGCTCTGGCACCTCTGTGACCTCAGAGCCTGCTGTGACCTCATGGCTGGGGCAGGATTTTGTTGGAATGGATCTCAAGAGGTGCCCTTCCAGCAAGGAGAGGATGTCCCTCCTGGTACCTATGTACAATCTAGGTTTTCTTTAAAAGAGGTGTGATATATGATGTTGGAGAAGTGTGACTTTTCGTGGTTCTTCATAGAACTGCAACGTCAAGTCCAAAATTCAACTCACGTTAGTGATTCGCACTATTGCAGTCTCTGGGTGAACAGATGAGGCCTGGGGGGCAAATCCCCACTCTGCTCATAAGAGATCCGGGGCTGCCACAGGCCCAGTGTCTGTCAGGCTCTGAGCTCATCCCTCCGGCTATGAAGGACTTCCTTCAGAATCCAGCCTCTTTCCATTATTCTCAAGGCAAGCACCTACTGATGGCTTCCCTCTTTCCCTGGGCTTGCCACTGGAGCTATGGAGGAGCTCCAGGCCCAGATGATGCCAGGGAAGGAAATGTGCCCTCAGCCCAGGGACGCTCAGCATGGGCTCCCCCAGCCCTCGGGTCCCCACCGCTGGTCACAGCAGCCCCTGCCTGGCTCCTGCCTGCCCACACCGTGGGCATCCACGGCTGCTCCTGGCCATGGAGCTCAGCCAGCGCTGCTGCCGGGTGGGCTTTGCTGCTGCTGCCACCCGGACACTGGGCTGACAGCTCCATTTCTTTATTGCAACAGAACAGCCCATTCGGGAAGTGCTGCAGTGCCCGATTTCCTCAGCCCGACTAGCTGCCAACACCAACACCCAGAGTGGGCCGCCCCCAGAAAACTGTCAACTCTGGGGTTTGGCTGTAGGGCACGGCTGCTTTACAGCACGGGTGGAGTGCGCGGGGGTAGGGACAAGGAACAGGGAGAGGTCTTCTGTATGTTTATTCCCCGCAGAGTCAGCGACAGAAATACATTGAATTAAAGGCCTCCACTGATTTCCAAACTGGGGAGGTCCCTGGGGAGGATACAGTCTTTAGCCAGTTGGGAGAAACTGAGGGTGGAACACAAGGCGGGGAATCCATTGTTTAAACCAATAGGGGATTACAGGGGAGGAGGACAAGTTAAACAAACCAACAGGGTTTCAAAGGATATCAAATGGACAGGGAAGTTTCTAGAGAAAGGGGCAGGATTGGGGAGGGATTGACATTGAATGGGAGGAGGAACAGGGAACAAAAGGGCAGGACTTTGGGGAGATGGACAACTAGGGCAAAGCCAAGAACACCATGGGGAAAGGAACAACCCTTTGGTGATAAAATGTGGTATAACAATACCAAATAAGGGGGCATTGTAAAACTGACTACTAGGACCAAATTACAATCAAAAACATGCAACACAACAAGAAAGCTCTCAGTCAGGGCTCTGTTGAGCACTTCCAAATCCTTTCCTGGCAGAAATTGAAGGCCAAATTTGCCCTTATCCATAGTGTAAACAGAGTGTTCCCCAACATTAACCCATTCTGAGCCCCTGTGAAAAATGCACATTTTATGATTGGCTTTTTGCAAATATAGCAGCCACAGGACACTGAAATCCTTCAAAGAGAAAGAATTTATTGCTCTCCTATCAGAAGAAACTAATTTCTTCCTGCCTGCTCAGCCCTCAAGAAGCCGGTTAGGATCAAGAGGGAGAAATTGACAATGTTATGTTTGCCCAATTATCCCATCAAAAAAACCCAAACAATATTTAAGGTAGCAACAATTTAAATTGAATAGTTTAGAAAATATATAAATAAGGGATAATTTGGTTCAAATAATAGCGCATAAGCAAAAACAACTGCGGGCTACGGAGGGCAGAGTTCAATGACACTTGCCACTTCATGTCCAAGCTTGCCAAGTGAAAGTCACCCCTTATATGCCATGTGCAAACGCCATCTCCTCCCATTTTAGGTTCGTCACTTTTCTGTCTCCGCCTTCATTACCACCTTTACCACGCATGTGCCACCACTCGGTTTGGTGGTCGCACAAGTCTTTGGGGGTCGTCACTGATGAAGGCCCTGTAGTCTTCTTCGTTGTCCTTTAATTCACCTTTGGGTTAAACATGTGCACCAAGCCAGTACAATGTAAGCCAAGACTAACATATCACTATATCTACATATCAAGGCAATAAATCCCTTATAATTAGCATTTTCTGGGACCCGACCGGGTTCTTGGTAATTTTTAGCAACTGTATCTTCAGCTTCTTTCATGTGGTCCTTGAAAACATCTGGGAAGGGGGGGTGGAGCCCCTCCTCTCCCTCTCTTCTTTGGCATTACAACTTTTTAACTATTTATTATTCTCAAATATTAATTACTGTATCAATACCAATTACTGCTTCAATTTTTATTAGCACGAATCATACTTATTTATCACAACAATGACCAGACAGAATCCTGTGTTTGAATGGAATTTATGCATCATGTATGAGAAATACGAATATGCAACAGGTTATTGTTTTTAAGGGCTAATCCTCCGTTAAAGTCTGTCCTTTTTCGGGCTAATACTGCCCAGAAAATAGGTACCCAGATTTCTGTATCTCTTTTTTTCTATTGTCTCCTACTGTCCTAATCCAAATTGTCCAAAATTTTTATCACTCTAATGATATTGCTATTTTTATAACCAATTTATTAATAATAAAGTTTTACAATTTTACAAACAAGTGATTGCCATTTTTCACACCCCTCCTGGGAATCAGGAACATGTGTGGTGGGGCCGGCTGCACCTGTGGGAGCAATGGGGAGCATCAGCCCGTGCTGTGCTGCACTGCTGAGCTGGCAGCACGGTGGATGCGAGCAGGACGTTCTCCGTTTGCCCCAGAGCTGGGGCCTGCAGGCACCTTGCCGCCCCTTGGCACAGGCTGTGCCACCCAACAAAGCCCAGCAGGCCGGGAGGAGAGCCCGGGGGCAGCGCAGCTGCTTGGGCAGTGGCTGCTTGGAGGGACACGGGCCAAAGCCATCCCTGAGCAGCCACTGCCAGCCCTGGCCCTCCCTGCCCCGTGACAGCTCCCCCAGCCACAGGGAACTGACTGACAAAAACTCCACAGCCAGCAAAGAGTAGGTGGCTCCATAATTGCTCCTTTTCAGGTCTGGATATATGTATTGGTGATCCATGGTTGCATTCCAGCCACCAGCAGAGGTTTGAATCCTCAGTCAGGCTGGACCAAAGGCTTTCTGTCCCTGTAGCCCTGAATTAAGCAGGGCGATGCATCCTTGGATATTGACCAGCCAGGACAGAAAAGGTGTTAAAGAGATAATAAGACATCACTGTGTGTATGCTTTCATGCTAATTATATTTTCAGAGCTGAGAAAAACACTACGGTTTGTTAGGAGGAAGCATTGGTAGAGATGTCAGTCTTTAATATTCATCATTCATTGTTTATTGTCCCATCATTTTAATGGGATAAAATAGGTGTTATTTCTGTGAAGATAATTTTAAAACAGCTATTTCATTATGCTTTCTAGAGATCATTGCAAACATTTTTCTATTAGCTGTTATTGTTGCTGCTTGTCATCATGAGCCTTTAACTATTTTTAAAATAAAGAACTCTTCAAACAAAACCCACAAATTTTCACATTATATTGTTGGGCTTATGTGAGGGATCTGAGATGAGCTCTCTCATATTGTGAAAGCTCTAAGGAGTGCTTTGAGTGTTAAAAGATTTGATTTTCTTTGATTAATCCCCAGACTCCATTGGGGTTAACACCTGTTTCATACAAAGGTAAAACAGGAAAAACAAAATGGGTTTGAGTCAATTCCAGTTTGTATCTAACTGTATTTGAGAGTGGTTCATCAGAAAAGAGTAGAGAGTGCTACAAACACTCTGTAGCAGTCTCTGATCTATTACTACTCTAGCAATGCCGAGAAACAGCTCTAAAACCTGGGAGAAACCCCCAACACTGGCCTTGGTCACCTTTCCTGTTCTCTCTGTCCCACAGGGGAAGTGAAATTTCACCTCCACCCAAGCGAGCTGCAGGGCCCTGGGTACAGGGGAGGCTGTTGGCAATTCCCACTTTGGATCTGGGGGTAGGGCTGGGTTATGGTTCAAAGCACCTGTGGAGACTTTAAGAGAAAATTAATCCAGTTCGGCCTTCTAAATAGTCGTCTACAGTGATCTCAGACGAAACAGAAAAAACACTAGGGAGATCCTAAAATCTGTTCCCCACTCTTCTGCAGCACTGGAGAAGGAGCCAAGGGCAGGGGCTCCAAGAAAGCTCAGAAACTCTGTGAGGACACAGTGAATTTACTGAATTCTCTGCAGCAGCAAGCATTCATTCCCACTGGGGATGTAGAACAATCACCAAAATTGCTCATGAAAACCAAGTTAATTTGAGTTATGGCTTGGTGGTCACATTGTTCCAAGAGAAATTTTCCAAGTAATTTCAACATTTTGTATTTACAATGCAGACATGGTGTTTGATGTAGGAATGCTCCTTTTGTGGTACAGCCTTTCCCTGGTCAAATTTTAGCTAACAGAACATTTAAGAAGTCAGACAAAGCATTTATGGGAGGCAAAGTGCACAGTTTGTGTCTTTCCATTGCCCCTTTCACAGAATTCTGAGAATTCTCAGAATGACCAGGGTTGAAGAGACCTTCAAAGTCATCGAGTCCAACCCAGCCCCAACACCCCAATTAAAGCCTGGCACCCAGTGCCACATCCAGGCTTTGTTAAACACACCCAGGGATGGGGACTCCACCATCTCCCTGGACCTGGGCTGCCATTCCAGAACTTTATCACCTTTCTGTAAAACTTTTTCCTGATATCCAACCTGTGTTTCCCTTGGTGCAGACTGAGGCTGTGTGCTCTGGTTCTGGCAGTGCTGCCTGGAGAAAGAGCCTGTGGAAACCCAGGAAATTCATCTGGTTGCCCTGGAGGACTCAAGACTCTGTCAGGGGGCTCAGAGACCTTGGCACAGAGCCCAAGACCCCTGTGCCTTTGATTCAGCCCTTGGAAAAAACAATTACCAACATTGTATGAAAATAACAAGCCACAAATTTTAAGCAGAAGGAAAGTGAATTTATCACAGGGTGGAAAAATAGTTTTTTGCTGGTTTTAGAATGGGGGTTCAGGGGGCAAGATGGAGGAATCTGGACTTGTCCAGCCTCTCTCCTTCTTCTCCTTGGCCTCCATCTTCTGCTGTGATGTTGGCACTTACAGATTGGTTTAGAGTAGTAGCTCACTGTCTAACATAGGTGATAGGTATTGGGAAGTAGCTGTAAATATTGTATACATAGTTTTTAGAATAAAGACATAATACCACCTTGGGACAGGCAGAGAGCCTCTGAGTGTCCTGCTGAGTAGACCTCAGCAGGTCAGAAGAAAGAATTTTATAGATAAGATACAATAAACAACCTTGAGCCTGAGAACTGAAGTGTTCTGATTCCTTCTTTGAGCACCAGGCTGGGAAAAGGGACTTTGTAACACATCTCAGGTCACTCTGGGCAGGGAGAAGAGCCCAGCCCCAGCTGAGCACAGGCTCCTTTCAGGAGCTGTGCAGCGTGACGAGGGCAGCCCTGAGCATCCTTTTCTCCAGGCTCAGCACCCCCAGCTCCCTCAGGACTGCCTCACAGGGTTTGTGTTCCCAGCCCCTCTCCAGCCTCGTTGTCCCCTCTGGATGTGCTCAGTGTGCCAAGGTCCTTCCCAAACTGAGGGGCCAGGGCTGGGCACAGCACTCAGGGTGTGCCCTCAGCAGTGCCCAGTGCAGGGGCAGAACGACCTCCCTGCTCCTGCTGGCCTCACCATTCCTGATCCAGGCCAGGAGCCATTGGCCTCCTTGGCCACCAGGACACTCTGCTGGCTCTTGGTCAGTCACTGCTGTCACCAGTACCTGCTGGGAAGGATGAAAGTGTGACAAGAAAGTCTCACAGATATGTGTGCTTGGCAGAAAGATTTTGAATGTAGAGTCTGATGAAGGAATAGAGATGGAAGCAAGTTTTGATATGGGAGAAAAGAATTGCTGAGCCAGTCTTACTGGATAAGCAAGGAAGTAAAGGGTGTGTTAGTAAGAAGGGGTTTTAGGACTTAGAGGAAAGGATAAACCCACCTCCAACAAGATGTTTTTACCAAGCAGGAAGACAGCACAGGCAAACAAGCGTGCCAATGTTACAAATAAAAAAAAGGTCTCAGAATTTTCCACTGCAAGAAAACTGAAAAACAACTTCTGACTTAAACTGTAATGTATTAACTTTTAATGATCGGAGAACAGTAGCATGAATATGGTAATTATTGTAGTTATGATAGGGTCTAAATAAAAGTTAAGATATAGATTGGTTCTACTGTATGAAGATGCTCAGCAAAGAAAAGTGTCCAATGCATTGTAACCAAAACCAAAGGGTCTTCAGGCCTGGCGGCAGCTGGAGCTGCCAGCTGTGGGCACAGCTCTGTCACCCACAACCCTGGACTGCTGTAACCTCTTGGATGGAATAAGTTGCATTTTGTATACAATGAACTGCATGTTGGATGGAATAAACTGCATTTTGGATACAATAAACCGCATTTTGGATACAATAAACTGCATTTTGGATGGAATAAACTGCATTCTGGAGAGCCCCTGGAGTCTCACATCCCTCATTTCAGGTCTTACAAGCACGCCAGGTGCCTTTGTGCCTGAGCACTGTCCAGCCACACCGTCCCTTCAGGCTGTAATTGCTGCTGGTTTAGTTTTTTTCTTTCCCTAATCCAGCTTTTGATAAGTGCACCTGAACATTACATTACTGGGTTTTGAAGTGTCTTTGCAAACTCAAGATAATCAAGGATACCCTCAGTTCTAAATGCTTAGCTGTCGTGAGGGCAGCCTTTGGTGTTGTGGCCATTGCCAGACCTTCCTCTGCTTTGCCCTGCTGCTGATGGCAGAAGGCTGTAAAGGTCGGCTTTATTTGGATGTGTCAGGTTCCAGAGTCCTTCTCTGTGGCCATAAGAGGGAATCTATAAATCCTTGTCAAAAAAGAAATTATTAGTTAGGATGTAAAGCCCTTCTGACCCCTAAAGAGGAGACAAGAGAGATGATTCAAGGGGAAAAGGGAGGCTGCAATCCATCCCTGCTGACACTCCCTTCTCTAGGGATCAAAGTCATTTAAGAAAAGGCCTCATTTGAATTTTTCCCCTTGGACTAAGATGAATGCTCTGTATTTCTGTAGCCCTATTCCTTAATAGTATTCTGAGGGAAGAGGTTTCAGTCCACTTTTCCCAGGCAATGTTTTGATGCAGAACCGCACCATTCAATTTTAATAACTCTGCATTGCTAGAGAACTGGATGGATGCTGGTCAGACAAGCCAAGCCAAATGAAATCTGAGCAAAATTCTAAACTCTAACATTTCTTTTGGCTGAAATGAAGATGCCAGGTCAGGCAGTGGCTGTGACATCACTGGGATGGACACTGGGGAAGGCACTGGAGAGGCCACATCAGGAGCAAAGTGCCCCTGGTAAAGAGCTAAATATAAATATAAATATAAATATAAATATAAATATAAATATAAATATAAATATAAATAGCAGCCATGTGGCCATTATACAACTGGAGCAATTTGTTGTCACACACCCATTATTGAGTGCAATCTGAATTTCAGTGGAGTCAATCTAATGGCAAAATATTTACGTGGGTCCCAGCAACAGAGCTGCAGCACTTTGGGAAATGGTTTTGTGCTCTGGATAGAAAAGGCATTAAGATAAATAAACTTAGCATTGCTAAGTATTACAGTAAACTTAGCACCTTCAAAGGAGTCATTAGGTAGGAATTGTTAATATTTCATCTGTTGGCAATGAAACTAAAGCTGTGTAATTCAGGTATAAATCATAACATGCAAGTGTGTGGGCCTTAAGAATCCAGGAAGAACATTGGTTTTATGAAGCCTCAAATTCTATTTTAATAATTCCCCAAACAGTGCATTTAAACATAAATCAGCATGAGAATGAATATGTATTGGCTAATTAATTTAGAATACAAGAGTGGCAGCACATACCAGCCAAGAGTCTGTTTCACTTCATTTGGTATGTGTTTTGTACATTGAATTAGTGTTCAGTTCTTACAGTTTATGTTTTCTAGTTCAAAAACAGAAGAAATTTCCTGTTGACCTGAGGGAATCCCTATTTTTTTCTTGTCCTATTAGGCTAGGAAAAGTCTTGGTTTTCTGCTGTTTGAAACCTTTTCTTGGGTGAGTTTTTCTCTTTTTATTGGACAAGTTATTCTAGTAGGTTTTTAATGCAGCCAGTGCAAGCAGAAGGTGTACAAAGAAAATGAAAAATTACTGTCATTATGTGACATCTCTCTTATGGCTTAGCTGGCGTTTAACTGAACAGAAAGAAATATTTTACTTTGAATTACTAATTTTCTGTGTAGTTAAATTCTTTGAAAGGGAGCACTAAATCTGAATCCTTCAATTCCCAGCCACTTAACCAAGTGATAAATACAGAACAAGCTGGTTAACTTTGGAATTTTGTTCCTGAGAGCAGAGCTGTGCTTGGTCTCTCGTCTGAATTTAGTGAGAATTGATTTTACCGAGGTTGCTGAGCAAACCTTAGGACAGGTTTACAGTCAAAATCCTCTCAGGTGAGATGAGTGTAAACCCTTGGAGATGTGTAACTTCAAATCCACTTCCTACACTCACTGACATGTAAGAGGAGAGAGAACAGAAAAATGCCACATATCCATCTGATGGAGCTGCTGGGAAAGCCTGGGCTGATTCTCAAAGCATGGGTGAAACAAAAAGCTGTTTTCAGATTTCTTCCTGAAAAAGAAAAGCTGTTAAGTGCACTTAGATCTCATTCATCATTTAACCTTCACTTGCAGGAAGTGGGATTTGAAACACATGAGAAATGCATGTTCTTAAAATACCAACATCCTTAGAGCATGGGATGGGGCAAAAATGCAAATTCAGTGACCTCACACCAGTGGTAGGTACGTTTTAGTGAAAACATTGCAATTTTACTCTAAATAAGCATCTCTTCTAAAATAACAAGCATGCACTTTTGCTCCTCTGTGGCAAGCAGCTGCTCCTCCAGGGCAGGAGGGCTCGAGCTGGCTGCATTCCCCAAGCCATGGCACCTCCTGCACTGTCCGGGTGCCCAGCCCTCCCTGGCACTGCCACCTGCATTGGAGCTGCTGGCAGTTGTCACTGCCCTGTGCAGGCAGGAGGAAGGTATTTCCTACTAAAAATGAAAATAAAATAAAAAAATATGTATAAAAGCAGGCATATCGAGTGTCCATGGCAATGCCACTGTTTTTCCCACTTGCTCAGCTCCACCCTTGGCACCTTTTGGGCTGCTCCTCCCCAGGCTCCCCTGCTCCTGCTGTGCTCTCCCAGGAGCTCCAGTGGCCCCAGCAGCTGCTGCTGCTGCTTTCTTTCTGGATTTGGAAATCCTTCTGTCCTATAAACAAGCAGAAGTGCTTCAATTCTTTCAGTTCTGGTGCAGAAGAGAGTGTTTGTAGCTGACTGCAGCAGGCAGCCCTAGAGTGGCTGCACCCAGAGGAGCAACATCAGTGCTGCAAACCAGACAGCTCCACAGGGAAGAAGCACTTTTATATATATATATATATATATATATATATATATATATATATATATATATATATATATATATTTATATATATATTTATATATATATTTTTATATATATTTATATATATATTTTTATATATATTTATATATATATTTATATATATATTTATATATATATTTATATATATCGTTTTATTCCATAGAACAGAGCTGGGCTGGTTTATTTCACTGGGCAGAGCCACTTTTATATCACTGGGCAGAGCTGGGATGTTTTATTCCATGGGGCAGAGCCACTTTTATCCCATTAGGCAGAGCTGAGCTGTTTTATTTAACTGGGCAGAGCTTGGCTGGTTTATTCCATGGGGCAGAGCTGGGATGTTTTATTTCATTGGGCAGAGCCACTTTTATTCCATTAGGCAGAGCTGAGCTGTTTTATTATATTGGGCAGAGCTGGAATGTTTTATTCCATTGGCTGGACTGTTTTATTTCATTAGGCAGAGCTGGGCTGGTTTATTCCATTGTGCAGAGCTGGGGCTGTTTTATTCAGCCTGCTCTGAGCTGAGGCAGGGTGGTTCTTAGGAAATGAGCTGCCTTGTGTTCCAGGGAGCTCCAGAGCTGGCTGTTAGCACATTAATGATCATATTAATCATAATAACCACGTTCTGTCAGGATGGTGGCCCTGTAGCACAAAGGAGAGCAGTGTTTTGTGATGATAGAGCCTTGCAAACTGCCCTGGTGCATGAGCTCAGACCTGGAATAAACTCTAACTAAAGCCTGGCAGAAGGCAAGCAGGAAGCTGGACAGTTCAGCTTGAGCAATGCTGTTTGCTCCAGTGTTAACAAAATATAGAGAATTTATAGGCAAAAAGGTAATTCACACATACTGTGCTATTTAATTAATAAAACCTGCAAATATTCCTCACCTTAACTGAGTTTCAGTCTACACAGAATTGCAGTTTACCCAGAATTGCTGTTCACACAAACCTTCTCTGTGTGCTACTGTGAGGTTTTGGTCAATAATGCTGACTCTGATGACTTGTCCTGCCCACTGTGGAACCAAACCTCATTTTATTTTATTTTATTTTATTTTATTTTATTTTATTTTATTTTATTTTATTTTATTTTATTTTATTTTATTTTATTTTATTTTATTTTATTTTATTTTAATCATCCCAGCAGTCACAGCTGTGTTCCCAGACTGTGCCAGCAGATACAGCCACCACCAGTTTGCCCCTTGCAGGCAGGATGCAGTGACAGTTTCTGGGGTGCTCCAAACCCATTTTGGGAGTGCTGCCTGCATGTTTCATTTTGATAGCTGACATATTTTCCTGCCTTTGCACATTGTTAGCAGCTGTGGTGTAATTTATGCAGTTTGATGGAGTTTGTGGCTAAGCATGACACAGTGGCCCTGCCAGATAAACACTGAGTGTTGCTTTTGACCCTCAGTTAGTTCCAGCTGTCCCCTTTGCAGAGGGTTTTTTTCCCAGAAAAACCCCAAATGGATGAAAAGTTATAAATACAAGGCTGTTTTGGTAGAATGTGAACTACTGCCATGGAAGAGATTCCCTCCTCTTTCCTCTTAGAAGGACAGAAAAGTTCTCTCAATTATTCTTTTCCTGTTCATCCTGTGTATTCTGTGCACCTTATGTGATGTGTTGGTTGGTGTAAGCAGAAATGTTCACTAATTGCTCATTTTAAAAATATTTGTACTCTTGAAGCCATGTGGTAAAGCAGTTCACTATTCCATGCATATCTAGTTTATAGGCACAGAGGAGAGTGATAAGCTTTTAGTGTGAATTATTTATTTCATTCTGGGGAAACAAGAAATATCATGTAGGAAATTCCATGAGAGGTGGCAGAGTGCATTTCTTCTGATTATTCTGCATTCGTACAGAATGTTGGTTGTCTTTTGAAACACTGAAAAGCTCAGTACAGGGGAAATATTCTAAAATTATGTCCAAAGGACAAGTTCTGGAAATATCTTAGAAATTTAATCAGAAATATTTAGAATCATGAAAGAGATCAAATTTGGGTCAATATGAATGTTCAATAAGCATTCATTATTTCAGTTCCACACAGAATACTTTATCATTGTTCACCCTCCAGGAAATTCCATAAGATTTAAAATTATTTTGCTGATTATATTGCCATTCCCAGTCCATCTTTAACTGTATTCAATCAGGGATGCATTCAGTGTCTG
Source organism: Zonotrichia albicollis (assembly GCF_047830755.1). Taxonomy (NCBI): domain Eukaryota; kingdom Metazoa; phylum Chordata; class Aves; order Passeriformes; family Passerellidae; genus Zonotrichia; species Zonotrichia albicollis. The sequence goes on from NC_133830.1 coordinate 19,141,594, forward strand.
CTCTGTGTAATCTGGGTGCTTTTGAAGCTCCTGAACCTGAGGAAGAGGGGTGAGTTTTCCTGTACACAGGAACGGTCCTGCCAAGCCCCCTGGGACACCGAGAGATGCTGATGGGCTGTAAACTCACAGTGAGAAAAGAGTTGTTAAAATAATACAACTGGTGTTCATCTCCATTTATTAAAAAGTGTAGGGGTGTAAATCTTCTTTCCATAAGAGCTGAGAATTCAGTGGGAAAACAGAAAGTTAAATGATTTTTAAAACTGTGGAATCTGCTCTTCACATGAGCAGACGGCGGCAGGGTGGAAGTTTGTGACCGTGTTCACAGGGGTTCTTGGATGACGGAAGAGACCAGGATCTGACTCCATGTTTCACAAGGCTTGATTTATTATTTTATGATATATATTACATTAAAACTATACTAAAAGAATAGAAGAAAAGATTTCATCAGAAGGCTAGCTAAGCTAAGAACAGAAAGGAATGATAACAAAGGTTTGTGGCTCAGAGAGCCCGAGCCAGCTGACTGTGATTGGCCATTAATTACAAACAACTCTGTGAGACCAATCCCAGATGCACCTGTTGCATTCCACAGCAGCAGATAACCATTGTTTACATTTTGTTCCTGAGGCCTCCCAACTTCTCAGGAGGAAAAGATTTGTCAGAAGTTGTCTGTCCAAACTTCACCAAGCTTTTTTATGGACAAAAATTAAATCCAGCTCTCCTGAGGACCCAAATTTTGGGCTTTTTAGCACTGACTATTCAAACAAGCCCTGCCAGTGCACGTTTGTTGTGGAGGAGTTTGCAGTTTCTGCCACGGCAGGGAAGAGCTCACAGTACCTTGTGGGTTTTGGGGATGCTCCTCCTCAGCCGCCGGCTCCCGAGGCGGAGCTGGCACACCAGCTTTTTGGAGAACTTCAGAGCCCACGCCACTAGAAGGAGGGTAATTACTGCTCCAGCAATTAAAATGAGGTCTCTCCAGAAGAACTGGAGACACTTGGTCGGGAGAAGCCTGGTGCAGACACCCAGGTCATTCCCAGTCAGCTGCCCCAGGGGCTTCATCCTGAGTGGAGCGGGGCTGGCGCAGCGCAGCCGGGCGAGCGCGGGCGCGGAGAAATCCTGCAGCCACAGCTTCAGGTACAGGATGTGACAGTCACAGTGCCAGGGGTTGTCCCACAGCCGCAGCTCCTGCAGGTGGCCCAGGCTGTCCAGGGCCCCGGTGGGGATGGAGGCCAGGCTGTTGTTGTGCAGGTGCAGGATGCGGGTCAGGCGCGGCAGGGCGGGCAGGGCGCGCAGCCCCCGAGAGCTGCAGTCCACCCCTGTCCCCCAGGGCTCCCCCAGGGACCAGCAGCTGCACTGGGATGGACAATCCTCCCCCAGCACCGTGGGGAGCAGCAGGGCACAGCCCAGCACGGCCAGCAGCTCCATCTCCAGCTGCAGAAACAACAAGAACTGAGGTTTATTAGTGTGGTTCCACAGCAGTTATTGCTCGCCCAGGTTTGGGTTTGTGGAATAAAATCTTTGTGGAAGAGGTTTTACAGTGATCTCTGTGAGCCATCGAGAAAAGTTTGACAAGAGGATCCATGTTTACCCCTGAAAGAATTCCCTACCAAGGTTGTTGACATAGAAACCAAGAAAGAAAGAAGAATAAATAAGTGAAATCTGCAACTGCCTATTCCAAGAAGCACTTTGCTTTTCTCTCGTGACCAGTGAGTGAAGTGTAAACTTATGAGCTTTGTAAGAATGTAGAACAAGCATGCATGCTAGAATAAAAACAGGGTTTGAAGCCTTCTGGAAACAGAGTGTGCTGCTTTGTATTGTCCGATGACAAATCTTTAGCTTTCTGTATGTCCCACAGAACCACCCTCCCTATGTTCGGCACAAACAGTTGAAGACAGCACAGTTCTTCCCTTTTCTCTCTGGTTATTGTTTTCCACTCATAATTGTACAAAATTCTTTCTCTGTATGTCCCACAGAATCACTCCACAACTTCAGCACAAACACTGAAGACAGAGCACAGTTCTTCCCCGTCCTCTCTGGTTCATTGTTTTCCCTTCATAATTGTACAAAAATATTATTGATTAAAATTCTGGGGCAGAATGTCACCAGGAGATGATGGGAAAAGCTAGTTTAGTTTTAGGTAAGGGTTTCTATTCTGCTTTCATATTTTCATAGATCGACTGTTCAAACTGTGTGTTTAAACCAGTTTGAGTTGACAAATACCCTGTGGTTCCTCTTTGTGTCCTGTGCCACCTGTTGCTTATTTTCTTTTTCATGTGTTCCTCTGTAACTGCCCAGACTTAACTCTGCTCTTGATAGTCATAATTTACCTTCTGTATTGTGCTTCTACCCACCTCCCTACCCCCAGTTTTTTTTTGCTAGGGTGGTTCATTAACCAATTTTTGACATTGGTACGTACCCTATATTTTGTTTTGTTCACCCTTAAAGCCTATTGCAGCTGTTAAGATAAACTGAAATCTAGGACTGGGTATTCTGAGTATCTTTGCTCTGAATCCAGATACTCATCTGTGATTTTTCAAGAAATCTAACAGAGCTCTTTTTCCCAAAGTAAACGTCTCAGAAGGACAGACTATGACAGCTGGCTAAAATAAGTTAATTGTTATTTATGGAAAAGAAGATGATCTCTTCTGATTAAATATAGAAGCAGCAAGAAACTCAGACTCAAAGAGAAACCAGAACTGTGTCAGAAATGCAGAAGGGAGAGCTGGGGAGGTGCTGGCTGACACTTACCCTGTCTGGCCCCCGTCCCTGTGCTGCAGTGGGGCTGGCAGGGCAGGCTGAGTGCTCAGAGTCCCAGGCAAGTGTGGCAGGGCAGCTTTTCCTGTGCAGGATGGGGCAGCAGCCCAGAGCTGCTATTTATGGTTGTGCTGTGGCATCAAGTGCGTGGGCTGGGTCTGGTGCTTGCTGCAGGCAAGAGGAAATGCTTTGGGATTCTTGTTTTGTTCCTAATGTATTTTTCCTATTTCATCTGACGGGATCTGGAAAAACTCATCTGAAATTTGTGGGGGTTTTTTATCTCCAGAAAATCTCCAGGTATAAAAGTTATTTTGGGCCTGAGCTGCTGAAACACACAAGCCCCAGCAGATGAGGGAGATGAAGTTTGCCTGTGAAACTGAGTTTTTCTGTATTAGTCAGCCAGGTTTGTTTCATATCTGCCTTTTCATCATTTAATAAAAATTTTAAAAGCACGCCATAACATCAGAATAACCATGATAGGCAGGTGACATCATTAAGGGATAAAGACAGGAACAGAGAAAGGAAATATTAATGACATGGAATTGAAAGAGATGAAATTGTGTTGAAGTTACCCAAAATATAGTATTTAATTTGGGTCACTCATGTTCAAAAATGATAACTCAAACTAGTGAAGGGAAGGTTTCTGAAATAGCTGTGTGTATTTCCCCGCAAAGCCAGTAAATCAGGGTCATGCAAGTTTGTAATACACATGTATCTGTTCATCTGAACACAGAATGCCATGTCTGTGTGAAGGGAAAGCAAAAACAGAATTTACTTTTCAATTTGATTGTGTGAGCAAAGTTTTGGATGTAAGTTTTCCTTTGCTTTGGGTACCAGCCATGAGCACACAAGAATTCTGATGGCAGCTGGCATTTGGAAACCCAGCTGGTTGTGGGTCTGGTGTTCCATTCAGGCCAGTTCTGGGCTGTGTTGGTTTGGGGACAGGCTTGGAGCTCTGTTCTGCTTTTGGAAACAAGGCCCAGGTGAGGTTTTCATGCTGCAGATGTGCAGCAGACCTGTGGTTTTGAGCTGTCCTTTCTTTATAACTGGCTGCTCCTGGGAGGAAAGAAAATTTCTGGTGTATAAATTATCCTGGCAGCAATTCTTGGTGTCTTAATTTTCACTTATTTTTAAAGGACTTTTCTTCATTAGGTCTAATGAGTTACCAGGAGCTGGAACTTTGTTAGGAACTTCCTTAAGAAAATGCTTAGCTGTGTATCTCTGCTCTTTGGCATTTGAAAAGGCAATTCAGACAGTGCCAGGGGGAAAAGACAAAAACACTTCAAAGCCTGTTAGAATTTTGATCTTTTCAACGAGATGAGGAGATGATTCCTCCCGTGCTGAGGTGAGCAGTTCATCACTCCTGTCGGGTGGGGATGGCTGTGAGTGCACTGCTCATGGTGCTGCCATCCTCAGGTGCTTCCCCTGCCTGTGGGGAGCACATCCATGATTCCATGGATGTCTGTGTGCCCTGTGCCTGCTCAGCCTGTGCCTCTGTGCCTTCAGGAGTTCTGCCACAGGATCAAAACCTTCTGTCACACAGAGAAATTAAACGCTGTGTCCTTCTGCACTGACAACGTCTGGGTGGCTGGACTCCGCACTCCCATTCTGTGCTGTCCTGTCCTGGATTGCCAAGCAAATTGTATTTTATTTACCATCTGTAAGGCAGTTGTCTTCTGTTCAGTGGGCAGTTTTCCTTATCTCTTCCACAACTGGGGAGACATCTGCTGATAACAGCTATTTGAATGTCACTGCATGGCTGATAAGAACTACAGCATCCCACTGGGAGATGTGAGCCCAGAGGGAGGAGCCAAGCATTGCTGCCCAGATATAATCTGGAGATTCTGGAACACCAGCACAGCTTCCCCACTGGCTTTCCAGAGGAACAGCAGCTGCCTCTGCCCCTGGATCTTCAGAGGAAGAGACTGCACCTTTCTTCAGGATTCCTGCTCCAACAGAACCACCCCTGACACTGCAGGAGGACTGCAGCCAAATTTCCAATTGGGCTGCTACCAACACCCTGACCCACAGGGTGTCGGGTTGTGTTCTGACTCTGTCAGTGTTGTTTTAGTTTACTGCATTGTTTATTTTATCCTTTTATTTTCTTCCCTATTAAAGAACTGCTATTTCCTGCTCCCATATTTTTTTGCCTGAGAGCCCCTTAATTAAAAATTTATAACAATTAGACCAATTCTGAAGGTGGGGGGTTACATTCTCCATTTCAGGGGAGGCTCCTGCCTTCCTTAGCAGACTCCTGGCTTTCCAAACCAAGACACATCCTCAGTTAGTCCTGTGTTCCTCCAGGTGTCCCGGGGGTGGCAGAGGTGCCCAGATGTGCCCAGCTGTTCCTGCTGAGTCCCCAGCCCTGTCTCCTGGCCAGTGCTCCAGCTCCCTGAGGAGCTCAGGGTGTGCAGGGAGTGGCTGCCAGAAGCACCAGGCATTTGCATTTCTGATTTTAGGGCTTTTTGTAGGCCAAATGAGGATTCTTCATTTAAGAGGATTTATTAAGAGCCAATTTGGGAAAAAAAAAAAAAAAAAAGTTATAATCTGCTATAATCTTGTTAGGGTATGAAAGTAATTTTTTTTCCACAGAGAGAATCCATGTGAAGTTTTTGTGAGTGAGAGAGGCTCTGTCTCCTCTCAGTGGAGAGGGATTTCTGGACACCCTCATGTCCAAACAACCCCTGTCTCCTCACCACTCCCTTGAAGGCCATTTTCTCTGGATCAGCTCTCTTTGGAGGCCTTGGCTCCTGCAGTGAGCTCTGTGGGGCTGTGTGTGATCATTCAGGGAGGAAAAGGGCTGAGGGAGATTACTGCTCTCCTCCTGGTTCAGAATAAAAGCTGCAAGCTGGAGATAAATGAGCAGATCAAACGTGTGACCTGCTGAGAGCAAACTCAGCCACAAGATGCCATTATCTTTTCTAGTCCCTTTTAAGGAGTTCCAGGCATTTATTGCTGACAGTGACCTGTTCTTGACCAAGGAAGGCAGAAGTTTTCTCAAGCACTGTTTCCATTCCCAGAGCTGAAAAAAGTGCCCACCTCACACTGCCAATGCACAGCTTCTCATTTAAAATCCCTCACCTTGATTAATTCTGCTCTTCTGTACTTTCAAATAGGTTTTGGTGAGAGCAGACAAACCAAAATAGATTTTTGTAATTGGATGTGAGTCACTGGTAATTAATGAATTCTACAAATAAGCAAGGAGAAGGATAAAAAAAAAATCAATCACAAAATTCATTCTCACATCAAGGAATATTGCTGGCTGAAATGAATTAAAGAAAAACAGGTTTCTCTCAAAGCAAGAGCTATTATTGCCTGAAGGCCAAAATATTCCTCCTACCTCCTTCACTCTGCAGAACTGGCTGCCAAAGCCTTCTGAGCATTTCCACATAGGAGGGCTCAGAGTTTCCTCCTGTCCACATTTTTTCCTGCTGCACATTTATTGTGGTTTTGCTGATGGGGTTTTGCCTCTGTCAAATCCAAAATCTCATTTCCTCAGATTATTCCACAGGCAGATAAAGTCTTGCCATTTAGGAAATTCTTCTCCTAAATGGTACTCCACCCATTTTATCAAGAAATTCTCTCTCCTCCTGCCTGTTCTCATTGAGAACCTCCCCCTCTTTGCCGTTTTCCTCATTCACAATTTCACCAGTAATTGCTTATTTTCCCACTAGGTGTCACCCAAGTTATTTTGTTCTCAAATTCTGAGCATCCCCCCAGTCGGCCCTTGAGCTATAATTTCTCAGTTCAAAAGAATTGCCTGAAAGAACGAAATATTGTGTTCTTTTTTAGGATATTGCTTTCCATTATCTCCAAGATACAAATAAATCCAAGGTACAAAATGTGTGTATTAAGTGATTTGTCTACATCAGAGGGCTGAAAGCACGTTTGTGTTATGTGGAACTCAGGGGGTTTTGAGCCTGTTAATGAAAATATTCATGGTCAATCTGGATTTGCACAGCCCTGGGCTGGGCAAGCTGGAGGCTCTGTGCCCCTCTCTGCCTGGCTCTAATGAAAACCAGGTTTTTCTCTGGCTCTTTATGCACAGTCACTGTCATTAAAAATACAATGCAGTGTTCCAGGCAGGCACAACACCACACTGCATTTATGGGAATGTTTTATTTAGGATTGGGATTGAGCTGTCAGAGCAGATCTCCTGCTCTCTATTTTCCGTGTGTGCCTTTATATTAAATTAAATTGCAATATTCCCTCTGGAAATCCCTGGGATTGGTGCTAATGGAGGTTCAGTGGTTGGAACAGACTAAAGGGAGCCCAAAGCAGCCCCTCCTCTCCTGGAATAAATGGTTGCATGTGGTGTCCTCGGTTCCAGATGATTTCACTGCTCTGTTCCAGCTGTTTGGGCCATTGGTTGCTGAATTCTCAGTGTGACAGAGAGCTATCCATGAATGTACCTTGTTCCAGCACTCTGCTAGCTCTCCAGGCAAGCCTGATAAAGGTGTTTAAGCATCTTTACCAATTTATTGAGTAACAGCTGGAGCAGGGCTGGGAAATGCATGAGACTGTTCAGCACTCTGAGTGTTGTGGTGTGGTCCTTGTTTAAGGAGAGTGGTGACAAACAAAATCAGCTCAATCATCAGCTAAACTCTCCTGGTTTGAAAGGACAGGTGTCTGCTAAGGAAGGCAGGAGCCTCCCTTGAAATGGAAAATGTAAACCCCCTCCCTCTGAATTATTATAATTTTGAAATTAAAATGCTTTCAGGCAAAGGTATGGGAATAGGAATAACAGTTCTTTACTAGGAAAACTAAAAATTCAAATGTAATAGTACATTAAAAAACCCAAACCCACTGCCAGAGTCAGAGCATGCCCTGACCCCCTGTGTGTCAGGGAGGTGTCCCAGCCCCATCCCATGGGGGCTCAGCCCTCCTGCAGTGCCAGCTGTGGCTCTGCTGCAGCAGGGATCCTGCACAAGGGGGGAGTTTTCCTCTGAAATTCCAGTGGTGGTTTAGATGGGCCTGGTCTTTCTCTGGGAATGCAGGGGGCAAAGGCTGCTGGGCTGTCCCAAACCTCAGATTGGATCCAGGTAGGAATGCTTGGCTCCTCCCCTGGGTGGAGCTTCTCCCCATGGGATGATGGAATTTTATCAGCCCTGCAGGGACACTCAGTGGCCCATTAACAGAAAATATCTCCTGGAAGGAGGATGGGTTTGTGAAAGAGGTAAAGAGAACTGCCCAATGAACAGAAGATACCTGCCCCACCTGGTTCTAAGAGCTGGCAATAGAATAAACACCCCCAGCACATCTTGCATTTTCCAACTAAACCCTGCTATTTTCAACTTGAAGAGTTGGAAATGTAGAAGGCAGGGCATTGAACTTTATGGCCACACTGAGCAGTTGTTCTTGGTGAGAACAATTAGCTATTAATTAGTGTATGATATAAAAGACTGCATTGGGAAGGTCCCGGTGATGAGTTTGCTTTGGGAACTCACTGTGGAATTTCACTCACTGTCCATAACTGATAAAATGGTTATTTTTATAATGTCCTTTACAAAGCTATGGCTTCATGGGTTTTGAAATAAAGCAATCAGCTCTGGTTTATGAACTAGTGATGAATTAATTTTCCCCAGTGAGAGCAGCTCCAGTCCCATTGCTGCTGCCCCACTCTGACTGAGGGCCCACACCTGCAGATGTGCCCAGCTGTTTGCTGTGCAAGGAACTGCACGAGAGTTTGCCCAGACTCCTGAGCACTCATGGAGAGCCCCAGAAAGTCACTGCAGACAGATCTGAGGCCGTTCTGCTGAATTCCTGCTGCCAGCAGCTGGGTTGGTGGGAATGTTTCACCCAGGAGGAGATGTCAGAGTGCAGAGCTGTCCAGGGCTTGGGAGCCCTGAGCAATCCCCAGCTCTGTAACCACAGTGTTTGCTGCAGGATGTGAGATAACTTTATTGCCAGCCCCCATTTCCAGTTCTAGCATTGCATCCCCAAACCCTGATATTTGCATTTCAAAGCCATGTAGAATATTTAATTTATTTTTTTTAATGGGCTTGATATTTTGAGCCATAAGAGTGCACATTTTGCAAGTCCTGCTCCTTCAGGTCCTTCAGGCTGTAGGTTGCTAATGAAAGCTGATCAAGTGCCTTGGCTTGTGAAAGAAATCCTTTATATAGTGTGACCTGTGATAAAATCTCAAGAGCTGAAAATGCTGCTGTGCTAATCCTATTATTTCCTATCACAGAATGCTGATACACAAACAATTCGTAGAGTCAGTTTGATCAAGCTGGCAGCTGAATTAATCACATGGTCACTTGTAGCAGGGTATAAATAAGCAGCAGTTCCTCTGAGGAGAGCTGTACATTCATTAAAAGATGCTGCAAGCCTCTTCCTGCATTATGTAATTATCTCTTTGCCCTCATTTGGTGTCTCCAGCCCAGTGTTTATGATGCATCCAGTGAAACTTCCAGCATTTAATGGAGCAGGCTGGAGGGTATTTACAATTTATTTCCCCATCAGTTTTGATAAATCCTGGTGGTTTGATGCTGTCCTGCAGTGCCACTGGTGGTGCCATCCTCCCCAGGCTGACAGGCACAGCACAGCCACAGCTCCTCTGCCTCTCATGGGGAAACAGAGCCTGGAATGGGAGCAGAGCTCCCTGTGCTCTCTCATCAGCAGCTCTGAAATCCCTCAGGGTTTGCCTCGCGCCTTGGCTGTTTGTGCACCTGCATCTGCTCCAGCTAAAGAGCACTGCTCAGGTTCTGTGGCTACAGAAGATCTGCCTGCTTTACTCTATTTTTTCTTCTTTTTTGTTTGTTTGTTTATTTGTTTTGTGGGGTTTTTGTTTGTTTGTTTGTTTTGGGTGTTTTTTTTTAAATGAAGAGTCATCCCATGAACTGCTCTGAATTATGAGGTGTCCTCAGCTGAAAGGATGAGGAAAGAGAAATCCCTGGGATTCCCATTATGTGTTGGGAATTAAGTGTTGTTTCCATCACTGCCTCCCTTTAGTGGCCCTGGATGCTGTTTTAAGGCCCTTTCATTTTGATCTAAGCATGTTTGTGAGAGCAGAGTGCTTGGCCTGAGGTTTGGGTTCCATGCTTTGTTTTCTGCCTTTACTCACCATCTCCATTCTTTGGGATGTTCCAGTTTGTTTCCTAGTGAACACAATTATTTTTCCTCTTCCTGCCCTTCAAACTCTGTGGCATTTCTGATGAATCTCTGTGAATAAAGCTCAATTTAGAGCAGAGTATTTCCAGAGCACAGGGCCAGTTCTCTGTGCTGTCTCCATTTCCAGCACTGTGCAGCTGAACAGAGCTTTTAGAAACCTCAGCTTCTGCTCAGTTTGCAAGTCTGGCACATGGGAAAAACACACCCAAATCCCATCAATTCTTCCTTAAGCTTGCTCTGAAATTCAACAGGATGAAAAAGAGTGTTCCACTGTGAATGGAGCTGTGCTGGAGGGTTTCACTGGCACAGGGGCTGTTTGAGGTGCTCAGTTTGGGGATGTTTCTGCCATTAAACTGAGTCCAGGCAGCACAGCTCTCTGAGCACGAGCATATTTGGCACTGCACTTTTGAAGTAGGTATAAATCTTGTGATTTTGGTATTTCACCCACCAGACTGCTGAAATAAGTGCACAGAATATGAGCAGGAACAACATCATCCGTCTGAAAAGCAAACAAGGATTTTGGCAATACCTCTGCCAAAAAAACCCCAAAAAACAACCTAAGTTTATCACCCATCTCTCCAGGCAAAAAATCTGTGACAAGGGCTCATTCCCTTTTGTTGTTTTAAACCATTGGTACTGATGTTCCAAGCCTCAAGCAAGTTCCTTTCAACTCCTTAAATATCTCACATAATATTGGTTTCAGGCTAGAGGTGGTTCTTCTTTATGTGTAAGCAGCCAGGTAAAAAACAAAGGAAATAAAAATAATTTCCAGGTCCTGGGGTAAAACTGGAAAAGAGGGAAGAAAATTCAGCCTGGAAGAGAATAATATCAAATTATTCTGACACAATAACCCTGCAATGCAGACAATGGGTAAAGAAGGAAAACTGTTTGATCAGATTGTGCTAGCAGGGGAAATAGAAGTGTATGCTTGCTTCTGTCATCTAAATATTCTCAGGGACCTTTTTGTGGATCTGTAATTCTGTGTTATTTTTTTCATTGAAAACCAGATTATTTGGGTGAGAAGACCCTTCCCCATCACCACTTTTTTCCCCCATTACTTTCTTAGTTACCCAAGATTTTGACAATTTTGTGTTTCTTGGTGCCTTACATTGTGCTTGGCTGAGTCTACCCACTTGGCTTTTCCTTTTTGTTCAAAGTACTTAAGAATCACATTCCCAAAGAGCACCCACATTGCTGATACTTTTTTCCAAAGCCATTTTCAGTGAAGTAGCAGAGAAAATGGGGGCTTTTACTCCCTTTTGCTGCTTTGGAGCTGTAGAATATAAATTCTCAAATGTTTCAGCGTAGGGATGCTTGTACTGGCATTGGCTGACATCTCTCTCAAAAATTATTCAGAACACTCTACAAAAAGAAAAACTTTCGTGTCTAAAATGAGAAATTCCTACCAGCCATAATTTGCAGGAAATTCTGCCTGACCTCCCTTTCAACTCAAGGTCAGCTTAAGCTCTCTCTGGGTGAAAATATAATAGAAAAAAATATAATTATATATACAAGTATATGTAACTATATATAACACTGACTGTGCTTCCTTTGGTTAGAAAGCCAAACTAAAGATTTTGAATCTTTCATTAACCCTGTGGAAAGTTTCTTAGGTTGATTTTAAATTATAGCTTCTCTGCTACTTTTTTTTTTTTTTTACTATATATATGTTAATATATAAGAATCTATCCATCTTTCTTTGGATCAGAACTGCTGGAGATTTGCATTTATTAAATGAGGTCAAGGTCATTGTTCTTACTGGGAGAGTGCATTTAAAGCAAAAGGGAAATACTAAACATTAGGAATTTTTAAATGATTGTAGCATTTATTATAATTCTGTAGGTATGGAGTTCTTGATGAGAAGGAAAAACCTGTGTAAATAAATTGCATTTCTTTATGGATAGCTACTTTAAGGATGTTTACTGTGCTTTAACCCTGAAGCACCCCATGTAAACCATAGGTAAAAGGAAATCTAAACCAGATTGGCAGTGATGAGTGACAGGTGGAAGTATCTAAAATATCTAAAATAATAGGGGGATCATTTTTACCATCTGATTATTTCAGATTTGAGTTGTTTGATCTGATATAGATCACTTATTCTTTATTCAAAAGAGTAAGTGACTTTAAAGCTGAGGTGGCCCCATAGGTCAGGGTTTTCACCCAGGAGGTGGCAGCACTGGCTTTAATTCCATCCAATGCAGTTACTGATGCAGAGTGGAGCATCAGTATGCTCCTTCCCCTTCCCCAGTGCTGCCGTGGGGAAGGCTGAAGAGAGCCAGGAGGTGAGCAGGGCAGGGCAGGGAATTTGGGATGGGATGGGAGGCCAGAGTCCCTCCTCAGTGCTGCCCAATATTCCCCTCTGTTGGGGAAGATGAAACAGGAAAGCCTTACAAATATGATTGTCTGGCAAAAGATTTTGAGAATATAGAAACTATAAGTGAGATTGAAATGAAAGCAAGCTTCCCTTAGTTACTGAACAACTGAAAAACAATAGTGTGGCCAGCTGAAGGTAATCCCCTTCTGATGGAACAACACCCTGTGCTTGCAGACAGGCCCAAGGGTCAGAGCAGACCCTACAGCTTGGCAGAAGGGGCCCAAAGACGAGTTTTTAGGGTTTAAAATGTAACACAGTATGGTAATGTAATGATTCTTACAGGCTGTATGGAAATGCTATAGGATTTGTATCTTATACTAGATTGGTTAGTGAGAATCAGAATATTCAAGACAGAAGATGATTTATTGTATTGGAACGGGAACTATGCACTTCTTACCTCTTGTTTCTTAGCTCTTGCCTTTTATGCTCTTACCCTTTTTACTCTCTTACCCTCTCACCCTCTCTCCCCCTCTCTTCTCTCGGGCCTGCTCTGAGCTGTGGCTGCAGCTCCCAGCAGGGCCCTGCACCCAGGCCCTTTGCAATGAACCCCAAATCCCAGCAGGGCCCTGCACCCAGGCCCTTTGCAATGAACCCCAAATCCCAGCAGGGCCCTGCACCCAGGCCCTTTGCAATGAACCCCAAATCCCAGCAGGGCCCTGCACCCAGGCCCTTTGCAATAAACCACAGATTCCATGACCTGGCTGCAGAGATCTCTGCTCTCCGTCCATGGACTGTCCTACCCCCAATGCTCCTACATCCCTCCTGGGTGAGCCCCAGGCCCTGGGCTGCAGAGCTTCTGGAGCAATTTACAGCAACAAAACAAACTCCACTTTGATTAATTGCACTTTTTTCTGGCCAAAGGGTTTCACTGCAGGAAAATTCCTGTTCTGCTTGCCAAGTTTGTCCCTGCTCCAGCTGTGAGGGGGGATTGATGCATCTCTGCTCTCCTGTGCCCCCAGGACCTGCCCTGCCAGGTCCCTGGTACTGTCTGGGAGGAGGCAGAGCCACAGCCCAGGCTCTGACACACTCAGCACTGCTCTTCTCTGTGCTGCTGCTGCTTTCCATGGTCTCCATTTCTCCTCTCAAAGCAACAAAAATAGCTCCAATAGCAAAAAATTAGCAAAAATAGCAAAAATATTTACCTGTGTTAGTGGGTAAATAGCTACCCCCTATTATAACTCTTGCTTTTATCCCTCAGAACCACAGCCAGGCTGCATTTTGGGGGTGCCAGGTGCAAAGGACAGTGTGGCTGTGCTGTCCTGCTCCCACCGTGTCCCTGGTGCCCCTGTGCCCCCCAGGTGTCCCCATCCATCCCCTGTTTAAGGTTGCTCTGCTGGGATCATTCCTCACCCCAGATTGCACTGATTTCATTGATTTCCCACCTCTTCCAGACTCCCAGTTTCCATCACGATGTGCTTAGCAATGGTTCCATGTGCAGGACTCATTTCACACTTTGGGAAGGGCACACTCCCCTGCCTGACTGGATTCCTGTTGGTGTCAGCTCTGTTGGAATGGTGACATCATTTTCTCCTCTATTGTCTGGCAACTTTGATTTTTTTTCCTCTTCTTGATTTGTTTCTTTTTTTTTCTTTAACTTTCTCAACAGAAATAAAATTTTCCCTCTTTATTATTCAAGCCAGATTTTTTTTTTAATTGCAAACAAATCATATCTTTCTTCACACAAGCTGAGGCAACTTTTAGGGTGTCCTGGCTTTCTGCTGGCTCTGGTTTGGGGTGCCCCCAAAGCCCCTGGCCATGTACACACTGTGCACTCACAACCTCACTGCTCTGAGGTGGGCAGGGATTAATCCCTCTGCACTGAGGTAATTTATCTTCTCATAATTGTGTAAAATACTTCCATGCCTTTTTGGGGGGGTTTATTTGGCACCCTTGCACTGTAACATGGTCATAGAGGAGCCACAATGTGACTAATCAACATTTCTGTGTCCAAACCTGCTGTAACTTGTGTGGAAATTTTTATTTGGCAGTGGCTGGATAAGGAGTGATGGGGAAGAAAGAAAGAAAAATGTGATTTATATTTGCTGTTTGCTTGTGTGACAATTTATGAGTCAGCCATGGCCTAAACTCCAATTCCACTGTCCTTCAGAGATCTCCAACTGTTTATTTTCAGCAGGAGTGAGGACCAGGTCTCCAAAATGTTATCATTCAACAGCAGATGCAGCTTTAAAACTATTTCTGGTGTTTATTCATCTGTGCAGGAATGAAGTGAATCTGCAATGAGGAATTTCCAGAGATTTCATCCACATTGCTGGAATTAGTTCTTTCCACTTTTAGTCCCAGTAGTTCCGGACCTATGTGCTGATTTTTGTCATTAAGTCTGTTTCTGATTATAAGGCAATGTCAAATGTCCTGTAGGATTTGAAAAGCCTTCCTACTTTATAGTTTTAGGTTCCTTTTGCTTTAAAAATAGGAGCAGATTGGCAAGTTTGGAGTTGCTGTTTTCTTGCATGAGCAAAGGAATAAAGAAAACCAAGGTTTTAAAAGGCCTCTGCATTATAAACCAGGTTAGATTGTCATGACAATGGGTTTTTTCCATCACACAATGGGATTCAATGGAAGTGGAAGAGTTTAAGTGAACTAAAAGAGATGTTTTGTCAAGGGTGGAGTTTCTAGTGATGCAGGGATGCAGATTTCTCCTACTCATTCTGGAGAGTTTTTCCTGTTACACTTCTTGTCAGTAGAATCTCCTTTCCTGTAGACTCTGAATTGCCAAGTATGGTTTATTTTAGAGTCTCAGCCCTGTTGTTTTCTTCTCTCCTGTCCTTTTCAATGGTTTGTGATCTCGGCCATGCCCAGCTCTCAGGAGATTGGGAATCACTTGTGCAGTCCATGAAATAATGGTCCCATAATGGTAATGGTCTCAATGAATGAGACTCACTCCTTAAATGACATTATTTCCCAAAATTTCTATTTTTCTGAACTGGAATCATTTCAGACTCTGTCTGGAGAATTGCCTGCTCCTAGACTTGATCCCCCACCCATTTCCAGACTGTAGAACAGAAGAAGAGAAAGAAAAGGCTCAGACGAATTCTAAAATCCCCAAACTGGCACTTTAGACCCAGTCACCAGCTGGACAGCAAATCCAATTCATGGCCATTTTTACTCCTGCCAATACAACTGTAGTTTTGTCTCATGAAACTCCCAAAGCTCCATCCAATAGCAGAGTGTCAGAATCAGGAGGAAAAGGTCTCCTTAAGTGCCTTGCAACAATTTCCTGCGATGAAATGGGGGTTGCTGGGTGCACTATTTATTCCTGGTTGGGGGAAAAGCACACAGCAAACTGTAGAGTTGCAAAAAAGAAAACAAAGGACAGCAATAAAAAATGACACTTGTGGCTGCTGGGATGGAGGACTGTGCCCTGCTCACAAACTACAAGACCTGCAGTGTAATTCAGATTTTAGCTCTTGACACCAACTCATTGTGGCTCAAATTATCACCACAGAATGAAAATTTACACGTTTATGAATGCAATATGAAAAATTTTTATTTCTTCCTTTTCCAGAGAGTATCTTGTTAAGACACTTCCTTTGCAGATCTGGACATCCTGATTTCATAAAGGTTAGTGTTCACTAACAGGTGCTGTGAAAATTAGATTTCTTCTCCCTGCATCAGTTATCCTTTGGTGTTTTCTGAGCACAGAAGAGCCACCCTTGTAGTTATTTACCTCTTATGTCCTGAAATATTTCCCTTTCTCAAGATTTGAAATCCTTCCTGTCCCTTTTCTCTCTCCCCTCAATACACTCCTGTTCAGTTCAATATCTCCATAAATCTGAGTTGGTGGCTTGAATTAGAGGTTCTGTCAGTTTTATTTCTGTGTGGCTCCAGTCAGAGGTGTGAAGGCAGCTCCAGCTGCACTTGGTAGCTGCTCTCCAGACATGCTGAACTTCTCCACACAATTAGCCTTCTCCTCATGCAGAGCTAATTCTGGTTTATCTCCTATTTTTATTTCCTATTTTCATATTATTTCTTTATTATTGAACTTAAATCAAACAGCTGTCTGTGTTCTGTGCTGCAGGTTTTGGCAGAGGTGGGAATTTAAGGAGACCTTTTCCTCCTGATTCTGACACACTGCTGTTGGATGGAGTTTTGGGAGTTTCATGAGACAAAACTACAGTTGTATTGTCAGGAGTAAAAATGGCCATGAATTGGATTTGCTGTCCAGCTGGTGACTGGGTCTAAAATGCCAGTTTAGGAATTTTAGAATTCCTCTGAGCCTTTTCTTTCTCTCTACAGTCTGGAAATGGGTGGGGGATCAACACCAATTCCAAACTGTTAATTTCCATTGCAAATGGCTGCAGAGGAGCATGCAGTGGCTGCTCCAGGTGGGAGAGCAGAGGCTGAGCCTGCCTGGGCTGCTCCAACCCATCCCCACCTGGGCAGAGGCTCCTGCTCTGTCTGTGGCACCTGAGTGACAGAATGAGTGACAGAATGAGTGACATGCCATTTCTGAGTGACAGAAACGTGGAACTGTTGCTGCAGTCCTGATGCAGGGGTGGGTGAGAGGCTGCTTTCCCTGCTCTGGGATGTGAAGGTGACCTGGAAATGGTTTCCATGGCAGTGGGATGTTCTCTATGCTGCCCATGGCAGGGCAGAAGAAAATGATGCTGAAAACCTGAGCCCATCTGTGAGTGACTTTCAAATGCTCTGCAAAGCTGGGTGTGGGAACCCAGGACATCCCTCTGGCTGCCCTGGAGGACTCCAGACCCTGGCAGGGGGCTCAGAGACCTTGGCACAGAGTCAAAGATACCTGTGCCTTCGATCTTAGCCCATGGAAACAATTATCAACTATGTGGCACAGAGTCAAAGATACCTGTGCCTTCGATCTTAGCCCATGGAAACAATTATCAACTATGTGGGAGGATTTACAAGCCACAAGGGTTTGAGTAGAATGATAGTGAATTTGTCACAGGGTGAAAATGTAGAATTGTGGGGATTTAGAATGGGGGTTCAAGAGGCAAGATGGAGGAATCTGGGCATGGCATGTCTTCTTCTCCTTCTCCTTCTCCTTCTCCTTCTCCTTCTCCTTCTCCTTCTCCTTCTCCTTCTCCTTCTCCTTCTCCTTCTCCTTCTCCTTCTCTTCTTTCTCCTTCTCCTTCTCCTTCTCCTTCTCTTCTTTCTCCTTCTCCTTCTCCTTCTCCTTCTCCTCCATCTTCATCTTCATCTTCTGCTGTGATGGTGGCACTTCTGGATTGGTTTAGAGTAGAGACAAACTGTCTAACAGAGGTGACAGGTATTGGAAAATTATTGTAAATAAAGTACACATAGTTTTTAGTATAAAAAGATAGCACTAGACAGCAATGCCTCAACCCGACCTGCTGGACATACCTCAGCAGGTCAGAAAAAGAATGTAATGGATAAGGGAAAATGAACAACCTTGAGAACCAGAGCTGAGGAATCTCAACTTCTTCTTCAGTTGTGGGGCTGAGAATTTTTTTTTTACAATAAAATTTTTTGTAATAATTTTTTTTTATTCTTTAATACCTCGGGAGCCATTTCAGCAACAACAAATCTGAGAGCTGGGGATGTTTTTGGGGCCCATCAGTCCCTGGGTGGATGAGTCCTGGTGTGTCTGAGCCCTGGGCATGACAGATGTTGGCTCAGAAGCAATCAGAGCCGGTTGTGGCTCCTGCTGTCCCCTGTGTTGCTGGAGCTGCAGAGCCTGACAGGGCAGCAGCTCCTGCTGCTGTGTGCTGGGCTGGACTGCCTGGGCAATGGATTTAACTCCCACAGTCAGCCCAGAAACAAAAAAATCCTCCCATGGGTATTGCAGGTTCTTTATTTCAAAATAACACTTTTTATCTAAAAGGTATTTTAAGTCAAATTGTATCAGCCTCCACATATTTTCCCTCATTTTTTCTTGATCTGTTTTTGGCAGCCTTAAGAGGTAGAAAATTCCTCACAAAAGACTGGACCTTGCCTTTGTTAGAGACCATTTTTCCACTTGTCATTGTGAAAAAAACCACCAATGAGAAGCAATCAGCAAAACCAAGGCTATCAAACAATAAAACCTTGAAGTACAGCAATTATTTCAAACTCTACCACCCAAACCCTCAGCTCTCATGACCTTTCAGCTTTGCAGGGTGCACGTGGGTGAAACCACTTGAATACTGATAATTTTTCAATGTCATCCCACAGCCCTTGTTTACTCCCTGGCAGAGATAAGTTACCTCACAGCTCTCTGAGGCAGAATCAGTAATTACGAATGTAATTTGCTTTGGGCACCCCAGGGAACACAGGGAACTCCCTGGGGTTTGACTCCTGCCCACTGTGAGCCAGGGGAAGCTGCCTGGAGGGAGGAACTTGGGCTGCCCATCCCTGCAGTGAGGATGAGGAGGAGTTACAGCATGAGTAAAAGCAGTGAGGATGTGGTGGAGCAGTGAGGATGAGGAGGAGTCACACCCCAAGTAGGAGCACTGAGGGTGAGGAGGAGTCAGACCCTGAGGAGAAGCAGTGAGGATAAGGAGGAGTTACGCCCTGAGGAGGAGCAGTGTGAGGATGAGGTGAAGTTGTACCCTGAGTAAAAGCAGTGAGGGTGTGGTGGAGCAGTGAGGATGAGGAGGAGTCAGACCCTGAGGAGGAGCAGTGAGTATGAGGAGGAGTTACACCCCAAGTAGGAGCACTGAGGTTGAGGAGGAGTCAGACCCTGAGGAGGAGCAGGGAGGATGAGGACGAGCAGTGTGAGGATGAGGAAGAGTCATACCCCGAGGAGAGCAGTGAGGGTAAGGAGGAGTTACACCCCAAATAGAAACGCTGAGGGTGAGGAGGAGTCAGACCCTGAGGAGGAGCAGGGAGGATGAGGTGGAGTTACACCCTGAGTAAAAGGAGTGAGGCTAAGGAGGAGTAGTGAGGATGAGGAGGAGTCACACCCTGAGGAGGAGCAGAGCTCACAGGAGCAGTTCAGGACACTTTGTGGGACATTCATGGCATCCCAGGATGGTTTGGGTTGAAGGGCCCTCACAGCTCTCCTCATTCACTCCAGGCCCTGCCATGGCCGGAGCACCTTCCACTAGGCCAGGCTGCTGCAAGCCCGACCTGGAACATTCCCAGGGGAATCCACAGCCTGTCCCAGTGTTCCCACCACCCTCAGAGTGAAGGATTTCCTCCCATGGTCTCATCCAACCCCACTCTCAGCTCAAAGCCACCCCCTTGCCTCTGGGCCCAGGCCTTTATGGAAAGACTCTCCAGCCTCCCTGTGAGATCTCAGCTCTCCCCAGACCCTTCTCCTCATACAGGGTTAATTCTGGTTTATCTCCTATTCTTTATTTCCTATTTTCATATTATTTCTTCATTATTGAACTTAAATCAAACAGCTGTCTGTGTTCTGTGCTGCAGGTTTTGGCAGAGGTGGGAATTTAAGGAGACCTTTTCCTCCTGATTCTGACACACTGCTGTTGGATGAAGTTTTGGGAGTTTCATGAGACAAAACTACGGTTGTATTGGCAGGAGTAAAAATGGCCATGAATTGGATTTGCTGTCCAGCTGGTGACTGGGTCTAAAATGCCAGTTTGGGAATTTTAGAATTCCTTTGAGTCTTTTCTTTCTCTTCTTTTGTTCTACAGTCTGGAAATGGGTGGGGGATCAAGTCTAAGAGCAGGCAATTTCAGACAGAGTCTGAAATTGTCACAGTTCAGAAAATAGAAACATTTTGGGAAATAATGTCATTTAAGGAATGAGTCTCATTTCAGGGAAGTTTACTGTAATTCAGACTCCCCTTCTAAATGAAGAAATGAGTGAGCTGCATAAAACAAGGAGGTTTTGGTCTGCTAAGCTGAGCTATTCTGTGGGTACCTCAGTCCAGGTTTGGGCTGTGATGATTTCAGCCTCGAGGTAATCTGAAAGAAGTTGGGGAGGCAAAATGCAGTTGAGTTTTTTTGGCATGCTGAGGCAGAAAGAAGAGACAGAAAAGAAGAACAGAAACCCAAGACCTCTGAAAAGCCCAGTCTTTTGAAAGTAAAGTGTAATTAAGGACATAAGGATGATTTTAATTTAATTTCACACTAGGAAACACACTGTATAGCTTTTGTACTTTGGGAAATTATACATAAAATTATTAAGAAAATAAGACTGTGTAAATACCAAAGGATTGTGTCTTAAACTCCATGAAATTATAAATCTGAGAGAGGCCCTGTGGCTGGTAATGCCACATGTCACATGCACCCTGTAAAGGTTTAGTGTCACTCTCACACTGAGCAATTCCATTTTATTCCATTTTTATGTTAAAAGTGCTCCTTTCCTCCTAGTCCCAGCTCCTCCCATCCCCATGTACAGATGAAGGACAGCATCATGGAAGGGAGGAGTTTGAATTGCAGGGTTTTTTCCTCCCAAAGTGAGCACAGATGCACTGAATCCCTTGGAGCAGCTCTGGCTGGACAAGGCCACTCTGATCTGCTGCAGAAATTCTGTGACTCAGAGTAACATCTGGGATGAGTCCTCACTGCCAAATACTCTAGAGACAGCTTCAAAAATAAATGGGACAATTATCAAACAACTTTAAAGATTAGGTGGCCTTTAATTTGCTAATAGTTAATGACCCCTATAAACAAAAAAATCATGGGAAGAGGAAACTCTCCTTGAAAAATGCCATTTGTGCTAGAAGTGTGAAGCCCTCAGAGGTTACCCAAGGAGAAATTTGCCAAATGGGAACTGAGGAGGGCATTGGGAGGGGAAGGGACATTGAGGATGAAGTCAAACCATTTGTGGAAAAAAACCAAAAACTTCATGGTGGAGGTCAGGGGAGAAAATACCCAAGCTTCCTTCAAGGGCCAGTTTGCAGGTTTAAGAGAAAATTAATAAACTAAAAGTGAGTGTGTGAGAAATAGACTGCCAGGTTTGGGGACATGGGAACAGGAGAAAGGGTCCAGATGGTGACAAACCCAAATGCTGCAAGAACTCTGCAGTAAATGAGGATCCAGAGCCAGGTGTGTGCCTGCATTAGAATCCTGCTCCTGAACACACAGACCAGGTTTATTTCCTCATTTCCTGGCATTTCCCCTCTTTACACCTCTGTCATATTCCTGGGAAAGTCAGAGAGCTGCACACAACAAAAGCTGATACTTGTTGGGATTTTTAGCAAATGAAGCCAAGCAGGGATCTGATTTCTGCTCATTTAAACTTTTGCCTGTGGAACAGCTAGAGGCTGTTTCTGTAGGATATAATCCTAGCATGTCCCTCAGTATATACTCACTAACAGTATATTATGCTCTGGTATTTTGTTAGTAATATATTTAGCATTAGGAGATAGTTTTCTTTCTTAGAGGGTGAATATTATTCTATGTATATATGTCCTGTCTAATGTATCTTTAAGAAAAATGTAACTTAACAATATATATCTATTCTTACAATCTTCCTCTGCTAAACCACAAAAAAACCCCAAAATACAAAAAAACCCCAATGAGGTAAAACACGATTGAACAGAGTTTGTTTCATTGTTTGCATAACACCTTTTGTTCCCCCCTTTAAAATGAAATTAAAATAATACAAATTTTTGTTCCCAATGTGGCTCAAAGGTGCCGCAATTTTCAGTGGAGGTGTGTGTGAGCCACACAATGTGGAAAGGAATGGAAATTTTATTCCCCAGCTTGCATTGTGGACCTTATTCCTGTATGAAAACCTTTTTCCTGGGAAAAATTAATACACATACAGTTGAATGATCTTATTTCATCTCAGGCAAATCACATTCTTCAAAGATCCACAGTGCATCTTTCCAGCAACATAAATTCAGCTGGCTCTTTTAGGAACTCTGCCCCTGTTTGGCAGGTAAATGACACAGCAAAACACCTTGGAAGAAATCTATTTTTTTTTTACTTTTGCCCCAGGAATTATTTTACTGCTGATTAAAACATTCCATAGCACCATGATTAGACCCAGCTCTTTACATTAATTGGCCTCCACGTGGGGCCTGATTTTGTGTCTCTGCAGCTGCACTGAGAGAAATTAAAATTTAGAACTCACTTGTGCACTGCACGAGTTGTTTGCTAACACAGAATGACAGCAAAGTGAATTTTACAGCCCTTCCTTTCCCTGAGAGCCTGGGAACAAGATTGCTTTGGACCTTTTTCAAGCACTTAAATTTAACTTCTTATGTAAAATCTGACTGTTGTCAGGAAAGGCTGCTGCATATTCCTAAGGCATCTCTATAATTGCAAATATAAGATTCATCAGAGTAATAAAAAAATCTAGCTTCAGAGTTAAATAAGGTGAATAATTGAGTGAGAAACACAGAGCCCTTAAAGCCTGCACTGCTTGGACACACTCCTGGGTGTGTTTATCATTCAGTTTGTCACCTGTAGGGGAAGGGATAACAAATCCAGGGGTAACACAGTCTTGGCTTTGGAGTGGGGCTTCCACAAAGGCTGAAAACTGTGCCCAGCCCCTGCATAGCCAGGGCTGTAAATCCATGTGGGTCAGGTGAGGGTGGTGGGCACAGTCTGGTGCCAGTCCAGTCCCAGTTTTGCAGAGCTGTAAATCCATGTGGGTCAGGTGAGGGTGATGGGCACAGCTTGGTGCCAGTCCAGTGCCAGGGGCATCCCAGGGCTGGGCTCTGCAGCCCAGGTAAGGCAGGGCTGTGCCCACCCAGGGCTGCTGCTCCTCCCTTGGGTCACTGCTTGCTCCTGGCCAGTCCAGGCATGGCTGAGCTGGACAAATGTTCCTCCTTCCTCCTTCCAGCTGTCCTGGGGCTGCCTGGGCTCAGCAGGAGATCACCAGGGTGTTGGACAGGGACCGTGGGCTCTGTGCCTGCTCCAAGGGCTGCTTGTGCAAGAGTTCACAGGCTGCCAGCTCCTGCTGAAGGGTGTCCAGCACTTCCAACAGCTGGGCTTTGCCTTGGGAAAGCAAATGGCAAACATGAGCATTTGAACAAAGTCAGCAAGTTGCAGTTTCACAATTATAACAGGCTCTTTTCTTCATAGGTGCCCTTTCAAGTGGTTGTCATAAAATGTCTAAATTTTGTGAACAAATAATGAATTCTTGTCCGAAAAAACTGAGTAAATCTGGGTTCAGCTGTCTTCTTTGGTTTCTTCTTGCTTCATCCCCTGCCCACTGAGGTCTCATGTACTTGTGTGAATAAAGACTATTTCATATCACCATTGCCAACCCAACCAACCACTTTGGCTTGTCAGAGAAAAAAGATTTGATTTGATTACCAAGACTTGGGAAAGAAAAATGTTTGATTACAAACTGGGAAAGCTGCTGAAGCCTCCCCAGGTGCACAGGCAGACAGTGGGAAGCAGAGAAGGTGAGCTGTGCATGGCAGTGGTGATGCAGAATGCACAGAGAGCAGCCCTTGGAGTTTAGGGGAGCTGAGCTGTGCTGCTCATACAAAGGGAGGAGCTTTGAGCAGCATCCCTTGGTATTATTGTCACTGCTAGTAATGAAAGGATGGGACTTCTTTCAGGCTAAAAATGATTTATAGCTCAGACAAACATCAGTCTCAGGGGCTGTGAGGTTTTAGAGGAGCAAGCACTGGGCCATAGCTCAAGGGCAGTCACAAGTTCTTTGTTCCAAGGCAATACAGAACTTTCTCACCCAATGACAGCTGCCACAGGTTTATTTTGCTTTTCTAACCCATCACCTTTACTCACTTCTGCCGCACTGTGGATACTTTTGTCCAATGGCTTCTGTCTCACATGCACACAAATGCTTCTGTTATAAATCTGAACTCTCAGCTCACTCCACACAGCCCCAGCCCTACACTACAAACCCTTCACCATCTCAGCAGTACAGCTGCTCACTTACTTAAGGCACATTCTTACAACTGTAGAAATATAAGTTTATAATTTTTCTGCTTAATGTCTGTGTATTGTATTTTTACATCAACCCAAGCTTCTTCCAAGGGTGCAGCTCAAACCCTTCAGTATCTGTGGAAGTTTCCATTTTTCCAATTCCCACACCTTGGCGTCCCTGTTCCTGTGCTGGATAATTGACAGATAATTCTGGACATTGTGCTGTGGATCCAAAAAGTCTCCTCTTCTCCCAGGAGAACATCACACCCATGGCTCAGCTGTGGTTTCTGTCTGTATTGGTGTCCTGGAGCCTACAAAAGTCTGTCTTTGCCCTCTTTTCTCTGCTTCCTCTGCAGCTGAAGAGCAGAGCTTGGCTCTGGGCTGCCTGTGCCCTGGATTGCTGGGCACAAGGAAAAACAGCCTTTGAAACTGCAAACCCCAAAGGGTTCCCATGCTGTTCTCCCTAAATCCCTGTAAATAATATTCTCCAAAACCCAGCCCCCAGGCCACATCTGGTCTTTTCTAATCGAGTCTTTGCTGCCTGCCTATTAAAGCCCCTCCAAACCATGTTCCTGGGACAGGATGTTCATTCCTTGCAGGGAAGTACAAATGCCCTGCTAATAGGAACAAAGTAATCAAAGCAAAGCCCTGGGACCATGATCCCTGCACGGCTCCTGCAAAGGCAGCTCCACACCACAGGCAAGGACAGGAGCTTGCAGGTTTAATTTTTACACCAGGATCATGAAGTGATGTTATTAGAGGAGTGCAGGTTTGAGCTGGTTTCTGCACAGAACTGTTCTGGTGGGTAAATCTTGTGTTGCAGCAGAGGAACCCAACACACTGGGATAGCAAACCTGAAAACAGCTGCATTACATACTTGGTAATTTCTCCACTTTCTCGTATCAATGAAACCCTAAAAATATTTGTAGGACACTGAATTATCCCCCTAAGGCCAAATTTTAATTAAATTTTCACTAAAAAAGCACCCTGGGTGTGGTTTGGATGCATCACAGACTAGAAAGCATCACTTTCTATAGGTATTCTTCTTGCAAGCTACCTCCTTCTTGCCAGCCTGTACCCCAGGATTGGAAATATCCTTTTCCTACCCAATGTTTGTCCCCAAAGAACATGGTTCTTTAGATGTGATTTCTTTTCTTACCAGGCTGGGGGTCACAACAGGATTCCAAAGTGCTCAGCAGGATTTTCCCCAGGGCTCGCTTCGATATGTTCTGCAAAAAACAAAACAAAATGATGGCACCAATGTCTCCTTCAGCAGCTCACAGATATGCAACAAAACCTGTGTGCAGGGTATTTGCATTTGGAAACTAAACCAAAATGCCACTGAATCCTGATTAACACAAGACTTGATATTTGCTTTATTTTCAAGCATTTGATCTTTGACCCTGCTCAGACAGTTTGTAGGGGGTTGTAATTCCTTAATATGGCTGTGGAAAGAGAAATAACAATTATTCAGCAGGAAATACAGAATTTTCTAGAGCTTGTGCTTAAACAACTGTAGGTGGCAAGGAGGGCAAGCAGAGCAGAAGCTCTTTGAGTCCTCTGCCAGGTCTGTGGGAAGGGGAACTGGACCTGGTGGTGTTGTTTTAGGAAGGGTCCTCTCAGGCCCAACTGAAGGACAGAGCAAAACACCACCAGGTCCTGTGGCAGGGCTGGATCTGAGATGTAATAAACATTAGCCAAAGTGAGAGCACTGTAAAAACTACGCAGGATCTGGATGGTCTCTCTCAGTGATGGTTTTACATATGAAATCTGGTGGGACATTACATAATGAGCCTGGGAAAGCAAACTGTCCTCATTTGCTGTCAAGACACTGGTGTGCTTTCTGGGAGATGGTCTGGCAATCAGTTTAATTAGCACTTAGAGAGCCCTGAGTAGCTGCAGGGACAGGTTGTTCTTGCTAAAACTTCAAGAAGTGCAAATGGAAGGGAGCAATTCTGGGAGGAAGATGCTGCTACCTCCAGGCAGAGCTGGCCCTGGCTCCTGCCTGGAGCCCCCAATGGGGACTGGGGCAGAGTGGGAAGCAGTGTGAGGATTTTACATGGCCTCAGCAGCACTGTGTGAGGTTTTATTAGCCCTGTCAGCATGTGTGTGTGCCTTTGGGCAGTCACTTGTAGGTGGCAGGTTCTGTTGGGAATGAGATATTTCAGACACAAAGGTCAATGTGCCGGGGAAGTGACACCTAAACCCACAGGTTCTGATGGGTCTCTTTTGTCTTGGGTACCTCCCATCAGGGATTATGGGGATTCTTGCTAAGCTCCCCTGGCAGTTTTACCTCTTTAATGCTGACTCAGAGTTACATTAGCATGCAATTAATCAAAGGTCCTGTCCTAGAAGGAAAAATACATATTCTGGAATCTTCCTGATTGCTGACTCCTCTGTTTTCCTCGTTTGCCCTCAATTTTGGCTTAGAGGGTAATGAGCTTGAAGATTCAGCTCCCAGGAGATTCAAAGGGGTCTGAAAGCTTTCGGCAGCCACCAGGCAGCTCCCAGGGCACACATCTGTAAAATCCTGTCCTGCTGTAAAGGATTCTGTACTTCCTAGAAGGGATGAACATTTTCTCAGTTTGGAAGGGACTCCAAAGCCCAGTTTTCAGTCCCAGGAATGCTTTCTCACCATACCAAGCCTCGGAGCTGTTGGAGAAGCTGCAGAACATCCAGGAGCTTCTCTTCCACCAGGGACAGCCGAACCCTCTCTGTCTCCAGCATCTGCAGCTCCATCTTCAGCACTTCTGTCTCCTCCATCTTCTGCTGCAGCTCCCCGACCCACGGGCCCTTCATCTGCACAAAACACAGCAAACTGAAGGCACTGGAGCTTTTCCTTTCTTGCCCAAGCATTGCAAAGCTGAGGTTTCCCCCTTTTGTGGTAAATGGGGCTCACTCCAGGAGATTCACTTGAAGGGAAGTCCATTTCTCTAATGTGCTACATAAAGTGAGATATCAGGGGTTGTTAGGAAAGCAGGGCTTTGCTCTTGTGCACAATGGGAGCTCATTCATTACTGGGTACAGGCAGCTCATTTGGGAATTTTAAATATTACATTTATTACATATTTTATACTTCAATACTAACATTGCTATGTCAGCCTTCTCCCCTTTTGCATTCCCGTTGTCCTCTATAGAGCAAAACTAATTTGTGTGCCCCCAGCACAATCATTCTTTGTCTTGCAGCTCCTTCCTAGCAACCATCTGTACACTCAGTGAGACAGGAAGATGTCTCTGTCCCTGGTGCAGTGGGGACCAGGTGAGGAACACCAAGAGTAACAACCTCTCCCCTGTTTCTCCTTGCTTTTCTCCAGATGTTGGGATGAACTTCTCCTTTGACCCTGCATGGCAGTTCATAAACTAATTGCCTTTTTAATTAAGCTGGCAGCTTGCATGCGAGCTCATATAGAAAATAATTGGCATTTCTTTGTAACACTACACTTGGCAGCATAAGACTTTATTTTTAGACTTTAGAACTCATGTTTTCCTCATCTATCATCCCCAGGTCACCACCCTGTCTTCAGGAGGAGCTATTTATAAGTGTTTGCCTGTTGGAAAGTAGAACTTTCTAGACATGACAAATCTCAGAACTCTCTCAAACTCTGGTTTTACAAGCCTCAGGTGGAGCAATTATTCATCAGTATTTGAGAGTGCTGCCCTTCACTTGCCTGCTGAGGCCCTTGCTTGTTAGCCATGTTGTTATTTTCTGATTTTCCACACTGAGCAGGTACAAACTGAAGCAAATACAGCCATGTGTAAAGCACTTTTGTCAGCCTCAGAGAAGGTGTTGGTGGTTTATTTATTAAGCCAATATATTTATTTGCAAGGTGCTTGAGAGAGAGCATTTCTCAGTCTTCCTATTTGCTTTCTGTTGATTACAAGGGGAGTCACCTTTTTGACAGGAATTTTTTATTACTTGTCTGTTTTGTAGCAGCAAATTCCTCCCCTATAACTGCTGGCTAATATAAAAGGGCTTAAGAACAAATTTCCTAACAGGCTCAACATGATCAATCCTACTGCAATTTAATTCATGTCACATTGAGTTGGCGCTGTGTCTCCTTCACCTCCCTGCTTGCCTCTAAATCAAGAGCAACAGATTCCATTTTTCTTCTGGAATTTTGTATTAATCTGTTGATAATGGTGCTTTTCCAGACAAGCTGCGCAGAACTAATATCCATCAGCAGAGATGAAAAAGAGGGCAGTATGATGCTGCAGAAGAAGATGAGCACCTCAGAATGGGTAAAAAGGAGAAGAAAACTGGCACTACCTGCAGGTATTTTTTTTCCTGTGGACTGATGCTAAGCAGTAGAGAAGAAACTTTTGTGTTTCTCTAAAGAATATTGCAAGGATAAATTGCCATTGAATACTGCAAATTGTGTAAGGCTGAAACAGGATTTTATTCTGGCTTTAATTTTTTTTTTCCCCCTAACAAGTAAGTTAGTCAATGGAGAAAATGATATGAAACGCTGTTAAAACACAAAGGATGGCAACATGTATAGAAGCTGAATACTTCACCCTCACTTCAAATATTTCACTGATTCACAAAATCCTTCCAAAACTACTAGAAGCTTTCTGCTTTGTTTAAAGATGGGGTATAAAATACTGAACAAGCACAGGAGAAAGCAGACCAGGGCAATGCACTATTTTTGTTCTACAGAAAGATTGCTGGCACTTCTGTGCCCATCAGGGGCTGAAGTCTGCAGAATTTAAATAGTGAGCTCACACAGGACTGCTGGGACACAGCACTTTAAATAATGTGGTTATAACCTCTGCTCAAGGGGAGCTGGACATGCTGCAGAACTAATTTTATTCATATTTTATTATATTAGACTTATATATTATATTTATGACATAAATATGTCAGTCTAAGCTCAATAAAAAGACAGAGAGTAAATGGGACAATTTACTCCAAAACAAGGAGTCTCAGCCAGCCTGAGGGATTTACAGAAAAGTTATCCTGCTCCCAGAGGCGTTGGATGCCTGAGGATATGGGGAGTGCTTCATCCACAGCTGGAGAACCTCAGTAAATCAAGGACAGTATTTGAAGGGCCTGGGGTACCTCTCATCCTCCAAAGGCAGTTTTGGGTAGGAACCAGAGTAGAAATGCAGGTGTTGGAGGCGAGCAGGAGATGTCTGAGCTGACAAACTACAGCACAATGAGAAACATCAGCAACAGAGAGCAGAATGGCCAGAATAAAACACAAACACAGATGCAGCTCCCCAAAGATGCATAAACAGCTCTTTCACACTCTGCTTGGCACCTGTTACCTCTTCCATGCTTGTTTCCAGTTTTCTCTCTTGGTGGCCCTTGAGTTCTGGCTGCTCTGTGAGGGGGGAGATTGTCCCCAGGAGCTCCACAGGGTCCTTCCCCTCAGTGCTGCTGGTCTCCAGGTAGGACAGCAGCTTTCTCCACGCCTTTTCATCACATCTACACACATCATTAAGAGAAAAGAGTTAGTGAGACCTCACAATAGAGGCCTGTGTTTGTTAAAACCAGTTTTCCCGTGGCATTCTTGGCAGCACAGGTCACAAATGAGTGTCTGACACTAATTAGGGCTTAGGGGAGGACTCTCCAGCTGTCTGCTCCCCACGTGCCACACAGGATGGGCACAAGGCTCCTGACTGCAGCCACAGGTTGTGAAATGACCTTTGCAAAGGGCTCAAATGGCATTAATTAAGGAATTAAACTTACCCACTGCCACAGCAAGGGAGCTTGGCCAGGATCCTCCTCCTGTGGCCCAGCTGGGGAGCGCGGTGCCCTGGCCACTGCTCCTCCTCCTCCTCTTCGTCTGAGGCGGCCTGGCCCTCCACAGAGCGACAGAGCTGCTCCTCTGCAGGGAGACAGGCAGCCCTCAGCAGCACCCCAACAACCCAGTGTGATGTCGTGGTTTGCCTCAGATACCTCAGGTTTCTCTCTGTAGATTTCCCCAGGTGTGCCAATCACCTCTCCTTTCCCCACCCTGACCCCTGCTGAGTGCTGTCTGTCAATCCTGGCATTCCAGAAAGGGCATCAAGTGACTGGCAAAGCTCAAAAGATGCCTTTCAGCCCTGGGGGACTTTGGGCCATCCAGGTGTCATTTGTCCCCTGACACTCCCCCCACCCTGTACCTGCCTGGTGGGATCCTTATCCCTTCCCTCTCCCCAGGGTTAAAAGGAACAGCAACCACTCTTCTCACTGGTTACAGCTGTGGCCTGTTAAAGCCAGGCCTGTTCCCAATCTTTGGTAATTGGCCCAGCTGCAACTTCTTAGGGGTGAGATTACTTTTTACACTATCTTTATTTTCACGGTTGGAGGAGTTCAGTGGCCTGTGTGCCAGGAATAAAGCTCTGGATCAAAACCATCTATCGGAACCGACTCCTTTCCTTTGCCTTGCCTTGAAGCTTCTCCAGCAGAGGGAAACCTGAGCTCCTGCAAGCCTGGACTTGCCTGCAAGCACCCAGCTGCAATATCCAGCTAGCCAGAGGTGTCTCTGAGGTGAAACCGCCGCACATCCAGCCAGCCAAAGGTGTCTCTGAGGTGAGGCCACCACAGCTGCCGCCTTTGGCCAAGCAGCAAGGGCTGGACAAGCCCAGGCACAACCCATCTGGCTATATTGGTAAATAATTCCATTACCCAGCTACACCCCCAGCCTGAGCCAGAACAAAGTGAGAGCCTGAAGCCCCGAGCAGGTGCCCAGCAGCCTGGGAAGGGGCTGAGGCAGTGTACAGTGTACTGGCTCTGCATGAGAGGCATTTACAGAAGTGACACAAAACCACCACAGGCAGCTGCAGCCAAGATCCTCATTTTAAGAGTCTTGAAACTTTCTTTGCTTTCTTGTGGGTAACTTGGAGCTGTTTATCTCAACTCTCTTCTTTCCTTGAGGTAAGGTGAGGATAAGTGTGAAGGATCAGTTGTGGGGGACAATTACTGTTCAAGGACACAGTTTTTTTTACTTGTTGATCTCTCTGTATTAGTTTTTCTGCCTAACTAATCTTATTTTGCTTGATGGAGCATTTCCCCCTATTTTAGAATCTATGACCCCATGATTTATTTGTATGAAAACATTTTGCTAAAAAGCTGCTTGTTCTTGAAATACAGGTAGTGTAATTTTATGTGGAAACTCTGAGCTGGCAAAGTGTGTGATTTGATAAAAACATTTGTAAAAGCAAGTTTGCTTTCTAAGTTTAGCCAGGTGAAGAACATGCTACAATGTTAATTGTATTTACTTGTCACTGTTTTTAACATTCCCAAGCAGCTGCTTGCTAGCTCCACTCAACACACACCTAAAATCCAATTTTTTGTCACAACAAACAGCTCTCCAGCCTGCAGTAAAGGTGCCTTGTAATTCAGAATCATTGTCAGATAAGTGCTTTTGTGGTCTTTGAACTGGATGTGCCCAAAAAGATAAATCACTGCAGGGAAGCCAAAGCGTGCAGTGTTGTGGCAGCTGTTGGGGCTACATGTGCTAAACAGTTTGGGCTTGTCCAGAGTCACTGGAGCAGCCAGGATGTTTCCAAGGAACGTGGCTGTACAGAATATTAACTGCAAATTGTTTCCTTGGAAATTATTTTCGCTGAGGTTCTGCATTTTTCTTTACAAAGAAATGAAATCTTTATATTTTGAAGCCAGGAAAAAAGTTTTGGTAGGATGAGTCATGTGGAAAAAAGCAGTTTTAAATCATAGTTCTAAGTGATAAGTTCAGTCTTTCATTAAACACAGAATTATGTGGGGAGTGAGGAGCGGAAATCTGGGCTATGAGGTTTTGCCTAGGTCTGGGATTTCAAGACTCTCTAGGACTGGTTTGTGGTGTGGTGCCTTGACCTCTCTGGTGGTTTTGCTGCTGCTGCACCAGAGATGAGAGAGGCCAGGCAGTGTTTGGGGCTGGGGTCGGTACCGTGGTCGGTGGTGCCCGGTGGTGCCATGGACACTCTGCAGGTGCTCCCAGGCACGGCTGCTGCCTCCTGCTCCTGATGCTGCTCCTGATGCTTCTGCTGCTGCTCAGGGCTGCTCTGCTGCTCCTGATGCTGCTTCTGGGGGCTGCTCTGCTGAGCCAGCTGGCATCGCTCCAGTTCCGACCTGCAAAAGAGGCCAGAGGGTCGTAGCTGAGACAGAGACAGTACAAAGCAACACACTCCATTTCCAGAAGGCTTCAAACCCTGTTTTTATTCATGCTTGTTCTACATTCTTACAAAGCTCATAACTTTACACTTCACTCACTGGTCACAAGAGACAAGCAAAGTGCTTATTGGAATAAGCAGTTACAAGTTTCCCTTATTTATCCTTCTTTCTTCCTTGGTTTCTATGTCAACAACCTTGGTAGGAAATTCTTTCAGGAGTAAACATGGATCCTCTTAGCAAACTTCTCAATGGCTCACAGAGGTTGCTGTAAAACCTCTTCCACGCCAGAGTGCGGCTGGTGTGCAGGAAATTTGGAAAACCAAGATGCGCCCAGCATGGCTTTGGTGGGATGCAGCTGCTGGGACTGGATGAAGAACAGGGCCATTGATCCCAAGGGCTGCCTGAGGTGACTTCCCTGACAGCCAAAGGAAGGTGGGTTTCACCTCTCCTGTGATAAGAAGAGCTGAACAGTGCCTGTAACTTTTAGGTCAGGTCCAAGACTTCTAGGGAACATCTGTGGAGTGGTCACTGTGGCCACAGGGACCTGCACCCAGTCCCGTGGGCTCAGACATGGCAGAGAGTTGGATCCAGGTCCTGTGAGTGATGGGATGGAGCAGAGTCAGAGCCTGAGCAGTCAAAAGGAATGATCCAGGAATGGTGGCACACCTGGAAACCAGGGGCTTGCAGGTGAGGAGTGTCTCTAATGGGTGTCATTGCTGACAGCCTCCTTTGGGATTGTCTTTGTCTGAGGTCAATGGCAGGACATCACACTTACGTGTTTTTAAGGGAATGGCTTCCAAGGGACGGGACACAGATCAAATAATGTAACTGAGGAATAGGAGTCCTCAAAGGTGCCGAATTCCCTCCAAATTCTTCTGTAGGTTAGTTTTGGTCTGGTGAATATTGAATATTTCCTTTATTTAACATGTTAAATAGCAAAAATGAGAGCTAAACCGCTTAGCAGGTGGGTCCTGCTGACACAAGTTGTATCATGCAAGCTTTCTGTACAAATCCTGTGCTGCCTGCCAAGGGCTCCAGCTGCAGCTGGGAGGGGACTTTGGCTGCAGGGACAGAGCAGCTGAGACCAGAATTGCAGAGCTTTTGTTTAACTCAGCTGCTCCTGAGGAGCCACACCAATGGTAGCTCCCTTATTGCCTGTGAAACCGTAAGGAGTAAACAAGATGATGAATTTAACCACAGAAGTCACTATTTGAAAACATCTGTAGGGGAGAAGCTGAGCTCAGCCTTGCTGAGAAGCCAGCACTTGCTTTACCCCCTTGGGTAGGGCTGACTGCATTAAAAACGAATTACTTACTTCATTTGCAATTTATGGTGTTATTCAGCTCAGCAACAACTGGATTTCCTGAAAGCCAAGGGAAACACCAATCCCCATAATCAGTTCTGGAAAAAATAATTCTGGAGTGGTGCACAAATAAAATGCACTGTAAAGCCTGGACATTCAGACCAAGAGCTCTGAGAAACATCACAGAGCTTCAGACCTGGGGGATATTCCCCTGCACAGTGATACTGCATTTTACTTTCCTGAAATGTGCTGATTTTCTGGTACTCTACAGGAATCCTTTACAATTTCTTGAGCACCACAGTTGGTGTCTGAGCAGATTGCTCTCAGTTTTGAGCTGCAGTGTAATTCAGATTGCTTGGGTTTCAGATTCTAGAGTTAGTTCACATAACACAGATGAGGATATTTCAGTGAATATTTATTGCAGTGGTTAAGATTTTAATGAAGAATTTTTAAAGTATCATGGAAATCTTTTCCAGCAGGTGTGGGTGAAAGGGACTCGAGGAGGAGCTGGAAGCAGGGATCCTCACTGCTTCTCAAACACAGGTTTAATTCTCTCCTCATTGCTATTCATACAGCATCAAATGGGTCTCCATAAATGAGAAGCAGAGTGAATAAACAGCACATTTGTTTGGGGCAAAGATCAGAGGGGGAAGGTTTGTGTGGGGTGAGCGTGGCAAGGCTTCCATGGAGACAGGGAAACAGCCCCCATTCACGGCAGAGCCTTTGTCCCCAGCACAATGGGCAGCAGCACTGCCGAGGGGAGAGTTTGCAAAGCACTGGACCTCAAAGTAATGTCCATGACTAATTGGCTTTTAATTGGCTCTGCTGTATTGTTATGGAAACATGGAGCTGCAGGAAAACCCACCTGCTTCTGGTGCTGAGCAAATCTTGGGCTTGAATAATTCCTGACTGGTCAGAAAATAACTCTGAGGAATTATTAACTTGTCATTCACAGACTTTTAACTGGTCTCTTTTAGAGACTTCCTTGGAGCAGATCAAACAGCTGTGTGTGTACATTGCCCTGAGTGTAGTTATACTCAGAGCTACACTTTATTTTCAAAGTGTAAGATTTGTGGTTTTTAACCAAAATGAGCTGTGATTTTTATTTTTGTGCTATTTTACCTAAGCTGTCAAGAGTTCAGGGAACTCAGAATGGTTTCAGATTTGGCTTACTCCCTGTGGGAATTAGAGACTTCAGGTGTGCACATTTTAGAATTATTTATGACTATTCATTTACAGCTGAGATTTTGTTTTCACGCTGGAGCTGAGTGTCTGTGCAGGTTTTCTGAATTCAGCTCTCTCTGGTTGGTGCTGTGAGCTCCTCCCCAACAGAAATCCAATTAATGAACTTTCTGTGATCAATCCAGACGCTTCATCTCAGCTTTTAAATAGCTTTAAATATCTGTCAGGTATTAAAGATAAATGTTTAAAATCATTAATTTTTAGTGGCTATAATAAAGATCACTAAATATCCTGGCTTTATATGGGCAGTTCTAAAGCACATTTATAACTTCAACTCTAATGGTTACAGTTCTGGGAGGTTTCCAGTTTCTTGGCTGATGATTTTCATTTTCTTGCCAGAATCACCAGCCTCTAGAAATGTTTTCTTGCAAACCTTTCCATCTCCCTGCATGTTGGGATGGTGCTGTCACACACAGCAGGGCTGTGCCTTGCTGTCCCTCCTGGGGTGGCTTTGAGCACTCTGGAGGCAGCACCAACCTTTGTGCACCCATGATGGAACTGAGGGTGCACAATGATTGTTTGAGGTGGGCTTTGAGCCCAGCCCACAAGGAACAGCAACAGAGGCATGTGGGAGCAAACACAGCCTCACCCCACACGCCCGTGCCAGAATTGCCTGGATACATTCTCTTTGTCCTTCCTGCTTTTCAAACTCACATTTCGAGAAATCCGTCTTTCTTGACTTGGATTTTACAGAAAGATGCTTGAAAGCCTACAATGAAAAAAATGAATAACTAAAATCCTGTGGTGTTCTGAGCACTGACAGCTCTAACCAAGGCACTTGACATAAATCATTGAGGCCAGGGGAAGCAGAGCTGGGCTCCTGTGATCATTTCCTTGTGTAACAGCCCTCACCTCGTGTGTTCCTTCACGTAGACCTGTGCTGTTTAATCCCCAGGAATCCTTCCCTTATCTCCTGGGTGCTGCAGTGGATGGCAGTAAAAATCAAATGTCCAGGGAGCCTTTTAGTGTCTTCAGAAGTGTTCTTCCTAACAGACTATTTAACAGCTGGGTGAAGATCCTGTAGAATTCCACTCAGAGCTCTTTCTGATGTCTTTAAAACTGCAGCTATGCCTGAGTGTGGCACAGACTCAGAGCTCCTGCTTACTGGCACGTAAATTCCTTCAGGATTTATTTCAGCACCTCCCAGATTTAGAGCCTCGTGGATCTGGAGTGACAGGAGAGAAGATGGCTCATTTAACAGCAAACACTGTGCCCTCAGCTGGCTGTGAGTTATTTCTGACAGGGTCTTCCTGAGTTTGGGAAAACCTGACAGGAATGTGTGAGGGAGGGGCTGTGAGCAGCTCTAAATCCAAGCTGGGTGTTTCTCAGGAGCTGTGCAAAGGGGTTTTGGTGCCTGCAGGCTCCCCAGGAGAGCTGAGCTGAGGTGTCAGAGACAGCAGCTTCCACTCCTCAGATCCTGCATCAGGAAGCAACAACAATTACCTCACCCTGTTTGCTGCTTTGCAAAAACATCCTCAGAGCTTCAGAGTGCTGCTCTCCACCAGAGACTCTGGAATTCTGCATGTTCCTTCAATCCCACCTCTGTGCCTGCTAGCTTGATGACTTTTGAATTTTTTAAAGTTTTCTGAGAGCAACCTTTCCTTGCCTTCTTGAAATATTGTTCTGGTAGGTGACTGAAAAGTAACTCCTGAATTGATTCACAGAACTCAGAATGTTCTGAACTCCCAAGGCTCAATGTTAAGTGAATGGCCCATGGGTGGATCAAATCCACAATCTTGGCATTATTAACGCTATGCTCTGAGCAACTGAGCCAATCTCAGGGTCAATTATGTTCCTTTGCAAATATTTATAAGTTATTTGCCAGTTCCTAAAGATCAGAAAATGCTGCCTAGTGATTCATCATTTATTAGGATAATGCATTAGGATCCTGTGCTTTGGCAGCAGTTATGGCAGCTTTTATTTTGTCTTTTGTGGCTGATATGGTTGAATAAGAAACATTACTGGGAGGTCAAAAGCCACTGGCAGGAGTGTAATGTGACCATTTTAGCTGCTCCCTGGGTGTAAGAACTGATTTCTGCCAGTGTTCAGCACTCTGGCTCACTTCCCTTCTCCATGCCGCACCTCTGCCTGTCTCAGCAGCACCTCCCCTTTCTTTGATGAGCCCCAGCCCAAGCAGGTTTGCACTGCATTCATCAACAAAGTCACTTAAACTTAGATCTGAGTTTAAATTTACATAGACTCTTCCCTAGCAGAACACTTAGGTGCATCATTTTAGCCAATGACATCTCATTGACATAAACTCAGTTTAATTAGAGTTTAGCTCTAATTATGTGGCTGCAGTGCAGAGCTCCTAAATGAGGTGAAGGAGAGAGATGGTCATAGGTACATGAAAATTCCTCATGGGGAAGTTGGGTAAACAGGATTCCTGTTTTCAAAGTCAATAATATTTTAACAAAAGGCTTTGGTTCTTTGCTTCTCCCTCTTAAAAAAAAAATAAAAATTAAGCCAATGCTTAATTGCAGTTTTCCTCTCATTATTAGAGCCTCTCCATTGGGGATCCCAGCTGTGTGTGAGGGGTTGGAGCTTTTTTGGGGGGACACATCATGCTCCCCATCACGAGCAGCCCCAGGAGCCCACAGGGGGCAAAGACCCTCTTCCCTTGGACACTCTCACAGGTACTTAGAAACAGATACTTCCTCTTGTTTTCAGAGAGCTTCCTCAATAGATTTCCACAGGAAGAGAGGGAAATCTGTATGAAAAACAGGAAGCAGTCCTCAGAAGCTTTCTGTGAGGAGGAAGACTTAAAATAAATGTGGTTGTTTGAAGCACTAGGTGATACCAGCGGTGTTATCTTATGTAAAAACAGTGATTAATAACATCACAGGGCTGCAACAGGATTCAAAATCTCAGGTGTTTATATATTTAACTTTTCATTGTAGTTGACAGTAGGTGACCAGCACTGAAATTTCTGTAACCTGGTTTTTACACCATATTTTCTATTTTCTATTACACCATATTTTCTATTTTCACTTTACTGCCCTGGGCAACCCTTTTGGAAAACTTCCCATCTCTCTCAATCTTGGACAGGATCCCAAACTTTCTCAGGCTGATTCTGTTCCTCTTGCCCCCAGTATGAGACTTCATCTTTTCCCTTGGCTTTTTGACCTTCAGTTTCAAATCCTGAGATTTATGCACTAGAAGGGAAGACAGGTCAGGATAACATTTGACAAAATCTGATATGCAGAAATATTTGTTAGTTAAAACCTTCTAGAGGTTTTGTAATGATCTTTCTGATCCATCTTCAAACTCTCAGAACGTTCTAGATGTGATGGAATTGTTATAGACTTTACTGTGAGTACTGAAAAGGGAGGGGGAATTTGTAACTCTCCATCTTAAAAGCAAGTCTAGTCACACTAGAAAAATGTTCCAGTTTTCTCCCAAATTTGCCCTAAACCATAACATGGCTGCATTGGGAATCTTGGGCTGTGAGTGTAAGGTAGGTGACACATGCCCATCAAAAATCGGGATACAGCATGTGGAATGACAATTCTGAGCGGAGAAACTCTTACATTTGTAAATCCTTCAAAGGAAATTTGACTTCCTTTTACTGTCACTTGCTTTATTTCATAAAGCCCAACATCAGAAAGGAGAAGATGGATTTGGCCTTCACAGTGTGTTGTTTGCATTTGAGAACTTAGGGATAATACATTCTGTGCTCGTTTCTGATACAGAAAATGGCAAAAAATGAAAGCAGAGGATGTTTCTGAGTTCCACAGCTAGGCTTTAGTAATTAGACACATTGTATTTCAAGAGATACATGAAATAAAATCTCAAAATCCTCACAATGCAAAAGCATCTGAAACAAAATCTGTTTTATCCACTCCACTCAGCTGGCAAACGCTGTTGGTTGGATTTTTAAAGGCAACACCCCAGAACAGGGAAACATTTCATATTGTACTTTTTGAAGTTTCCATCAGAGCGAGCACAGAAGGCTTTGGAGATGTGAGAGGGTCCCTTTGAGGCCAGAGCACAACCAGCAGGGATGTGCTGCTCAGTTCTGGGCTCCTTTCAGCTCAGGGCCACAAGAAA
Source organism: Zonotrichia albicollis (assembly GCF_047830755.1). Lineage (NCBI taxonomy): Eukaryota > Metazoa > Chordata > Aves > Passeriformes > Passerellidae > Zonotrichia > Zonotrichia albicollis. Next base: position 19,180,269 of record NC_133830.1, read on the forward strand.
GCCCTGCTGGCCTTGCTCTGCTGCTCCAGCTGGAACTGCTGGAAGCACTGGTGTTTGCCAAGAGACTGTTTCATATGAGAGAGACTTAAAAAAACAGCAGCAGGGCTTTGGAATGTAGATATTTCTTGGTTTTGGTTTCTGTAGATGCCCCTAAATGGGGAAAAAAAATCAATACAGTCTGTGCAAAGTGCAATATTGTTCAGCCTGAGATTTATCAGCAGAGCACCCTTCTCCCTCCAAACCATCACTGATGGTTCTTCAAAGTGCTCCTGATTGCTGTGGGCGCACTCAGTGCAGTTTTTCACTGCAGGAATGAATGGCTGCTCCCTGTGATGTGCCCTGGGGTTCAGGATCTGAGAGGGGCCCTGGGAGAGCATTTTCAGAGGTGCATTTTCAAACCAGCCTGGCAAGAACAGCTGAAGGTGGCACTGACCATGCCCTGCCTGCCTTTTGGGCTGGACATTCCTCCAGCAGGGCAGAATACATGAAACATGGTATTTCTGGAGGGTAGTTAAAGTGAGCTGCTGGCAGTAAAGGGAGCCAGCTGTAGGTTTGTGTCCTCCAAGGATTAATGACAGCATCCCTGGAGCATGCACGAGGCTGCTTTGCATTAGCAAAGGCTCATTGAACTGCATTGATCCTGCCCAGAGCTGGGGGAGTCAGGATAAATCCTGCTTGTTTTCAGGGCTCTCATCCCTCTGGGAGCAGAAAGAACCATACTTTCAGATGTGAGGGCCATTATTAATGCTGCTTTGAGAAGTAACAGGCTCCAGATCTGATGAAGGGCCAAAGCCAGGGAAAAAACCCAACTGGTGCATAAATTTGATTTTCTAGCAGAAACATTTGTTTAAAATACCAGATCATTCCCAGATCTCCAGTTAAAACCCAAACACATTATTAGGAACAGAAATCAAGGCTATTTATTCCACATGCAATCTGTTTGAGATGACTTTTCACCACTCGTGCCCCAGTGCCTCAGGCAGCATCCAGGTGTGAGCACCTCATGGTGAGAGTGCTGGCACCTGCTTAAGGAATTGTAAAACACATTTATCAGAATCAGGAGAATTCAGCCCTTGGATCCACGGCAGAGCAGAAGAGACACGATGTAAGTTCCCAATATTCCAAATTAGTTCCCTTCAAACCCCTGTTTATTCAGTTCCTGGAAAGGCCATGCAGGATCAAAGGTGGCTCTGGAGTGTATCACTAATGTTTGGGAGAGGGTTGAACAAAACCCTGGCCTGCAGCAGAGCTTCCAGGCCTGCCTTTATTCCAAAGGAGCTCCTTGTATCCAGCCCTTTGTCAGGCCCAGACAATGGGATTCTGTGGAGATCTTTCAGTGGCTGTGCTTTCCCACCAAGACTGAGCAAGATTCTAGGAAATTGTTTTTTCTTGTTGTGTGCAATTTGCCACGGACAGTCTGCTCTTATTCAGTTGAATATTCTGAATTTCCTGATGCAATTGCTGTTAAACAAGAGCTGCTTCTCTCCTGTGTCTGCTCTGTGCTGCTAACCCATGGCTGCAGATGGAGACAATTGCAGGATTGTTCCCTGAGCCTTCCCTCCCTTGGTACCCCAGCAGAGCAGTCGCATCTGGGGCCTGTTACTTCTGCAAGAATTGCATTTGTTTCCAAAACCAGGGAAGAGAATCCACAGTGCTGGTGCTGCTCTTGTTGACTCCTCATGTCACTACATTATTGCAGAAGAAAATGTAGAAAAATCTCAACATCCCTGAGATGCCAGCTCCAAAGACATTTACTAGGCAATCACTGCAAGCTTTCCAAGGGTCTGCAACTCCTCACAGTTGTTAGGTTTTGCCTGTTTAGTTTTAAATAATAATTGCAATTATTGTAATAATTGCAATTATTATTTAATTGCCTCTGGCAGGTGCATCTTCCATGGACCCTCTGGATTTCCTCACCTCCCAAGGCTGGTGCAGATCTGAGACCTCCTTGTTCGTGCGCCCGAGGCTGCAGGAGCCAGCAGGATCTGAGGGTGGTGCACACCCCTCCAAACTACCCCTGATGCTCCCCAGAGATTCCCTCAACCCTATAAAAGCTGCTGAAATCAGAGTAACATCATTTCGAGGCAACACATTGGACTTTCCCTCTCCAAGATGAATAAAACCCAAATGAAATGTTGCAGTGCAGACCCCAGCCTGCCTTCAGACCCATCTCAGCTGGTGCAGAGGGTAATTTCCTGAGCAATCACTCTGGAACCCACATTCAGGCTGCCTTAATCAAATTCTTTTTCATTCCCTGGGAGTCTGTGACTCACAGTGCTCTAAGGATTGATACAAAAAACCACATAAATTTTACTAGAGCAGCATGTGCAGTTATGTATTTGTACTTATTTGCCAGCATAGGATCAATAACAATGGAAAAAAGTTCCTTAAATTAAAATCTCAAAACAGCCCATAAAGAAAAAATTTCTCCTGTCCCCTGGTGAGGATTAGACCTGCAACTTTGAAATCTGATAGAACGTGGTTAATTTTTATAAAATTAATTTCCTGAAGAGGAAAACTACAATGCCATGTTTAAAAACCTGATGCATTCTTCTTGTAGAATAAAACAGTGCAGTGGGAAGGGACTGACAGCCATCAGCTAGTCCAAATGTAGCTCTTCTAAATCAGTGTTTTCTTTTTAAATTGTCTGTATTTGATATTCATGGTGGAGTTCTCTAGAATTCATAGCACTCAGCCTTCCCCAAGTCATGCATTAATGCAAAGAGATTTTAAATGAGATTTTCCTGAATAATCTAACCAGATAATTTCATCATGCTCCTTTATCATATAGGCATTTCTCTAGCACTAAAATATTCAGGATACAGCCTTTATTTTATACCTCTGATTCTGGCAAGGACAGTGTAACCTCTATAAAAAGAGATTTCTGAAATAACAAATGTGGATGTCAGATTCAAAATATTCCTAAATCCCTGGCCAGGGTAGGACAGTGCAAAGTAATAAGATCTATTACACATACAAAGTAATAAGATCTATGACACAAAGTTACTTTCTCATTTTGCCACTTAAACCAGCAGTTACTTTTCTGGTGAAATGAGCTGTTACAATGACTGAAATAATCTGATAGTGTAGTTTGAGTGGTGGTGATCAATATGTATCAATAAAAGCCATGCTGCTGAAAATCCAGCTGCTTGTGTTCCTCAGCAGTGCTGGTGGGGGAAGTTTGGGATGAGTTTGGGATGATTTGCTCCTGTTGAAGTGAATAATGCAGAGTGTGCCCTGCAGTGATAACTCCTTCTGTGCCATCTGCTCAAGCTTTGTGTTTTACAGCACAGCTCCCCTGTCTGTTCTTCTCCATTTGTGGAGTCAGGTTATTCTTATATCCTCAGAGGGGTTTTAAAGGAAGAGAGGGCTCACCATAAATACTTCATTCCTTTTTCCAATGAGATAAAATGTTGTATTCCTATCTCAGAATACCTGGACTAGAAATAAGAAAAATCCCTCTTTCCAGGGTTATAAAACACCATTTTCTCTCCCTGACAGTCCCAACAGGGTGTGAGAAATCAAGTTAGAGCTGCCTTTTATGGGCAGAGAGAGGTGAGGCACTTGGATGTGAATGATATCACACAGCATATTGAACAGAAGCTTTAATATTGGTTATACATGCACATACCAAGCAGCAGGAGTGAAGTGAGCAAATGTGCACAGAGAAATACCAGTGTATGTCTGTGCCAGCCAGCAGCAGACAGCACTAAGGGCAAGTGAATGGAAATATTAGAAATATTATAAAAAAGCAATAAATATATTGATTAATATATTCATTATAAATATATAACTATTTATTATAAATATATAATATAAATATTTAAATATAGCTATATTATAACTATTGTAAAATAGTTATTATAAAGTGTAATTATAATATATAATATAGTTATTATAAATTATTAATATATTTATAATAAATATATAACATTAATTAATATTATTAGTATATTTATTCCATCTTATAATATATAAATATATATTCAAATATAACATTTAAATATAGGTTTATATTTTATAATAAGATATAAAAATATATATTTAAATATAAAATTATAATACAAAAATATATATTTAAATATAAAATTTAAAATTTTATCTATTTCTGATAAACAGAGAGTATTCTGAGAATGCTCTGCTTGCCCCCAGATCCCAGCCTGTGTTGAGAACCCCTGGGCCAACACTCTTACAAATGATGTTTTTCAATTATGTGGGGAAATATTTGCTGTGCCAGCATGTCAGAAACACTAAGCCTGGCTTTTCAGATGAGATTTTGCTGTTGGCACGAAGGGCTGAAAAGGCTCCTTGCAATATTGGTGTGGCTGTCTGTCACACAAAGGCTGACATCTCCATTGAATGGCCCGTGCTGGTTCCCAGCCCAGCAGGAGCTCCTGGGCCCTGAAAGGAGATTAAACCAGTGATTGCAGCCAGGACAATGCCAGAAAGGGAAAGCCTGACCTAAAGGCAGGGACTTGTGCAGGGTTTTGTCACACCGGATTTGGGCTGGGCTCTTCAGCCACCTAATCCTGTATCCTACTCATTATGTCCCACAAGGAGAAGCTTGGAGGGGTGTGCAAGAAATCTGAGAGAGATTGCTAACGGGGAAGTTTGGGCTAGAGCTGCGAGTCAGAGATTTTCCCAAATTGGAGCTAATATTTATCACTGTAGCTCAGAAATGCTCCTTGCCAGAGGAACGGTTAATCCATTCTAAATCCTGCTAATCTCCTGCTATCAGAGATGTTTGTGCACCTGAATGAGGAGGGTGTTACAGAAGAATGAAACAGCATCTCTAAGCTGGAGGTCATCTTAAAGGTGATGGTGGGAGCAGGGGCTGATGTGGGTAATAGCTGCCTTTTCCTGTGGATTAAAATCACTTTTTAGAAGGGGAAATTGATGTGAAGGGACAACATCCAAAGCTGTGGTCTGGGGTAAATCAGGGCTCAGAGCATGGGAGCTCTGAGGTGACAGATGGAGATGAGATTCACTCCCAGAGCTGTGACCCTGGACTCCTGCAGATGAAGCCAAGGTGATGTCAGAAACCCTAACTCTTATTTTGTCATTTCATATGTATTAAAGGCTCAAAGACAATACTAGAGATGCACTTCCCCTGCTCTTCATGGATCTGGGGCATCCTTAGTCCTCCCCTGGCCTTCCACTGCAGTATTTCAGTAATTCCCATGGTGACTCAGGTGGAGTCATCTTTCTATTTAACACCTGCTAAGTAGTTGGGGGTTTTTTAATTGATATTTTAGTTGCTTGTTTAATCTGTGTAACATTTCCTCCAGCTCAGCACTGTGCAGGAAGGTGCTCCAAGCTTGTGGCACCCACTGGGTGAGAAGAATTTTGTTTTCTGTCTGCTTTGAACCTTCCTCTGCTTTCATGAGCTGACTCACAGCTCCTGTGCTGAGAGACTGAACAATTCTCCCTATTCATCTTCTGCATGAAAATCTCCAAAGCTATCTCTCTTCCACATCTGCATGTGGCTAAAATAATTTCCATCCATTTTTTTCACACTTTTTGCCTTTTCTATGCCTCTTCTAGTTTAATTGGTTTTGGTGGAAGATCATGAATTTCCTTGTTCTGATACAGGTGTTCTGTGAATGTGCATAATTCTTTGTACTGTTCTCTGTTCCCTTTGTAATACATTTTAGTATCTTATTTGCTTTCCTTCCTACAGCTTAATAACTGAACAGATACATTCCTAGAGTTATAAAGCTCAAAGCTGTAATTTTTCAGCAGCTGTAATAAACTCTCATTACTGTGTCTGTTTCACTGAAGCTGAAAGTGTTGTTTGGGGTAGTTTTTTGTTTTTCACCCCCCAAATGAATCTGATTTCATTTATTTGGTACCTGCCAGCACCCTCACTCAGTGTCCCAGGATCATCCTGCAATTGTTCACAGTTGATCCTGGTTTTTCATATTTTGACTAACTGAGGAATATAAAAATCTTCATTTCCAGTACTATTTCACTCAAATAATCACAATATTATAGCTTTCCTTACCATGTGATATAAAGCAGTTTTTTCCAACTAAAATACAGAAATCTCCAAACTAAACAGATTTCCAGACTGCCAGCTGTGGTTGAAATTAGGATAAACCCAAAGTTAGGTATCCATCTCCCTCCCAGTGGATATTCTGATCTGAATCCAAGCTTTGTGATTCAAATGCACTTTTAGTGGAGACTTGAATCAAATTACTGAGCTGGAACTTCACTGCTTTTAGCTGCAGAGATTGGTTCAGACTCATCTCCGAAGGATGCTCTCTTCTGCAGGGTTTAATGAGAGAGAAGCAATCTGAAATATCCTGGGGTTTAACATCAGACAGGGTGCAGCTTTTTAAGCACAAAATAATCTTCTAAAACATGAAATCTAGAATGTATTTACAATGCACAACTTCATCCACTAAATGCATTACCAGTGTGTGCAGATGAATTTGTTTAGTCAAGGAAGGAGGGGAAGTCCTTTAAATTTAAGGATACACAATCTAAGCCACATAAGCTTTTTTACATCTGTTTTATAGCACTCACCTCTGACCTGGCACTTTATATATTATATTCTGGGCCAGATCATGGGTTTACAGTTTCACTTATAAAGTAATGGAAAAAATAAAGCATTTTTGTAAAGCTTGGCACGGCAGCATATATTCCCAGAGTACCGGGAGCACTTTTGTCACTGAAAATTTCCTTCATTCTAAGCTTGGTTAAAAAGCAAACCAAAATCCAAAAGCATTGGTTTGCTTAACTTCACTAAAAATAATAAACTACTGAAAGTGAACTCAGGTCTCTGCATGTTGAGCTGATGGATGGTTCATAAACCTGCCTTAAAAACAATGCAGTGCCTGGTTTCCTTCTGTACTTCTGCAGCTCTCCCAGCCCACATTCATCTTGCCCATTGTGAGCTGCTATAACACTGAACTCAATTCGAACGAGCCATTTAAATTTTATTTTGAGCCTTTCTGTAGGCTGCCTGAGGAGATTCAGGTGCCCATGACAAGGACAGCTGGAGCACAGGTGACATGCACACCTGGCTGGTGGTGCTCTCCATGCAGGAGCCTCCCCTCCTGGAAAAAGGGGATTTCTCTGCCCACCGTGCAGCAGCCTGTGCCCCATGAAGTGGAGGAGCCCAGAGAGGAGCTGTGCTGCCTGCCCTGCCCATCCCTATTTCTGGGAATTGGAAAAACAGAAACTTCCACAGACACTGAAGGGTTTGAGCTGCAGCCTTGGGAGAAGCTTGGATTAATGTAAAAATACAATACACAAATATTAAGCAGAAAAATCATAAACTTATGGTTTTATAGTTGTAAGAATATGCCTTAAGTAAGTGAGCAGCTGTACTGCTGAGATGGTGAAGGGTTTGTAGGGTAGGGCTGGGGTTGTGTGGAGTGAGCTGAGAGTTCAGATTTATAACAGAAGCATTTGTGTGCATGTGAGACAGAAGCCATTGGACAAAAGTATCCACAGTGCAGCAGAAGTGAGTAAAGGTGATGGGTTAGAAAAGCAAAATAAACCCTGTGGCAGCTGTCATTGGGTTAGAAAGTTCTGTATTGCCTTGGAACAAAGAACTTGTGACTGCCCTTGAGCTATGGCCCAGTGCTTGCTCCTCTCCTGGCCTCTGAGACTGGTGTTTGAGCAATAAATCCTTCTTAGCTTGAAAACAGTCCCACCCCTTCACATCTCAGGGTGCCAATGACACCCCAGCCCACTGTGTCCCTGCAGCTCAGTCCCTCACCCCAGGCTCTGATTCCAGCTCCATTCGGGTCAGAAAAAGGCAGTGGAGGGAGGGAGGATGAAAGAAGATGCTTTGACAGCTCCTTTCTCATGGTAATGAGCAGGGCAGCTCCTTCATCCCCCTGTGCTCTCTTTTCTTTCTTTAGAGAAGGAAGAATCCAGCTCTGCCTTCCAGGCCCTGGGCAGACAAACTCAGGGTGCTTTGTGGGCTCTGCCCATGGAGTCACTGCTCTGTTTAGGGGTTATTTGCTGTTTGTTTCCTGCATATAATGACAGGTAAATGTGGATTAATAGAATTAAAGGCTTGGCTGGAGGACACGAGGTAGCAAAGCATCAATTACTTCCTGGTGATTTCTGCTCTGTGAGTCACAGTTCCCTCAGGAAACAGAGATCCATTAATTTAGCTGCTCCATGGGAACCTGCCACAGGAAAGCTCCCTCTGCTTGGAAGGGGAAGCAATGAATGCTGCCTTTCCAGCATTAATAATTTTCTGCTCTAAAACCAACAACATTTGATACAGAGGTAATTTGGATTATAAGCAAGCACTGGAAATTAAGCAGAGCCATGTACATTCATTAATGGAAACACAGACCTTTCAAACTAAGGACCAGCTTCTCTCCCAACTTTTCCTTGTAACAGTTTGAATATTTTTCTTTCTTTTTTTGTTTGGTTAGATTAGAAATCCGAGGAAAAAATATTTTGCAACTAAGGAAACTGCCTCTTCAACATGAAACCAAAGTGAAGTAGTCAAGCAAGGTGCACCCTATCTAGGAGAAAACACTTGTTTGATGCAAGATATTGCTGCTTGCAGAAGCAGGGCCTTAACTGGTAAGGCTGGAGAACTGCAATTTAAGCATAAATGACTTTGAATACTTCAGAACAAGTGCCAAGCCTTAGGGATTGACAGTTCCTCAATTTTATAAACAGTACAGGTCTAAACTCTAAGGATCTTAGATCCTTAATGATGGGGTTTTGATGTGAAATCAAAGCTTAGATCATTCACATCCTGCACAGTATTTACTTCAAAAGCTTTATACTTATTTAATTTTCAAGTTTCCTATTTTTAAATGCATTTGAAGCATCCTTTGGACACTGTAAATCATGATGAACAAAACCCCCCAAATCAAAGAGAGCAAAGCAGGTAGGAACAAGGGGAGAGGGAGGAAAGCAGCACAGTGTAAGATTGCCAGGACAGGAATAAACCTGGTGTATAATTCTGCTGTAGAGAGATTAATCACAGCTTTTCTGAGAGATCCCAACCCCTGGCTACACTGAAAGGTCTTTTGTTCCAAGTCAGTGCATTTACCCAGGAACATCCTGCCAGTGGTGGGAATATTTCACAGCTGGAAAGTTTCTGAAAAACCTGTCACATCCCAGTCAGGGCTCCAGAAGCACAGACACAGTTTTACTGACAAAATAAATAGACAACATCCTTATTCTTGGTTTTCTTGTTCTTTTTTCCCTGCTGAAGGAATTGTCCCTGGGGAGCAGCACTGGAAGTTAAGCAGACCCATGTACATTCATTAATGGAAACACAGACCTATCAGACTGAGGACAAGCTTCTCTCACAACTTTTGCTTATAACAGTTTGAATATTTTCTTTTTTTTTTTTTTAATTTAGCTGAGTTAGAAATCTGAGGAAAAAGTATTTTGCAGCTAAGGAAATTCTCTCTTCAACATGAAACCAAAGTGAGGTATTTAATTTTATTTCTTCTTTGTATCTTAAAGTGGTACTTTGAAATTTGATTTATTAATGTCATTCAGATAGTGACAGGGGTGCTCACGGGTGACAACAGTGGTGCCCCACAAGACACAGGCGTACCCTGGTTGGAAATGCCACTCTTGCCTGTTTGCTGGCACAGAAATAGGTGGCAAACCCTCCTCCTCTGCAGTTTTCACAAGCATTGGCTTTGCTCTGACTGCTCCTATTTCTGCCTTTGTGCCAAGCAGTGCTGCTTAGGTCTAGCAGCTCCAGCAGAGTGAAAATGCGGCACTCAGAGCTTGGCTTAAACCTCCAAAGCTGTGCTTTAATCTTGGCTGAGCTGAGCCTGCGCAGCCCCAGGTGCTTTGGGGCTGGGTGAGCTCCAAGGACAGGGATGGAGTCAGGACAGGGAGTGAAAGCAGAGCAGGTGTGCAGGGAGCACCAGATCTGTCAGTGCTGCGACTGATGGGACACCATGAACCCTCCCTGAAACGTTCTGCACAGAACAAAGCACAGGCCCTGGTTTTGATTCTGGAGATTTATTGAAAGGTTTGGGGTCCTTCCACTGAAATGTGACTCCCAACACTCTGCTCCTGCAAGGGGTGATGGCTGCTGTGGTGGCAATTAGCACTCCAGGCTCAGGCAGCCTTCAGGGAACAGTTTTCTCCTCAAACAAGGAGGGACTGCAACCCACAGTCAGTCACAGAAGCCTCAGCCTCTCCATGTTTTGGTGCTTTGGAATGGGATTTGGAGAACTGTTTACCCAGCATGTGAATTGTTTTTAATTAATGGCCAATCACAGCCAGCTGTGTTGGACCCTGAGTCTGTCATGCGTTTTATTATTCACTCTTTTCCAGCTTTCTGTCTGTATCCTTTCTCTTTCTTTAGTATAGTTTTAGTATATAACATAACATAACATAACATAACATAACATAACATAACATAACATAACATAACATAACATATAATATATCAACCTTCTAAAAACCTCAAGTCATTCTCATCTCTCACCTCATCCTGGGGACCCCCCAACAACCCCACAACACTAATGCTCAAAGATTACATTTGGCATTTATTGGGCAACCATTTCTTTTTTTATGAAGTACATTCCTCTGTGGAATGGTACAGAGAACACAGGCAAATCCTGGATTACAGATATCTGCAATATAATATATATATATAATGCTTGAGCTTCAGCCCATGCTTTATGTTTTCAATGTCTGACATTGAGCTTTATCTTTGTGATCCCTGAAGACCACACATACCTATTCATTTTTATCAGAATTTGCCAAATTTTCAGATGGGTATTCTAAAAAGCTATAAAAATGTATAAAAATTCCTTTTTTCAGAGACCATGAATGGTCTCTGAGCTAAAGCCAGTCTCTTGATGCATTTTAAACTTTCAGGCTGCTTGACTTGAGCACACAGATCAGGTTTCACATCTGGAATTGTGAAAATAGCATAGAATTAGAGAGTGGTTTGGGTTGGAAGGAACCTTAATCTTCAGATCTTTAGGTGGTCTTAAAGATTCCCTGCCAGAGGGGAGGAGGAATTAGGTAGACCTGGATATCTCTTTTCTGTAATAAAGGACTGAAGCAGATACATTGACCAGCTCCTTCTCCCCACCACAACCTCAGTCTTTGAATTTCCAGTCTGGGATTATCTCAGGACACGAATCTGTAAGATCCATTTAACCCAAGTTTTACTTATAACGCAGGACATCCTTTTCTATCTTTTTTTTTCTGGTTTGTTTTTTTTTTTTTTTTCACTTTCCTTGGGATGTGACTGCAGTTTTCTCTAGGTTTTTTCATGGGCTGCAGTTCTGAATAGCTGAGGTTCAGATTCTCAGGCAGGTCCAGGGAAACGTGCTGAGTCCCACAGAGAGGATAACCTCAGCCAGGCATGAGAGAGGCAAATATCAGACTGGATTTTAATCATGCTGCTAAGCAGGCAGATGAGACACTGACAAAGTTGAAAGGACACCCAGGAGGATGAAGGGCAGGGGACAGCACAGCAAACATGGGCAGTGATTGAGCAGGAGTCCCAAACAGAACAAATATTTGCAGGGCTGCTGAGTAACTGCTTTGTGTCACTGGAGTGCAGGAGCTGCCTGCCCTGTATTTCCTCACATCAGTGACATTTATTAGCTCAGCCCCAGCCTCCTGAGAGTCCAGGCAGGTTTAAATGCTGCTTGACAGGCCACCCCTGGGTGCCTCTGCTCCTGGCAGTGTGCTGAGGAACCCGAGGGGATTTACAGGGGGGCTGGGGGCTGGTTAGGATCCAGGACATGGCTGGTGCTGGTTCTTGCTGTAACCCCAAACCAGTGACTCTGGACTGGGAGCTCTGCTTTCTGAGGGTCACAGCCTCTCATGGGGACTCCAGGGGTTGGGTTTGAAAGGGGTAGGGGGGGAAGGTTTTTCTTTAAAGTGATGATTGTGTGTGAAATCAGTCCTTTTTTTGGGAGGGGATAGGACAAGATGGATAATCTGTTGATCACCCAGAAAGTTGGTGCTGTGAGCGGAGCACTGGGGGGACTGGACAAAGTCGGGGTGGCAGATGAAGGAGGGATGTGCACACCTGTCACCAAACTCTGCCTGAACTTCCAGGCACTAACTCAGGGAAGAAAAGCTGCAGAAACCCTGACTGCTCATTCCCTTGGCAAAAACGAATCCCTCTGGTGTGGGAGGGGTGAGCACGATGCAAATCACGCACAGAAGGGTGGGCGGGGGAGGCAGCTGTGCAAGGCAGCTGGGGACAGGTGACGGAACCAGCTGGGCTGTGGCTCTGTCCCTGTGCTGCAGCAGGGCTGGCAGGGCACTGCCACCCCTCCATCCCCAGAAAGGGATGAGCTGGGGGACAGCTCCAGCTCCAGCAGGGCCAGCACACAGAGCCAGGAGGGGATGTCGCAGACATCTTTTGTGAAAAATCCTTTCCTTAGGATTTTTTTTTTTTCCTCAGAAGCTGAGAAGCCTCAGGAACAAAATGTAAGCAATGGTTATCTGCTGCTGTGGAATGCAATAGGTGCATCTGTGATTGGTCTCATGGGGTTGTTTCTAATTAATGGCCAATCACAGTCAGCTGGCTTGGACAGAGAGTCTGACACAGAGCCTTTGTTATCTTTCTTTTTCTATTCTTAGCCAGCCTTCTGGTGAAATCCTTTCTTCTATTCTTTTAGTATAGTTTTAATATAATATATATCATAAAATAATAAATCAGCCTTCTGAAACATGGAGTCAGATCCTCATCTCTTCCCTCATCCTCGTACCCCTGTGAACGCTGTCACAAGGGGACAGGCGGGTGTCCCTGTGTGTGGCACTGCCACTGAGCCGCCACCCATTCACTGCCACACAGAAACACGGCCAGGCAGATAAAAGGAGGATTTAGGGAGAAGCCAGGGAAAGCCTCCCCAGAATAAACACTGCAAACAAGAACCCAGCATGGAAAAAGGCAGGGAAGTGGCTGCACTTCCAGTGTTGCGGCACACTGGGGGTAGATGTTGCAGCCCCTTCGGGATAAGTCAACTTGCAATTATGTGATTGGATTTGAAGTCAAGGCTTTGCTATTATTATTATGGAAAGCTTTGAAAGACTCTTGCATTTGAAATAAAAGTAGCCCTTCCACAGAAAGAGATGTTGTACATTTTCTACACTACCAAATTAATCTATTTAAATTGCTCTGCACAGTTCGCCCTTCTATAAATAACAATAACTTCCATTATCCCCTTTTGTGAAATCAAAATGCTGCTTTAAAGTGTCCCCAATGAGAGTAATCTGGTTTGCTTACTTAGCTCATGATTCTTTGATGACAAGTAGTCTAAGCTTTGTGTGATGGGAATATATTCACCTGCTACAGCTCACTTCTTCCAAACCTTGAAGCTCTGTGGTTTTTGGCAGACTTCTCTGAAATACAAAACTTCTTACACTCTTCAGCAGAAAACAATATCAGCTCCAGGCAAAGTTAGAAAATAAAATGACATCAGTTCGTCCAGAAGAATCTGAGTGTTTTCACAGATGAGGCTCTGCAAATTTAACATTTCATTTCACTCTCTGAGCTCAGTTCCTGAGTGCCATCAGTCCCTGCTCCCTGCTCCTGTCCAAGGATTTCTTTCTCACCTGCACATCTGTCCAGCACATGCACACCCCAGCCTCCTCTCAAATTTGGTGCCACCTGGAACAAATTGCCAAGATGTCCCTCACCTGCCAACAGCAAAGAGCTGGTATTGATGACAATAGTCAATCAAAAATTGTCCTAATTTTCTTTACTGTCTATTTTTTTAACTAGAAGAACAGTTCTAGGCTGCCTAAATAGAAACCATTATCATTCTGACTGGAAATAACCTACTATAGACACCTTTTATTGTGTATGAATGTTTCCTTCCTATGGGAATTAAAAAAACATTCCTTCCTTTTTTTCCCCCTACACTTAATTGAGCTGATCCTGTATGGAATATTTCCCTATTTCTCTCCTGTTCTTGGATTATTGATTTGGACTTGTTTGGTCCGTCTTGTTATATTTTACAGAGTGAATGATAACCTGAGAAATTATTGAAAAGATCAGGGCACTGCCTCCTGAAAGAGAACAAAAACTGAACTGCTTTCAGTATAAAATAACCTAAAGCACAACTTTTTAGAAAAATTGACACTGATGAAATAAATAAATACAGAAAATTATACTAGAGGCCTCAGTCATCATATTTACAGGAAAATATGAGAGGCGGAAACAAACTTCTCTGCATTCCATGCCAAAAGGATTCCTACTCATTAACACATAGAAATGCTGATGGATAATTAAGTAATTTGGGAGACAGACCATGCATATGGGAAGCATTTTTGGTATTTTATGACCTCTTTCACTGACCTATGTAATTACTGTGCTGCTGACTAATGCAGCAACATAAACCATCTGTCAACATCTATATTATGAAGTTTATTTAAATTCTAAATGACCTTTCCTTTTATTCCTTACACTGGGATGAAAACCATGTTTGTTAAATCATTTTATTCCCGCCAGTGCTCCTAAAGAGAAAAAAGAATATGGACACTTTATTAGGTAATCAATTTCTAAGCCACCTCCAATCTAGTATAGAAAACAAAGCCAACTCATATTTGGCAAGAACAATTCATGTCAAACCAATCCAATTTCCTTTTCTGACAGGGCAAATGGCTCAATGAGTGAAAGAAGCAGCAGATGTGATATTTTTACTGCAGTAATATTTTAATGTGTGGTATTTTTAGAAATAATGCTTAGAAATAATGAGATTTTCTTAGAATACATGGATGGTGTCACCTTGTTCTGCAGCAGAACTTAGTGGGGGACAAAAAGGGTGTTCAGGGAATAGTGGTTAATGATTTGTTCTCTGGGAATAACTCCCTGGGCACTGCATAAAAATGGGACTTGCCTGACTTCCTAAACTCTCCTGTCATCAGGCACTGGCAATGAAACCCTTTTGATACAATACCCATAGTAAGTATACAATTTCTTGTGATGTCTTTTTCCTCTGAAATGAACTGAACTCAAGCTCTTCAGGAAGGAATTTATTGAGATCTACCTTTAAAGTTGAGCTGACTCACTAATTTGACAGGGATTTGAAAAGTAAAGCTGAAAGATAGTCCAGACAGAAACCTGAGACATTCATCAGAGTAGGAAGATCAGGATGGGCACCTGAAGAAAAGAATTTGGCCAACCAGGCTGGTTTAGGAAGGCAGTGATGTGACAGGGGCAGTTCAAACCCTGGCACAGGAACCTGTGCACTCAGAAAAAGTTCATGTTTAAGTCATACAGATTGCACGAATATGAATCTGGAATATGAAATCAAGAATAGGTGATTATAATTACACACTCCAGTTTAGGACAACATTTAATCACTTGCAGGTACTTAAACACTTTCTTGACTAAATACAAACTGTTGTTTCCTGCATTAGGGATTATAACTTAAGGTCACGGTTGGGATTTCAGATCTAAGTGATTGCAAGTAGGTCTCAGATGAAGGTCTAGAAGAGGGATTTAGATGCTAAAAGAGCTTTTAAAATCTGAACCTAAAAGAAGAAAGCATTTCCTTGATCAATATGAATCTATAAACAGGAGCAGTGTGTAAAGCTCATAGATTGGACTCATTCTTGAATATGATCCTCTCTGGAAGAAATTGGACTTCAGCTGGAGGAAACCTGTGGCTCAGCAAGCCAGAGATATCTGCAATTGTCAGTGCCTTCTGCAGAACACCCAAATGCCCCCCATTCCTCTCCAGCCCTACCCTGCAGCATTAGCTCTTGCCAAATCCAGACCCTGCTCACAAACTCTGTGTGGCAGCTGGCAGGAGAGAAAACTGCTCACTGGAAAGGTGACTGAAACACAGGCAGACTTTAACAGTACAGGTAACAGCAACTGAAACACAACCTGACTTAACCAACAGGACAAGTGACACTTGCCAAGTGACAGACAGAACCCTGTGGATTCCCAGCTGTCCCTCCCTCTCCACGCCTCAGCCAACCCATCTCTTCCCCTCACCAAGCACTCCCAGCAGCTCACCCGAGCCACACCCATGGATGTGGGCTCCTGCACGTCAGGAGAAGGTGATTCTCTCGAGCAGGAGGCGTTTGGGCTGCCTGAGCACCAGTGTGAGCGAGCAGAGGGAGTGGGACAAGCTGGGACAGCCAAGGCTGTGTGGGGCAGAGCTGCTGCTGAACCCTTTCCCCAGCCTAACACACAGCTCTGCAATGCTTATTCACCACCTCTGTGCCACTCTGGGAACACGTGGAGTGATGGGATTCCATGGGTTATGGAATATGAGCCCAGGCATGCAAGTCCCAATTATCATGATGCACCTCTAAGTTAAACTGTTTACACCGAGAGATGTTTCACTGGATGGGGAGGTGCAGGTGCTTTGCGGCCAACAGAGAATCTCAAAGGGTGGAAGCTGGCCTGGGCCTTTGCTAGGTGTGCTACAGGGCTAAAAAAGGGGTGTAGTTCCCAAATGGTCAGTTCAGCACCATTCCTGAGCTTGACACTCACTTTAAATTAGCATGCAATTTAAAAATAAGTATTGCAAATGAAGGTTATCTTACAAGGAACATATAATTTACATTTCTAAACTCACAGTCTTTGTTTTGATGTAACCCGTGAAGTTCCTGCTCTGCAAGGCCAGTGGACATTGTTTATTGCCTTTCATCTGTATCAAGGTGATCTTTTTTATCCTTCATTGTACTTTGGAAAAGCAATTCCACAGGACAAGAACCCATCTTAAATCTTTGGTGCTCATGCCAAGGAGAAGGTGAGAGCCCTGACAAGCTGTGAGATTCCTTTTAGCACCAGGAGTTGTGTCATTCATCCAGAGACCCCTGACAGTCACCTTGAACATTACGTGCCCTCGCAGTGGTTTTTTAATCCTATAGATGTTTAAAGAAATGTTTCTATTTTCTTTGATCTTCTGCAACCATGCCTGTATTACCATACACAATGCTGACAGAAAGACACTGGGTAAAATGGTTATTTTTAGAATTTCCTCACTTCATAAAACACTACAATAGCTAGGATGCCACAAATAACTCACGATGAATTCTTCTTATAAGCAAACAGAGGAAGTGTGAGTTTAGGAAGAGCAAGGACTTCAGAAGATGCAATTTATTAAAATACTAGATTTAGTAGTGTAAGCAAAAATATGTCTAGAAATCCTGGTTTTGCTTTGGGTCAGTGAAAATATAAACTAGATTTTATTCCATAGATCAGTCTGAAACTTGGGCAGAAATGACTAACACTTAATACCCACCAGTGAGTCCAAGTTTGGTCTGAGATACAAAAGTAACAAAAGCAGTGGACCATTAAATTTGTGACCAACTTTCTGACTTCTGGAAGGATTTGTTTATGCTATTACAAAAGTGGGGTTCAGTTGGCTGGTGTTTTTTGTTTGAGACTCCCACTCTGTTATTTTGTGGGTTTAGGAACATTTCAGCTTCTCTCCTCTATTACCTGTTCTCTCAGTGGAGAAGCAATAAAGTCACAGCAAGTTTCAAACCACTGGCCAGAAGTTGTCCTGGTGTGCTTTTCCCCAGTTCCTAGAACAGGCTGAAGAGCTTTTATACAGAATGGAGAGTCAGCCATCTGATTACAGCTGGCTTGGGATGGCACCTAAGGACCAGGAAAGGCAGCGAGAAAAGTAAGTGTGTTGGAAATGGTTTCTGAAGGACTGTCAGCAGTTTGTGTTGGGGCTTTCCTGAAGCATTACCATGCTTGTTGTGTGTCTGAGGAGTAACTTCAGCTCTCTGTAGATCCGCACCATGACTTTGGCCTGGAAGACTCCCAGATCTCCTAAAGACCCCCATAAGGAAAATGGATGAGCAGCTTCTAATTTCCCTCTGGCCAGATTTTACAAGGTGTTTTGGAGACGTCTAATAAGCCTCCACCAGAGATTCTCCAACTCACTTGTGCCCCAACACTGTGATTTTATAGGCACTTTTTGTCAGACTCCAACCTACCTGTAGTGCTGCAGTTGTGATTCCAGCTGCTGGATGTGTATTTGCAGATGTGGCACCTCCTTAGCTCTCGCTTCCAGCTCCTTCACTTTGCCAAGACTGTTGAGGACAGCGTGTCTGGCCTCTTCCAACTTCCTCCTCATCTCTGCCTGCTCCCTCTTCAGGTTACGGTTGCAATCTTCCAGGCTGACCAGAGCTTCCTGAGAGCTCTTCAGCTCCTTCTCCAGCTCCTGACTGAACCTGATGGCTTCTTCAATCTGCCCATCCCTGGAGCTCCGCATGAGCTCCATTTCCTCCAGGACATTTTGGAGGCACCTGTTCTGGGAGTGCTTCTGTGTTAATGGTCTCTTCCTCCCTATGAAGCAGGGACCTTCTCCTGTATGGCTGGCATGGCTCTTCCGCAGTCCCACCTGTAATGACCAGGAGCACAAAGCAGGGAGAAATTGATGGGTTTTAATGAAGACTGAAAGTGGCTGGATTCTGCTTTGTTGGTTTGGTTTTTTTCAATCACATAGAGCTGATCAGCAACTAAAGCTACTTGACCTTTGCCAAATACAGAGACAAGGAAACAATCTCTGGAAAGTAATTTTTAATATCTAGCTATGCATTTAATTTTCAATCTACACACTTATCATGTTATTGCACAAGTTTCTGTGTAGCTTTCGTGTCATTACTATGGTCTATACTCAGGAGTGAGGCAGTCTGCTGAAAAAGATATTTCCAATGAAGTTGTGTTCAGAGGAAGAGAGCAGGGAGAAGCTGGGGGCTCTGGAGCTCTCCTCTTTGTCATTTTCATTCTTCCTGGGACTACTGGGACTGATGACTTCGTGTTTGCTGCTGATTTCCTTTCCCTTTTTTAGATGAAAATGGTAAAAGTGTCTCTGACCTGCCTTGCTGGACATTGTGAAGACAACAGTCATCTACTGCAAGTGGAAGTGTCACAGGTGGAGCAGAGTTCTGGGAGTGCTGTGTTAGTATAAAATCACACCTGGTGAGACCTGCCAGAACAATGGGTCCCTGCTGCCCTTCCCTGCTCTGCCTGTTCCAAGCTATTTCATGCCAGAGGAATTTAACTGCTGTTAAGCATGTATGTGTGTCACTCGAGCCAGTCCACCAGAACCAGCAGAATCCAGCCCTGGAATTAATGGGGCTGTGCAGAGAAGCCCCACACTATTCATCAGGCTGCCTGCAGCACTGGCTCAAACTCTGAACGCTCGTGACCACACTCTGAGGAAAACATCCTTCTAGTATTTCTTATAGGCACTTCCGACAGAGACACTGCTTCTGCTTGTGCAGGTGGGAATGCAAAAGTTCTTTCTCACTTCAGGAAAACGCCAGTAGGATGTGCTGATACCATACACCCAGCATATGGTATCAGCACATCCTGACTGCTCGTGCAATAGAAGAAGCAGCAGTCTTGTACGCGTGGGTTTGTTAAGCTGAACTCCGCTACACTTTTAACAAGAGTGCTCCTCACAGCTATATTTAATGGTACACCGGTGCCATACATTTCTCCTTAAGGCCTCCCTGTAAGTGAACTTTGCTAAAAAGGTAATGCCGAGGACGAAGGAGCAGCTTCGGTCTCAGTGCGGCAGCGGAGGGGTTATAAACACTGACTCTCCCAGCATCTCTCCTGAAGCACTCGGGGCAGCCGCGCCGCCCCCGGGAGGCCGGTGCGGAGGCCGGCCCGGACTCACCTGCAGCGCCAGGCACCGCGCATCGCTGCTCTGCAGGGCGGCGCGCATGTCCTCCACCAGCTCCCGCAGGCTGCCGTTCTCCTCCTCCAGCCTGGCGATGCGGTCCTCGGCCTGCTCCAGCGCCGCGATCTCCTCGCAGCACTCTCGGGAGCAGGGCCCCGGCGGCCGCCGCTCGGCGCTGCCCGCGGCTCCGCGCCCGGCGGGGTCGGTGCGGCGGCGGCGGCGGGGGCTGCGCAGGCGGATCTGGGTCTCGATGTGCTCGCTCTCCCGGCCCAGCGGCAGCCGCGGCCCCGCGCGGGTGCTGAAGTGGCCGCAGAGCCGCGCGTGGAACTGGCGGAAGGTGAGCTCGGCCGACAGCCCGTCCCACAGCCCCGCGCACTCCTCGGGCTCCGCCGCCTCCTCCAGCCCCAGCACCTGGCACAGCGTGCGGAAGTCCTCGCCGGGGATGCGGCCCGAACCGTCGCAGTCCAAGTGGTGGAAAATCTCCTGCAGGTACTGGTCCAGGCCGGTGGCCAGCACGACGATCTCGTTCTCTACGCCGCGGTCCAGCCCGTAGTGGTAGGCGAGGGCGCTGACCAGCCACTGCGTGCGCCGGGCCGGCCGCCCGTAGGGGTCCCAGCCCTCAGGCGGCTCCATCACGCCCGCCCGGCCCGCGGCGCTGCCCGAGCATCCTGAGCTCCAGCCTGGCCGAGCGCTCGGCCCCGGCCCGCGGCGGGGCGGGACGGGCGGGGCGGGGCCGCCGACGCTCCAGCGCCGCTCGCCGAGCGCCCGGCTCGCCCCGCAGCGGAGCCGCGTCCGCCTTTGACCTGCACGAACAGGGATTCCGGCAAAGCGGCCGGGTGCTATCCTTCCCCGTTTATCTGCCAAGCCTGCGCCCCAAGAGTGTTTCTCATTTCTTAACTCATTTCTCCCTTCCGGTTTCTCTTTAACACAAGCAACACAATAGCATCGCACAATCCGCTTTGACAAGTCAGGCTTGTGAACCGAGTTAGTGCTTCCACTAAATTAAAACCCCAATGTGCGTGAAAGCCGACCTTCTGTTCGCTCAGACCTGCTCACCTCTGTAGATGAGGTGACTTTATGATCTTGCTGGGTGGGTTTTAAGAGGTCTGGGATAGAGGTGAGTAACTGTTAAACTCGTTCACACGAGCTGCCCAAAGCAGTGACTTTAGTCTGTCTCTGGCTGGGGGGTAGGACCGGCGTTGTTGAATGCAAGCGGCAGCACCAGTAGAGCTCCTCCAGCAGCAGGGACATGCCACGAGCCAGGCGGGGACCGTGGCACCAGCCGTGCCCAAGGGCTGAACAGGGTGGCAAAGTGAGGTGCTGCTAACAGGCTGCATTAAGAGCCCAGGTAAGGCGTGGTGAGCAGCTACAAGTTTGGGAGCCATGCAAGGAGTCCTGCCAAGAGCAAATTGTTCTAATGTTCTCTCTAGGATAAAAAAGAGCAAACCAACCCGGCTGATAGGTGAGGAAAGAGAATTCAAGTTCACTTAAAGCGCTGCTCAGTTCAGGGTTGCCTTTTGTTTGACTGAGCTGATGCTAAGAACTATTTTCTCACATATGGTGGCGTTTCTCTGCAAACAGGCTTTGATGAGAAATTTCTGACCGCATTTGCTTTTGCTCTTTAAGATAAGTCACGAACATGAGTAGCTTTGTTGAGGAATGGAGAATTGTTTGTAGCTCAGGAGGAACCTTACATTTTAGCACAGGAAGAAGGTAAGGCACAGGTTTAAAGGCTTTCTCCTCCTGGAGTGACACACTTTCAGAGGAGTCTGTGAGGAGAAGTCCCCTCAGCCACTGCCAGGGCTGTGTGCCTCCTCTGCAGGCTCAGTATTCTGGGAGTTCCACGAGCCTCAGCTGCCAGTGAATATTCTTCTGAATATTTCTTGTTGTGCAGTGCAGAGGAAGAATATTTGGTGCTAGATTCCCCTCTGGGCTTTGAGGTAAATCTCAGTAATGCTGGTGATTTTTATGTCCAGATGAACTTTTTATGGATAGTAAGGAAAAAGGGAAGAAGTATCGTGGAAAATTAATTCCTCAAAATGTGAGCGGCCAAATCGCACTAAAAATGAAATCAGAACTGAAGAATTTTTTTATTTTTTTTCCCTTGACAGGTAAGGCAAAACATGCAGTGCTAATAAAGTCTTTAAGAGATGCAACGAGCACCCAACTGTATGAAAATGAAAGAGGTAAAGGATGAGAAAGGGCATGGGAAGAATCTTCAGCCCTTCCTGTTGAAGGTCCAAGAGTATGAAAACGGACTCTGGCTGTTGCCCGTAGGTAACACGGGCTAATTGTAGAGATTGTAGAGGAGGGCAGGTGCCCAAGCTGTTGGTGGCCCAAGCCCTGCGAGGCTAGCCCAGTTGCAGTCCTAGTTGGACCAGGGCGGCGGGCTCGGGAGGGGTGGAGGTGGGGGGATCTCGGGAGGCTTCCGCTTCAAGGCCGGGCTGGGGGGCCGTGGGGGAGGCACGGAGGGCTGGTGCTCTGCTTTCTTGGGCAACTCCTGCTGCCGAGGCCTCGGGTGAGAGCTGTCAAAGGCGACGGTCTCTGGGCTCTCTGGGGGAGAGGGAGAGGCACGCCTTCTCGGCCGAGATGCTGGAGCGGCGGCAGCGCGACTGTGGAGAGAGGAGGTGGCTGAGGGCCCAGGTGCCAGTGGCACACAGGGAGCCTCCTGCACAGCAGGGCCCAGAGCTGGCAAGGCTCCCCAGCACGGCTGGAGCTGCTGGCACAGCTTGGCCCAGCTGCACAGCTGCCCCTCAAGGCCCCGGCGAGCAGGACACAGCTCTGGGCAGGCTCCGTGGCCAGGAGTGGGCCCCAGAGCACCTCTGCCTTTCAAGGGCAATCTCGTCCCTGCTCTTTCTCCTCCCCACCGTGCTTTGCCTCTGCCCTGTGTCCCCGGGGCTGCTCTGGGCCAGGCAGCCTCAGTGGGAGCCAGCACTGGCTGCAGCCCCAGCGGGCACCCCAGGACAAGGCCCAGCAATTAGGAGGCCAATGAAAGCTCTGAGCAGCAGCAGGACCCTCAGCAGAGTTAGTTGGACAACCATGGACTGGCCACAACTCCACAGCAGCATTTCTGTTCCCTGAATGTTCTTGACTATGTGCAGCCTATAAAGAAGCTAGAGGGTAGAGATGGGCCAACACTTACCGTTTCTTTCCCTTCCACAACCGGAACCCAGCATAGCACAGTCCCACGGAAATTGGCACAGTGAACAGTGTCACTACCGTGCCTATCATGCAGGACCTGCGCACGTCCTGGGGGCAGATAATTCTAGGTGTTTTCCGTGGATTCTGGGCGTTTGTGTCTGACATGCCAAGCACTTCTGTGGGAGCAATGAGGAGCGTCAGCCCGTGCTGTGCTGCACTACTGAGCTGGCAGCACGGTGGATGCGGGCAGGACGTTCCTGGTTTCCCCCAGAGCTGGGGCCTGCAGGCACCTTGCCGCCCCTTGGCACAGGCTGTGCCACCCAACAAAGCCCAGCAGGCCGAGAGGAGAGCCCGGGGGCAGCGCAGCTGCTTGGGCAGTGGCTGCTTGGAGGGACACGGGCCAAAGCCATCCCTGAGCAGCCACTGCCAGCCCTGGCCCTCCCTGCCCCGTGACAGCTCCCCCAGCCCCAGGGCACAGAGTCAGGCCCTTTCAGGAGCCAGTGCATCCCCTGCCCAGTCGGGAGCCAAGGCTGGCTCTGGCCCTGGGCTGGCGGCAGGGCTCCCGCTCAGGGCTGCTCCTGTGCCTTGGGCCTCTGGGCACTCAGAGCCAGCTCCAGAGCAGCTGCAGAGGGAGCGATGTTGGTGCACGGGTCCTCTTTCCCCAGGGCTGTGGACGAGCTCCAGAGGCTCCTCCAGCTTTGGCTGCTGCCGGGCTGGGCAAGGGCAGGCCCTGGGGAAAAGAGCTGACGCCACAGAGCCCCACCAAGGGCTGCGCCTGGTGGAGCAATTATCTCCTGTACCTGTGCCCATGTCTGGCATCTTCTCCTTTCCTGCATCAGTGGCTGGCAGAAAGCCATTGCTTCCTACAGGATATGGCCCCACCTGCATGGACTTTTGCTCCATCGCTTGAGAAAGGAAAAAGGACAGCTGGGTCAGATGGAACCATTGCAGGAGGTGGCAACTTCAGGAGACAATACTTGTCAAGTCGTGGATAAGGATCAGGAAAATGGCCAGGTTATTGGGGCTGGGCCAGGGCCCTCCCTGACTGAAAAAGCCCCTACACCTGATCTGACTGGAGATTAGGAAATTGCAGGGGATCTCAGGGCATCTATGGCTCGTGGTGCAGTTTGGGCTGCCTGTGAACTGATGCCAAATGCCTTCCTGCAGAGGCTGGGGAGAAGCTGCAGCCAGGCCAGGCTGGCAAACAGCCCTGCAGGGCGTGGAAGCAGCAGCGGGGCAGTGAGGCTGCCATGGATCCCTTCCCGCTGTGCCGGGCACGGCGTGTCCAGATGTGCAGCCAAAGCCCCCGGCTGCTGAGCCCCATGACAAGGCAGAGGGAAATGCACCCACCACGGCGTCTCTCCAGGTCATTCAGCATCTGCTCCAGATGTTTTGCTGCCTCCAAGGATTTCATGTCTCCTATGTCTCGGTTCTTCCATTTAGGAGGACCTTAATGGGAAGTTCCATTTCTCCTTCAGGCCCAAGTGGCAGTGAGAGCACCTGCGTGATTGGTGCCCTCCAAGGCACTCCCGCAGCTCTGCCTTCCACTCAGGAGCAGGGCCAGGGGCACCTCGTGCCTGCAGTGGCCCCACACTGGGATGGAAGGAGCCCCTTGTGGGGCAGTCGGGGCAGAAAGGACTCCCTGGAGCTGCTGCAGCTCCAAACCCAGCCCCAGGCAGGGCCAGGGCTTGGCAGTGGCAGCAGGAGCAGCTCAGGCTCCCTGGGGCCGGCAAAGGAGCTGAGAAAGGCTCAGCCCCGGGGCACAGCCCTGGGCCCGGCCCCTTCCCTCTCTGCTCTTCTCTGTGGCTGCACAGAGCACACAGAAGGACACACTGGCATTGAACACGGGAGGAGGATGGACAGCTAAATGATCCTTCCTCCCACTGACAGCGATCCTGTGGGATCACAGAAGGGAGCAGGGCAAGATTTCCAGATTCTTTAAAGCCAGAGATTGTGTTAAGGGACAGGGCTCATGACTGAGCCCTTGCCACTTGGACACTGATTATTTTTCAGGAAAGGAACACAGAGAACTTGCCTCCACCATGCCCTAGAGTCTTCATATTGTCATTCACCAGCTTTTCCATATAAGCCATCTTATGGTCCCAGTCTAGAAGAGGGCAAAGACCAGGTCATTTCCATGGTGTGCTGGGATCCCCCACTGCTTACAGTAAATGGGCACTGCAAGGGGGCCATGTAAGGCTGTGGGAGCCACATGTGAATGCACAAGCCCAAACTGCACAGGGGCCTGGGGAGCTCTGGGCTGGCTCCTGGTCACTCTCCACCCTCTTTGCAGGCCCTGTGACACATCCCCGGTCAGCCCAGGGCCCATGGGCGCTCTCTCCCGCCCCCAGTGGAAACCCTCCCTAAATACCCTGGGGAAAACCATCCCCAGCGCTTCCCGGGGAGCAGGGAGCGCTGTCCCGGGAAAGGGGAGCCAGGCTGCCGGCTCACCTGCTCCCCGCGCTTGCAGCGGAGCAGCATGGGCAGCCCTGGCAGGCAGGGCCACGGCCAGGAGGAGCAGGAGGAAGAGGCGCAGAGCAAGGGCCATGGTGCCTTGCCCTCTGCCAGTCCCGCAGCGCTTGCTGCCTCCGCTGTCCTGACACCGCTGTGCCAATGTCAGCACCACTGCTGCCACTGCCGCTGCTGCTGCCGCAACAGCTGTGCTCAAGCACTGACTGCTCACTCCTTGTGCTGCGGTGCAACCACGGGGCTCTGGCACCTCTGTGACCTCAGAGCCTGCTGTGACCTCATGGCCAGGGTGGAGTTGTGTGGGCACTGGGATCTGCCTTCTTTGGCAGGGAGCTGCTCTGTCCAAGGGCTGTGACACAGTCCCAGCCCAGCTGATCTCACAGGCTGGGCCATGAAGGGATGGAGAGCAGCCCTGCCAAGAAGGACTTGGGGGTGCTGCAAGATGAGAGGCTGCACATGAGCCAGCCATGTGCATCCAAAGGAGAGTGCCCAGCAGCTTGAAGGAGGTGATTCCACCCCTCTGCTCTGGTGAGACCCCACCTGGAGTACTGTGGAAGAGGTTTTACAGGGACCTCTGTGAGTCATTGAGAAGTTTGATAAGAGGATCCATGTTTAGCCCTGAAAGAATCCCTACCAAGGTTGTTGACATAGAAACCAAGAAAGAAAGAAGGATAAATAAGATAAATCTGGAACTGCCTATTCCAAGAAGCACTTTGCTTGTCTCTCATGACCAGTGAGTAAAGTGCAAACTTATGAGCTTTGTAAGAATGTAGAACAAGCATGCATGCTAGAATAAAAACAGGGTTTGAAGCCTTCTGGAAACGGAGTGTGTTGCTTTGTACTGTCTCCATCTCTACCACGACAGAGTACTGCATCCAGCTCTGGGCTCCCCACACAGGAAGGCCATGGTCCTGTTGGATCTAGTCCAGAGGAGGGACAAAATGCTCTGAGGGCTGGAGCCCTTCTGCTTTGGAGACAGGCTGGGAGAGCTGGTGGCGTTCAGCCTGGAAGAGAGCAGACTCAAGGGAGACCTGATTGCTGCCTTTCAGTACCTGAAGGGGGCTTGTAAAAGAGATGGGACAGAACTTGTAGTAGAGCCTTTTGTGAGCAGAGCGAGGGGGAATGGTTTTAGTCCAAAAGACGGTCCATTCAGACTGGACAAAAGAAACCCATTCTTTCACTGTAGGGTTTGAAAGCCTGACACAGGTTGCCCAGAGAGGTGGACATCCATCCCTGCAAACATTCAAGCTCATGCTCTGAGCAACCTGACCTACTTAAAGGTGTCCCTGCTCAGTGCAGCGCATTGGACTAGATGGCCTTTAAATGTCCCTTCCAAGCCAAGCCATTCTGTGTTCCTGGGCACTATCAAAGCAGTGCTGGATTAGTGCTGGGGTGATTATGTGGCACCTGTATTTTGGTAGTTGGGTCCTTTAGCAATTGGCCCTGAGAGCATTCATGGTCTGGGCAGTGAAGTCTGCAAACAACAGACAGTGTGCTCAAGGAGAAACAGGGGAGGAACACTGCTGTAGCTCAGATAAATGCCAGCATTTTGCTGCCCATTCCTAGTTAAGAAATAAAGGAATGTCCTGAAGATCCCTTCATGTGGGTGCATTATTGGCTGTATCAGTACTTGTGTTCTGCAAAACAGGGAATTTGCTACAACTTCTTGCCCCATTTATCACTGAATGAAACTCAAATCCTGCATTGCTCCTTGTCTACTTGCTTCCAAGTCAAGGCAAATTTTGTTCATGATTGAGTGGGACATATTCACCTGTTCACAAGCAAATTCTTCTTGCCATTCACACAGAGGCAAGATTGTTTTGTGGATTTGCTCTAATCGGACAGGAATTAAGGCCTACCTGTCACTAGAACTAAAGCTGATGCATTAGGTTGCAAAGTCTTGAGTAATTTGGCCTGGTGACTGGCATTGTAGAGAGTTGTTCTGGAATTAAATGACACTTGAAGACACGTGTAGTCTACCATATTTCTGGCATACTAGAAGTGAAAAAAAACCCTTTGAAACATGATTTTATCCTTTTTTCCTCCTCCTCCTCCTCCCAGGAATTTCAATCTCTGAGGTCTAAGCTCTTCAGCTGCCTCACAAACATTGTTTTAATTCAGACAGGCATCCATGCCTTGAGCCACAAATCATGACTGTGGCTGTGAAGCTTGAAGCAATGTAGGTTTATAGCACTAAAAGTAATAATGCATTCCCAGGTTAAGCCAAGTATTTCCCAAGTAACTCTACCTATCCTCAGGGATGTTTGAAAAAGGATCATTGTAAAAGCTGGGAATCAGGAGAAAGAGTGTCATCAAAATTAAAAAGACAGGTTTCTGAGATCTTTATATTTCTATAAAAAGAGATTCAAAATTGTTCATATATGGAACATTGACTAAGAAGTGAATGACAGATTGTCAAAGTAATTGGGGAAAAAAATACCATAAGTAAAACTATGGTTACATGTAGATAATAAGTAAACCACCTTGCTAAGAAAAAAACCAGACCTGCCAATACTAAAACCAATAAGGCTGTTTCATCTGTCTCAATACAAAAAAAAAAAAACACTGAAAAGAATCAGAGGTCATTAAGACAATTAGTATATACAGGAAATTCCAGGGATTGGGAAAAAATGAAGCAAACTGTAGAGTGCAATTCCCAGAGTTAACCTGGAATTTATTGGTGGATTTGTTGCAAAATTTCTGAGAGCAGACTGGAAAAGCATAGGGGCTGGTCAGCCCATGGGTGGGCATTTAGAGCAGTGTGAGGGCTGTTTCTGAGACCAACTGCAGGGAAGAAGAGCAGCAGACAATCACTGGGACAATCTCTTTGCTGGCTGTGGAGTTTTTGTCAGTCAGTTCCCTGGGGCTGGGGGAGCTGTCACGGGGCAGGGAGGGCCAGGGCTGGCAGTGGCTGCTCACGGATGGCTTTGGCCCGTGTCCCTCCAAGCAGCCACTGCCCAAGCAGCTGCGCTGCCCCCGGGCTCTCCTCCCGGCCTGCTGGGCTTTGTTGGGTGGCACAGCCTGTGCCAAGGGGCGGCAAGGTGCCTGCAGGCCCCAGCTCTGGGGCAAACGGAGAACGTCCTGCTCGCATCCACCATGCTGCCAGCTCAGCAGAGCAGCACAGCACGGGCTGATGCTCCCCATTGCTCCCACAGGTGCAGCCGGCCCCACCACACGTGTTCCTGATTCCCAGGAGGGGTGTGAAAAATGGCAATCACTTGTTTGTAAAATTGTAAAACTTTATTTTTAATAAATTGGTTATAAAAATAGCAATATCATTAGAGTGCTAAAAATTTTGGACAATTTGGATTAGGACAATAGGAGACAATAGAATGATAGAGTTACAGACATCTGGGTACCTATTTTCTGGGCAGCATAAGCCCGAAAAAGGACAGACATTAACAGAGGATTAACCCTTAAAAACAATAACCTGTTGCATATTTGTGCATCTCGTATATGATGCATAACTTCCATTCAAACACAGGATTTTGTCTGGTCCTCGTCAACTTCTCCCTCTTAATCCTAACCGGCTTCCTGAGGGCTGAGCGACGCAGGAAGAAGTTAGTTTCTTCTGCTAGGAGAGCAATACATTCTTTTTCTCTGACAAATTGCAGTGTTCTATGGCTGCTATATTAGCAAAAAGCCAATCATAAAATACATATTTCTCAGAGGACCTTGGAATGGTTTGCTGTTGGGGAACACTCTGTTTGCATGGGATAAGGGCAAGTTTGACGTTCTATTGATGCTGGAAAGGATTTGGAAGCACTCAACACAGCCCTGACTGAGAGCTTCCCTGTTGCAGTGCATGTTTTTGATTGTAATGCGGTCCTAGTAGTCAGTTTTATGACACCCCCTTATTTGGTATTGTTATACCACATTTTATTGCCAATGGGTTGTTCCTTCCCCCCCCGCCCCCCCCCCCCCCCCCGTGTTGTTGGCTTTCCCCTACTTGTCCATCTCCCCAAAGTCCTGCCCTTTTGTTCCCTGTTCCTCCTCCCATTCAATGTCAATCCCTCCCCAATCCTGCCCCTTTCTCTAGAAACTTCCCTGTCCATTTGGGATGCTTTGAAACTCTATTGGTTTGTTTAAGTTGTCCTCCTCCCCTCTAATCCCCTATTGGTTTAAACAATGGATTCCCCGCCTTGTGTTCCACCCTCAGTTTCTCCCAACTGCCTAAAGACTGTATCCTCCCCAGGCACCTCCGCAGTTTGGAAATCAGTGGAGGCCTTTAATTCAGTGTATTTCTGTCGCTGACTCTGCGGGGAATAAACATACAGAAGACCTCTCCCTGTTCCTTGTCCCTACCCCCGCGCACTCCACCCGTGCTGTAAAGCAGCCGTGCCCTACAGCCAAACCCCAGAGTTGACAGTTTTCTGGGGGCGGCCCACTCTGGGTGTTGGTGTTGGCAGCTAGTCGGGCTGAGGAAATCGGGCACTGCAGCACTTCCCGAATGGGCTGTTCTGTTGCAATAAAGAAATGGAGCTGTCAGCCCAGTGTCCGGGTGGCAGCAGCAGCAAAGCCCACCCGGCAGCAGCGCTGGCTGAGCTCCATGGCCAGGAGCAGCCGTGGATGCCCATGGTGTGGGCAGGCAGGAGCCAGGCAGGGGCTGCTGTGACCAGCGGCGGGGCCCCGAGGGCTGGGGGAGCCCATTCTGAGCGTCCCTGGGCTGAGGGCACATTGCCTTCTGGGGGATGACCAGGGCCTGAACCTCATGAGGCACACAGTGATATTTTGGGATCTGTGCTCAGAGGTGAAGGGGTCCCTCATGAGGCACACAGTGATATTTTGGGATCTGTGCTCAGAGGTGAAGGGGTCCCTCATGAGGCACACAGTGATATTTTGGGGTCCCTGCTGAGGGGTGAAGGGATCCCTCATGAGGCACACATGGATATTTTCGGGTCCATACCGAGGGGTGCAGGGATCCCTCAGGAATCACAAAGGAGTATTGACGGCCTCTCCTAAGGTGTGCAGGCACCCCTCATGAGGTGTGCAGCGGGGTTACATTTGAGGGGGTTTTTACTCTTCTCAGCACAGCAAAGGGTCACTTGGCCGAGGTTTTGCAAAGCTGGGAGAAAGCCTCTTGCAAAGCCTTGGGCCTGTCTGCGGGCACAGCGGGCGGGCTGGCGGAGCCCATCCCCTGGGGCCAGGCCGGGCCGGGCCAGGCTCGGGCCCCGGCAGGGAAGGGCCGTGGCCCTGGGCTCTGATGAGGCTGCTGAGCTCCCCCCTGGCCCTGTGCTATAGCCCAACACATTTACAGCCGGAGCCATGCAAGGAGTCCTGCCAAGAGCAAATTGTTCTAATGTTCTCTCTAGGACAAAAAAGAGCAAACCAACCCGGCTGATAGGTGAGGAAAGAGAATTCAAGTTCACTTAAAGCGCTGCTCAGTTCAGGGTTGCCTTTCGTTTGACTGAGCTGATGCTAAGAACTATTTTCTCACATATGGTGGCGTTTCTCTGCAAACAGGCTTTGATGAGAAATTTCTGACCGCATTTGCTTTTGCTCTTTAAGATAAGTCACGAACATGAGTAGCTTTGTTGAGGAATGGAGAATTGTTTGTAGCTCAGGAGGAACCTTACATTTTAGCACAGGAAGAAGGTAAGGCACAGGTTTAAAGGCTTTCTCCTCCTGGAGTGACACACTTTCAGAGGAGTCTGTGAGGAGAAGTCCCCTCAGCCACTGCCAGGGCTGTGTGCCTCCTCTGCAGGCTCAGTATTCTGGGAGTTCCACGAGCCTCAGCTGCCAGTGAATATTCTTCTGAATATTTCTTGTTGTGCAGTGCAGAGGAAGAATATTTGGTGCTAGATTCCCCTCTGGGCTTTGAGGTAAATCTCAGTAATGCTGATGATTTTTATGTCCAGATGAACTTTTTATGGATAGTAAGGAAAAAGGGAAGAAGTATCGTGGAAAATTAATTCCTCAAAATGTGAGCGGCCAAATCGCACTAAAACTGAAATCAGAACTGAAGAATTTTTTTATTTTTTTTCCCTTGACAGGTAAGGCAAAACATGCAGTGCTAATAAAGTCTTTAAGAGATGCAACGAGCACCCAACTGTATGAAAATGAAAGAGGTAAAGGATGAGAAAGGGCATGGGAAGAATCTTCAGCCCTTCCTGTTGAAGGTTCAAGAGTATGAAAACGGACTCTGGCTGTTGCCCGTAGGTAACACGGGCTAATTGTAGAGGAGGGCAGGTGCCCAAGCTGTTGGTGGCCCAAGCCCTGCGAGGCTAGCCCAGTTGCAGTCCTAGTTGGACCAGGGCGGCGGGCTCGGGAGGGGTGGGGGTGGGGGGATCTCGGGAGGCTTCCGCTTCAAGGCCGGGCTGGGGGGCCGTGGGGGAGGCACGGAGGGTTGGTGCTCTGCTTTCTTGGGCAACTCCTGCTGCCGAGGCCTCGGGTGAGAGCTGTCAAAGGCGACGGTCTCTGGGCTCTCTGGGGGAGAGGGAGAAGCACGCCTTCTCGGCCGAGATGCTGGAGCGGCGGCAGCGCGACTGTGGAGAGAGGAGGTGGCTGAGGGCCCAGGTGCCAGTGGCACACAGGGAGCCTCCTGCACAGCAGGGCCCAGAGCTGGCAAGGCTCCCCAGCACGGCTGGAGCTGCTGGCACAGCTTGGCCCAGCTGCACAGCTGCCCCTCAAGGCCCCGGCGAGCAGGACACAGCTCTGGGCAGGCTCCGTGGCCAGGAGTGGGCCCCAGAGCACCTCTGCCTTTCAAGGGCAATCTCGTCCCTGCTCTTTCTCCTCCCCACCGTGCTTTGCCTCTGCCCTGTGTCCCCGGGGCTGCTCTGGGCCAGGCAGCCTCAGTGGGAGCCAGCACTGGCTGCAGCCCCAGCGGGCACCCCAGGACAAGGCCCAGCAATTAGGAGGCCAATGAAAGCTCTGAGCAGCAGCAGGACCCTCAGCACAGTTAGTTGGACAACCATGGACTGGCCACAACTCCACAGCAGCATTTCTGTTCCCTGAATGTTCTTGACTATGTGCAGCCTATAAAGAAGCTAGAGGGTAGAGATGGGCCAACACTTACCGTTTCTTTCCCTTCCACAACCGGAACCCAGCATAGCACAGTCCCACGGAAATTGGCGCAGTGAACAGTGTCACTACCGTGCCTATCATGCAGGACCTGCGCACGTCCTGGGGGCAGATAATTCTAGGTGTTTTCCATGGATTCTGGGCGTTTGTGTCTGACATGCCAAGCACTTCTGTGGGAGCAATGAGGAGCGTCAGCCCGTGCTGTGCTGCACTACTGAGCTGGCAGCACGGTGGATGCGGGCAGGGCGTTCTTGGTTTCCCCCAGAGCTGGGGCCTGCAGGCACCTTGCCGCCCCTTGGCACAGGCTGTGCCACCCAACGAAGCCCAGCAGGCCGAGAGGAGAGCCCGGGGGCAGCGCAGCTGCTTGGGCAGTGGCTGCTTGGAGGGACACGGGCCAAAGCCATCCCTGAGCAGCCACTGCCAGCCCTGGCCCTCCCTGCCCCGTGACAGCTCCCCCAGCCCCAGGGCACAGAGTCAGGCCCTTTCAGGAGCCAGTGCATCCCCTGCCCAGTCGGGAGCCAAGGCTGGCTCTGGCCCTGGGCTGGCGGCAGGGCTCCTGCTCGGGGCTGCTCCTGTGCCTTGGGCCTCTGGGCACTCAGAGCCAGCTCCAGAGCAGCTGCAGAGGGAGCGATGTTGGTGCACGAGTCCTCTTTCCCCAGGGCTGTGGACGAGCTCCAGAGGCTCCTCCAGCTTTGGCTGCTGCCGGGCTGGGCAAGGGCAGGCCCTGGGGAAAAGAGCTGACGCCACAGAGCCCCACCAAGGGCTGCGCCTGGTGGAGCAATTATCTCCTGTACCTGAGCCCATGTCTGGCATCTTCTCCTTTCCTGCATCAGTGGCTGGCACAAAGCCATTGCTTCCTACAGGATATGGCCCCACCTGCATGGACTTTTGCTCCATCGCTTGAGAAAGGAAAAAGGACAGCTGGGTCAGATGGAACCATTGCAGGAGGTGGCAACTTCAGGAGACAATACTTGTCAAGTCGTGGATAAGGATCAGGAAAATGGCCAGGTTATTGGGGCTGGGCCAGGGCCCTCCCTGACTGAAAAAGCCCCTACACCTGATCTGACTGGAGATTAGGAAATTGCAGGGGATCTCAGGGCATCTATGGCTCGTGGTGCAGTTTGGGCTGCCTGTGAACTGATGCCAAATGCCTTCCTGCAGAGGCTGGGGAGAAGCTGCAGCCAGGCCAGGCTGGCAAACAGCCCTGCAGGGCGTGGAAGCAGCAGCGGGGCAGCGAGGCTGCCATGGATCCCTTCCCGCTGTGCCGGGCACGGCGTGTCCAGATGTGCAGCCAAAGCCCCCGGCTGCTGAGCCCCAGGACAAGGCAGAGGGAAATGCACCCACCACGGCGTCTCTCCAGGTCATTCAGCATCTGCTCCAGATGTTTGGCTGCCTCCAAGGATTTCATGTCTCCTATGTCTCGGTTCTTCCATTTAGGAGGACCTTAATGGGAAGTTCCATTTCTCCTTCAGGCCCAAGTGGCAGTGAGAGCACCTGCGTGATTGGTGCCCTCCAAGGCACTCCCTCAGCTCGGCCTTCCACTCAGGAGCAGGGCCAGGGGCACCTCGTGCCTGCAGTGGCCAAACACTGGGATGGAAGGAGCCCCTTGTGGGGCAGTCGGGGCAGAAAGGACTCCCTGGAGCTGCTGCAGCTCCAAACCCAGCCCCAGGCAGGGCCAGGGCTTGGCAGTGGCAGCAGGAGCAGCTCAGGCTCCCTGGGGCCGGCAAAGGAGCTGAGAGAGGCTCAGCCCCGGGGCACAGCCCTGGGCCCGGCCCCTTCCCTCTCTGCTCTTCTCTGTGGCTGCACAGAGCACACAGAAGGACACACTGGCATTGAACACGGGAGGAGGATGGACAGCTAAATGATCCTTCCTCCCACTGACAGCGATCCTGTGGGATCACAGAAGGGAGCAGGGCAAGATTTCCAGATTCTTTAAAGCCAGAGATTGTGTTAAGGGACAGGGCTCATGACTGAGCCCTTGCCACATGGACACTGATTATTTTTCAGGAAAGGAACACAGAGAACTTGCCTCCACCATGCCCTAGAGTCTTCATATTGTCATTCACCAGCTTTTCCATATAAGCCATCTTATGGTCCCAGTCTAGAAGAGGGCAAAGACCAGGTCATTTCCATGGTGTGCTGGGATCCCCCACTGCTTACAGTAAATGGGCACTGCAAGGGGGCCATGTAAGGCTGTGGGAGCCACATGTGAATGCACAAGCCCAAACTGCACAGGGGCCTGGGGAGCTCTGGGCTGGCTCCCGGTCACTCTCCACCCTCTTTGCAGGCCCTGTGACACATCCCCGGTCAGCCCAGGGCCCATGGGCGCTCTCTCCCGCCCCCAGTGGAAACCCTCCCTAAATACCCTGGGGAAAACCATCCCCAGCGCTTCCCGGGGAGCAGGGAGCGCTGTCCCGGGAAAGGGGAGCCAGGCTGCCGGCTCACCTGCTCCCCGCGCTTGCAGCGGAGCAGCCTGGGCAGCCCTGGCAGGCAGGGCCACGGCCAGGAGGAGCAGGAGGAAGAGGCGCAGAGCAAGGGCCATGGTGCCTTGCCCTCTGCCAGTCCCACAGCTCTTGCTGCCACCGCTGTCCTGACACCGCTGTGCCAATGTCAGCACCACTGCTGCCACTGCCGCTGCTGCTGCCGCAACAGCTGTGCTCAAGCACTGACTGCTCGCTCCTTGTGCTGCTGTGCAACCACGGGGCTCTGGCACCTCTGTGACCTCAGAGCCTGCTGTGACCTCATGGCCAGGGTGGAGTTGTGTGGGCACTGGGATCTGCCTTCTTTGGCAGGGAGCTGCTCTGTCCAAGGGCTGTGACACAGTCCCAGCCCAGCTGATCTCACAGGCTGGGCCATGAAGGGATGGAGAGCAGCCCTGGCAAGAAGGACTTGGGGGTGCTGCAAGATGAGAGGCTGCACATGAGCCAGCCATGTGCATCCAAAGGAGAGTGCCCAGCAGCTTGAAGGAGGTGATTCCACCCCTCTGCTCTGGTGAGACCCCACCTGGAGTACTGTGGAAGAGGTTTTACAGGGACCTCTGTGAGTCATTGAGAAGTTTGATAAGAGGATCCATGTTTAGCCCTGAAAGAATCCCTACCAAGGTTGTTGACATAGAAACCAAGAAAGAAAGAAGGATAAATAAGATAAATCTGGAACTGCCTATTCCAAGAAGCACTTTGCTTGTCTCTCATGACCAGTGAGTAAAGTGCAAACTTATGAGCTTTGTAAGAATGTAGAACAAGCATGCATGCTAGAATAAAAACAGGGTTTGAAGCCTTCTGGAAACGGAGTGTGTTGCTTTGTACTGTCTCCATCTCTACCACGACAGAGTACTGCATCCAGCTCTGGGCTCCCCACACAGGAAGGCCATGGTCCTGTTGGATCTAGTCCAGAGGAGGGACAAAATGCTCTGAGGGCTGGAGCCCTTCTGCTTTGGAGACAGGCTGGGACAGCTGGTGGCGTTCAGCCTGGAAGAGAGCAGACTCAAGGGAGACCTGATTGCTGCCTTTCAGTACCTGAAGGGGGCTTGTAAAAGAGATGGGACAGAACTTGTAGCAGAGCCTTTTGTGAGCAGAGCGAGGGGGAATGGTTTTAGTCCAAAAGACAGTCCATTCAGACTGGACAAAAGAAACCCATTCTTTCACTGTAGGGTTTGAAAGCCTGGCACAGGTTGCCCAGAGAGGTGGACATCCATCCCTGCAAACATTCAAGCTCATGCTCTGAGCAACCTGACCTACTTAAAGGTGTCCCTGCTCAGTGCAGGGCATTGGACTAGATGGCCTTTAAATGTCCCTTCCAAGCCAAGCCATTCTGTGTTCCTGGGCACTATCAAAGCAGTGCTGGATTAGTGCTGGGGTGATTATGTGGCACCTGTATTTTGGTAGTTGGGTCCTTTAGCAATTGGCCCTGAGAGCATTCATGGTCTGGGCAGTGAAGTCTGCAAACAACAGACAGTGTGCTCAAGGAGAAACAGGGGAGGAACACTGCTGTAGCTCAGATAAATGCCAGCATTTTGCTGCCCATTCCTAGTTAAGAAATAAAGGAATGTCCTGAAGATCCCTTCATGTGGGTGCATTATTGGCTGTATCAGTACTTGTGTTCTGCAAAACAGGGAATTTGCTACAACTTCTTGCCCCATTTATCACTGAATGAAACTCAAATCCTGCATTGCTCCTTGTCTACTTGCTTCCAAGTCAAGGCAAATTTTGTTCATGATTGAGTGGGACATATTCACCTGTTCACAAGCAAATTCTTCTTGCCATTCACACAGAGGCAAGATTGTTTTGTGGATTTGCTCTAATCGGACAGGAATTAAGGCCTACCTGTCACTAGAACTAAAGCTGATGCATTAGGTTGCAAAGTCTTGAGTAATTTGGCCTGGTGACTGGCATTGTAGAGAGTTGTTCTGGAATTAAATGACACTTGAAGACACGTGTAGTCTACCATATTTCTGGCATACTAGAAGTGAAAAAAAACCTTTGAAACATGATTTTATCCTTTTTTCCTCCTCCTCCTCCTCCCAGGAATTTCAATCTCTGAGGTCTAAGCTCTTCAGCTGCCTCACAAACATTGTTTTAATTCAGACAGGCATCCATGCCTTGAGCCACAAATCATGACTGTGGCTGTGAAGCTTGAAGCAATGTAGGTTTATAGCACTAAAAGTAATAATGCATTCCCAGGTTAAGCCAAGTATTTCCCAAGTAACTCTACCTATCCTCAGGGATGTTTGAAAAAGGATCATTGTAAAAGCTGGGAATCAGGAGAAAGAGTGTCATCAAAATTAAAAAGACAGGTTTCTGAGATCTTTATATTTCTATAAAAAGAGATTCAAAATTGTTCATATATGGAACATTGACTAAGAAGTGAATGACAGATTGTCAAAGTAATTGGGGAAAAAAATACCATAAGTAAAACTATGTTTACATGTAGATAATAAGTAAACCACCTTGCTAAGAAAAAAACCAGACCTGCCAATACTAAAACCAATAAGGCTGTTTCATCTGTCTCAATACAAAAAAAAAAACACTGAAAAGAATCAGAGGTCATTAAGACAATTAGTATATACAGGAAATTCCAGGGATTGGGAAAAAATGAAGCAAACTGTAGAGTGCAATTCCCAGAGTTAACCTGGAATTTATTGGTGGATTTGTTGCAAAATTTCTGAGAGCAGACTGGAAAAGCATAGGGGCTGGTCAGCCCATGGGTGGGCATTTAGAGCAGTGTGAGGGCTGTTTCTGAGACCAACTGCAGGGAAGAAGAGCAGCAGACAATCACTGGGACAATCTCTTTGCTGGCTGTGGAGTTTTTGTCAGTCAGTTCCCTGTGGCTGGGGGAGCTGTCACGGGGCAGGGAGGGCCAGGGCTGGCAGTGGCTGCTCAGGGATGGCTTTGGCCCGTGTCCCTCCAAGCAGCCACTGCCCAAGCAGCTGCGCTGCCCCCGGGCTCTCCTCCCGGCCTGCTGGGCTTTGTTGGGTGGCACAGCCTGTGCCAAGGGGCGGCAAGGTGCCTGCAGGCCCCAGCTCTGGGGGAAACGGAGAACGTCCTGCTCGCATCCACCATGCTGCCAGCTCAGCAGAGCAGCACAGCACGGGCTGATGCTCCCCATTGCTCCCACAGGTGCAGCCGGCCCCACCACACG
The DNA here is from genome assembly GCF_047830755.1 of Zonotrichia albicollis. Lineage (NCBI taxonomy): Eukaryota > Metazoa > Chordata > Aves > Passeriformes > Passerellidae > Zonotrichia > Zonotrichia albicollis. The sequence continues at coordinate 19,218,131 of NC_133830.1, forward strand.
TGTTCCTGATTCCCAGGAGGGGTGTGAAAAATGGCAATCACTTGTTTGTAAAATTGTAAAACTTTATTTTTAATAAATTGGTTATAAAAATAGCAATATCATTAGAGTGCTAAAAATTTTGGACAATTTGGATTAGGACAATAGGAGACAATAGAATGATAGAGTTACAGACATCTGGGTACCTATTTTCTGGGCAGCATAAGCCCGAAAAAGGACAGACATTAACAGAGGATTAACCCTTAAAAACAATAACCTGTTGCATATTTGTGCATCTCGTATATGATGCATAACTTCCATTCAAACAGAGGATTTTGTCTGGTCCTCGTCAACTTCTCCCTCTTAATCCTAACCGGCTTCCTGAGGGCTGAGCGACGCAGGAAGAAGTTAGTTTCTTCTGCTAGGAGAGCAATACATTCTTTTTCTCTGACAAATTGCAGTGTTCTATGGCTGCTATATTAGCAAAAAGCCAATCATAAAATACATATTTCTCAGAGGACCTTGGAATGGTTTGCTGTTGGGGAACACTCTGTTTGCATGGGATAAGGGCAAGTTTGACGTTCTATTGATGCTGGAAAGGATTTGGAAGCACTCAACACAGCCCTGACTGAGAGCTTCCCTGTTGCAGTGCATGTTTTTGATTGTAATGCGGTCCTAGTAGTCAGTTTTATGACACCCCCTTATTTGGTATTGTTATACCACATTTTATTGCCAATGGGTTGTTCCTTCCCCCCCCCGCCCCGCCCCGCCCCCGCCCCCGTGTTGTTGGCTTTCCCCTACTTGTCCATCTCCCCAAAGTCCTGCCCTTTTGTTCCCTGTTCCTCCTCCCATTCAATGTCAATCCCTCCCCAATCCTGCCCCTTTCTCTAGAAACTTCCCTGTCCATTTGGGATGCTTTGAAACTCTATTGGTTTGTTTAAGTTGTCCTCCTCCCCTCTAATCCCCTATTGGTTTAAACAATGGATTCCCCGCCTTGTGTTCCACCCTCAGTTTCTCCCAACTGCCTAAAGACTGTATCCTCCCCAGGCACCTCCGCAGTTTGGAAATCAGTGGAGGCCTTTAATTCAGTGTATTTCTGTCGCTGACTCTGCGGGGAATAAACATACAGAAGACCTCTCCCTGTTCCTTGTCCCTACCCCCGCGCACTCCACCCGTGCTGTAAAGCAGCCGTGCCCTACAGCCAAACCCCAGAGTTGACAGTTTTCTGGGGGCGGCCCACTCTGGGTGTTGGTGTTGGCAGCTAGTCGGGCTGAGGAAATCGGGCACTGCAGCACTTCCCGAATGGGCTGTTCTGTTGCAATAAAGAAATGGAGCTGTCAGCCCAGTGTCCGGGTGGCAGCAGCAGCAAAGCCCACCCGGCAGCAGCGCTGGCTGAGCTCCATGGCCAGGAGCAGCCGTGGATGCCCATGGTGTGGGCAGGCAGGAGCCAGGCAGGGGCTGCTGTGACCAGCGGTGGGGCCCCGAGGGCTGGGGGAGCCCATGCTGAGCATCCCTGGGCTGAGGGCACATTGCCTTCTGGGGGATGACCAGGGCCTGAACCTCATGAGGCACACAGTGATATTTTGGGATCTGTGCTCAGAGGTGAAGGGGTCCCTCATGAGGCACACAGTGATATTTTGGTGTCCCTGCTGAGGGGTGAAGGGATCCCTCATGAGGCACACATGGATATTTTCGGGTCCATACCGAGGGGTGCAGGGATCCCTCAGGAATCACAAAGGAGTATTGACGGCCTCTCCTAAGGTGTGCAGGCACCCCTCATGAGGTGTGCAGCGGGGTTACATTTGAGGGGGTTTTTACTCTTCTCAGCACAGCAAAGGGTCACTTGGCCGAGGTTTTGCAAAGCTGGGAGAAAGCCTCTTGCAAAGCCTTGGGCCTGTCTGCGGGCACAGCGGGCGGGCTGGCGGAGCCCATCCCCTGGGGCCAGGCCGGGCCGGGCCAGGCTCGGGCCCCGGCAGGGAAGGGCCGTGGCCCTGGGCTCTGATGAGGCTGCTGAGCTCCCCCCTGGCCCTGTGCTATAGCCCAACACATTTACAGCCGGAGCCATGCAAGGAGTCCTGCCAAGAGCAAATTGTTCTAATGTTCTCTCTAGGACAAAAAAGAGCAAACCAACCCGGCTGATAGGTGAGGAAAGAGAATTCAAGTTCACTTAAAGCGCTGCTCAGTTCAGGGTTGCCTTTCGTTTGACTGAGCTGATGCTAAGAACTATTTTCTCACATATGGTGGCGTTTCTCTGCAAACAGGCTTTGATGAGAAATTTCTGACCGCATTTGCTTTTGCTCTTTAAGATAAGTCATGAACATGAGTAGCTTTGTTGAGGAATGGAGAATTGTTTGTAGCTCAGGAGGAACCTTACCTTTTAGCACTGGAAGAAGGTAAGGCACAGGTTTAAAGGCTTTCTCCTCCTGGAGTGACACACTTTCAGAGGAGTCTGTGAGGAGAAGTCCCCTCAGCCACTGCCAGGGCTGTGTGCCTCCTCTGCAGGCTCAGTATTCTGGGAGTTCCACGAGCCTCAGCTGCCAGTGAATATTCTTCTGAATATTTCTTGTTGTGCAGTGCAGAGGAAGAATATTTGGTGCTAGATTCCCCTCTGGGCTTTGAGGTAAATCTCAGTAATGCTGGTGATTTTTATGTCCAGATGAACTTTTTATGGATAGTAAGGAAAAAGGGAAGAAGTATCGTGGAAAATTAATTCCTCAAAATGTGAGCGGCCAAATCGCACTAAAAATGAAATCAGAACTGAAGAATTTTTTTATTTTTTTTCCCTTGACAGGTAAGGCAAAACATGCAGTGCTAATAAAGTCTTTAAGAGATGCAACGAGCACCCAACTGTATGAAAATGAAAGAGGTAAAGGATGAGAAAGGGCATGGGAAGAATCTTCAGCCCTTCCTGTTGAAGGTCCAAGAGTATGAAAATGGACTCTGGCTGTTGCCCGTAGGTAACACGGGCTAATTGTAGAGGAGGGCAGGTGCCCAAGCTGTTGGTGGCCCAAGCCCTGCGAGGCTAGCCCAGTTGCAGTCCTAGTTGGACCAGGGCGGCGGGCTCGGGAGGGGTGGAGGTGGGAGGATCTCGGGAGGCTTCCGCTTCAAGGCCGGGCTGGGGGGCCGTGGGGGAGGCACGGAGGGTTGGTGCTCTGCTTTCTTGGGCAACTCCTGCTGCCGAGGCCTCGGGTGAGAGCTGTCAAAGGCGACGGTCTCTGGGCTCTCTGGGGGAGAGGGAGAGGCACGCCTTCTCGGCCGAGATGCTGGAGCGGCGGCAGCGCGACTGTGGAGAGAGGAGGTGGCTGAGGGCCCAGGTGCCAGTGGCACACAGGGAGCCTCCTGCACAGCAGGGCCCAGAGCTGGCAAGGCTCCCCAGCATGGCTGGAGCTGCTGGCACAGCTTGGCCCAGCTGCACAGCTGCCCCTCAAGGCCCCGGCGAGCAGGACACAGCTCTGGGCAGGCTCCGTGGCCAGGAGTGGGCCCCAGAGCACCTCTGCCTTTCAAGGGCAATCTCGTCCCTGCTCTTTCTCCTCCCCACCGTGCTTTGCCTCTGCCCTGTGTCCCCGGGGCTGCTCTGGGCCAGGCAGCCTCAGTGGGAGCCAGCACTGGCTGCAGCCCCAGCGGGCACCCCAGGACAAGGCCCAGCAATTAGGAGGCCAATGAAAGCTCTGAGCAGCAGCAGGACCCTCAGCACAGTTAGTTGGACAACCATGGACTGGCCACAACTCCACAGCAGCATTTCTGTTCCCTGAATGTTCTTGACTATGTGCAGCCTATAAAGAAGCTAGAGGGTAGAGATGGGCCAACACTTACCGTTTCTTTCCCTTCCACAACCGGAACCCAGCATAGCACAGTACCATGGAAATTGGCACAGTGAACAGTGTCACTACCGTGCCTATCATGCAGGACCTGCGCACGTCCTGGGGGCAGATAATTCTAGGTGTTTTCCGTGGATTCTGGGCGTTTGTGTCTGACATGCCAAGCACTTCTGTGGGAGCAATGAGGAGCGTCAGCCCGTGCTGTGCTGCACTACTGAGCTGGCAGCACGGTGGATGCAGGCAGGACGTTCTTGGTTTCCCCCAGAGCTGGGGCCTGCAGGCACCTTGCTGCCCCTTGGCACAGGCTGTGCCACCCAACAAAGCCCAGCAGGCCGAGAGGAGAGCCCGGGGGCAGCGCAGCTGCTTGGGCAGTGGCTGCTTGGAGGGACACGGGCCAAAGCCATCCGTGAGCAGCCACTGCCAGCCCTGGCCCTCCCTGCCCCGTGACAGCTCCCCCAGCCCCAGGGCACAGAGTCAGGCCCTTTCAGGAGCCAGTGCAGCCCCTGCCCAGTCGGGAGCCAAGGCTGGCTCTGGCCCTGGGCTGGCGGCAGGGCTCCTGCTCGGGGCTGCTCCTGTGCCTTGGGCCTCTGGGCACTCAGAGCCAGCTCCAGAGCAGCTGCAGAGGGAGCGATGTTGGTGCACGAGTCCTCTTTCCCCAGGGCTGTGGACGAGCTCCAGAGGCTCCTCCAGCTTTGGCTGCTGCCGGGCTGGGCAAGGGCAGGCCCTGGGGAAAAGAGCTGACGCCACAGAGCCCCACCAAGGGCTGCGCCTGGTGGAGCAATTATCTCCTGTACCTGAGCCCATGTCTGGCATCTTCTCCTTTCCTGCATCAGTGGCTGGCACAAAGCCATTGCTTCCTACAGGATATGGCCCCACCTGCATGGACTTTTGCTCCATTGCTTGAGAAAGGAAAAAGGACAGCTGGGTCAGATGGAACCATTGCAGGAGGTGGCAACTTCAGGAGACAATACTTGTCAAGTCGTGGATAAGGATCAGGAAAATGGCCAGGTTATTGGGGCTGGGCCAGGGCCCTCCCTGACTGAAAAAGCCCCTACACCAGATCTGACTGGAGATTAGGAAATTGCAGGGGATCTCAGGGCATCTATGGCTCGTGGTGCAGTTTGGGCTGCCTGTGAACTGATGCCAAATGCCTTCCTGCAGAGGCTGGGGAGGAGCTGCAGCCAGGCCAGGCTGGCAAACAGCCCTGCAGGGCGTGGAAGCAGCAGCGGGGCAGCGAGGCTGCCATGGATCCCTTCCCGCTGTGCCGGGCACGGCGTGTCCAGATGTGCAGCCAAAGCCCCCGGCTGCTGAGCCCCAGGACAAGGCAGAGGGAAATGCACCCACCACGGCGTCTCTCCAGGTCATTCAGCATCTGCTCCAGATGTTTGGCTGCCTCCAAGGATTTCATGTCTCCTATGTCTCGGTTCTTCCATTTAGGAGGACCTTAATGGGAAGTTCCATTTCTCCTTCAGGCCCAAGTGGCAGTGAGAGCACCTGCGTGATTGGTGCCCTCCAAGGCACTCCCGCAGCTCGGCCTTCCACTCAGGAGCAGGGCCAGGGGCACCTCGTGCCTGCAGTGGCCCCACACTGGGATGGAAGGAGCCCCTTGTGGGGCAGTCGGGGCAGAAAGGACTCCCTGGAGCTGCTGCAGCTCCAAACCCAGCCCCAGGCAGGGCCAGGGCTTGGCAGTGGCAGCAGGAGCAGCTCAGGCTCCCTGGGGCCGGCAAAGGAGCTGAGAGAGGCTCAGCCCCGGGGCACAGCCCTGGGCCCGGCCCCTTCCCTCTCTGCTCTTCTCTGTGGCTGCACAGAGCACACAGAAGGACACACTGGCATTGAACACGGGAGGAGGATGGACAGCTAAATGATCCTTCCTCCCACTGACAGCGATCCTGTGGGATCACAGAAGGGAGCAGGGCAAGATTTCCAGATTCTTTAAAGCCAGAGATTGTGTTAAGGGACAGGGCTCATGACTGAGCCCTTGCCACATGGACACTGATTATTTTTCAGGAAAGGAACACAGAGAACTTGCCTCCACCATGCCCTAGAGTCTTCATATTGTCATTCACCAGCTTTTCCATATAAGCCATCTTATGGTCCCAGTCTAGAAGAGGGCAAAGACCAGGTCATTTCCATGGTGTGCTGGGATCCCCCACTGCTTACAGTAAATGGGCACTGCAAGGGGGCCATGTAAGGCTGTGGGAGCCACATGTGAATGCACAAGCCCAAACTGCACAGGGGCCTGGGGAGCTCTGGGCTGGCTCCCGGTCACTCTCCACCCTCTTTGCAGGCCCTGTGACACATCCCCGGTCAGCCCAGGGCCCATGGGCGCTCTCTCCCGCCCCCAGTGGAAACCCTCCCTAAATACCCTGGGGAAAACCATCCCCAGCGCTTCCCGGGGAGCAGGGAGCGCTGTCCCGGGAAAGGGGAGCCAGGCTGCCGGCTCACCTGCTCCCCGCGCTTGCAGCGGAGCAGCCTGGGCAGCCCTGGCAGGCAGGGCCACGGCCAGGAGGAGCAGGAGGAAGAGGCGCAGAGCAAGGGCCATGGTGCCTTGCCCTCTGCCAGTCCCACAGCTCTTGCTGCCACCGCTGTCCTGACACCGCTGTGCCAATGTCAGCACCACTGCTGCCACTGCCGCTGCTGCTGCCGCAACAGCTGTGCTCAAGCACTGACTGCTCGCTCCTTGTGCTGCTGTGCAACCACGGGGCTCTGGCACCTCTGTGACCTCAGAGCCTGCTGTGACCTCATGGCCAGGGTGGAGTTGTGTGGGCACTGGGATCTGCCTTCTTTGGCAGGGAGCTGCTCTGTCCAAGGGCTGTGACACAGTCCCAGCCCAGCTGATCTCACAGGCTGGGCCATGAAGGGATGGAGAGCAGCCCTGCCAAGAAGGACTTGGGGGTGCTGCAAGATGAGAGGCTGCACATGAGCCAGCCATGTGCATCCAAAGGAGAGTGCCCAGCAGCTTGAAGGAGGTGATTCCACCCCTCTGCTCTGGTGAGACCCCACCTGGAGTACTGTGGAAGAGGTTTTACAGGGACCTCTGTGAGTCATTGAGAAGTTTGATAAGAGGATCCATGTTTAGCCCTGAAAGAATCCCTACCAAGGTTGTTGACATAGAAACCAAGAAAGAAAGAAGGATAAATAAGATAAATCTGAAACTGCCTATTCCAAGAAGCACTTTGCTTGTCTCTCATGACCAGTGAGTAAAGTGCAAACTTATGAGCTTTGTAAGAATGTAGAACAAGCATGCATGCTAGAATAAAAACAGGGTTTGAAGCCTTCTGGAAACGGAGTGTGTTGCTTTGTACTGTCTCCATCTCTACCACGACAGAGTACTGCATCCAGCTCTGGGCTCCCCACACAGGAAGGCCATGGTCCTGTTGGATCTAGTCCAGAGGAGGGACAAAATGCTCTGAGGGCTGGAGCCCTTCTGCTTTGGAGACAGGCTGGGAGAGCTGGTGGCGTTCAGCCTGGAAGAGAGCAGACTCAAGGGAGACCTGATTGCTGCCTTTCAGTACCTGAAGGGGGCTTGTAAAAGAGATGGGACAGAACTTGTAGTAGAGCCTTTTGTGAGCAGAGCGAGGGGGAATGGTTTTAGTCCAAAAGACGGTCCATTCAGACTGGACAAAAGAAACCCATTCTTTCACTGTAGGGTTTGAAAGCCTGGCACAGGTTGCCCAGAGAGGTGGACATCCATCCCTGCAAACATTCAAGCTCATGCTCTGAGCAACCTGACCTACTTAAAGGTGTCCCTGCTCAGTGCAGGGCATTGGACTAGATGGCCTTTAAATGTCCCTTCCAAGCCAAGCCATTCTGTGTTCCTGGGCACTATCAAAGCAGTGCTGGATTAGTGCTGGGGTGATTATGTGGCACCTGTATTTTGGTAGTTGGGTCCTTTAGCAATTGGCCCTGAGAGCATTCATGGTCTGGGCAGTGAAGTCTGCAAACAACAGACAGTGTGCTCAAGGAGAAACAGGGGAGGAACACTGCTGTAGCTCAGATAAATGCCAGCATTTTGCTGCCCATTCCTAGTTAAGAAATAAAGGAATGTCCTGAAGATCCCTTCATGTGGGTGCATTATTGGCTGTATCAGTACTTGTGTTCTGCAAAACAGGGAATTTGCTACAACTTCTTGCCCCATTTATCACTGAATGAAACTCAAATCCTGCATTGCTCCTTGTCTACTTGCTTCCAAGTCAAGGCAAATTTTGTTCATGATTGAGTGGGACATATTCACCTGTTCACAAGCAAATTCTTCTTGCCATTCACACAGAGGCAAGATTGTTTTGTGGATTTGCTCTAATCGGACAGGAATTAAGGCCTACCTGTCACTAGAACTAAAGCTGATGCATTAGGTTGCAAAGTCTTGAGTAATTTGGCCTGGTGACTGGCATTGTAGAGAGTTGTTCTGGAATTAAATGACACTTGAAGACACGTGTAGTCTACCATATTTCTGGCATACTAGAAGTGAAAAAAAACCCTTTGAAATATGATTTTATCCTTTTTTCCTCCTCCTCCTCCTCCCAGGAATTTCAATGTCTGAGGTCTAAGCTCTTCAGCTGCCTCACAAACATTGTTTTAATTCAGACAGGCATCCATGCCTTGAGCCACAAATCATGACTGTGGCTGTGAAGCTTGAAGCAATGTAGGTTTATAGCACTAAAAGTAATAATGCATTCCCAGGTTAAGCCAAGTATTTCCCAAGTAACTCTACCTATCCTCAGGGATGTTTCAAAAAGGATCATTGTAAAAGCTGGGAATCAGGAGAAAGAGTGTCATCAAAATTAAAAAGACAGGTTTCTGAGATCTTTATATTTCTATAAAAAGAGATTCAAAATTGTTCATATATGGAACATTGACTAAGAAGTGAATGACAGATTGCCAAAGTAATTGGGGAAAAAAATACCATAAGTAAAACTATGTTTACATGTAGATAATAAGTAAACCACCTTGCTAAGAAAAAAACCAGACCTGCCAATACTAAAACCAATAAGGCTGTTTCATCTGTCTCAATACAAAAAAAAAAACACTGAAAAGAATCAGAGGTCATTAAGACAATTAGTATATACAGGAAATTCCAGGGATTGGGAAAAAATGAAGCAAACTGTAGAGTGCAATTCCCAGAGTTAACCTGGAATTTATTGGTGGATTTGTTGCAAAATTTCTGAGAGCAGACTGGAAAAGCATAGGGGCTGGTCAGCCCATGGGTGGGCATTTAGAGCAGTGTGAGGGCTGTTTCTGAGACCAACTGCAGGGAAGAAGAGCAGCAGACAATCACTGGGACAATCTCTTTGCTGGCTGTGGAGTTTTTGTCAGTCAGTTCCCTGTGGCTGGGGGAGCTGTCACGGGGCAGGGAGGGCCAGGGCTGGCAGTGGCTGCTCAGGGATGGCTTTGGCCCGTGTCCCTCCAAGCAGCCACTGCCCAAGCAGCTGCGCTGCCCCTGGGCTCTCCTCCCGGCCTGCTGGGCTTTGTTGGGTGACACAGCCTGTGCCAAGGGGCGGCAAGGTGCCTGCAGGCCCCAGCTCTGGGGCAAACGGAGAACGTCCTGCCCGCATCCACCGTGCTGCCAGCTCAGCAGTGCAGCACAGCACGGGCTGATGCTCCCCATTGCTCCCACAGGTGCAGCCGGCCCCACCACACGTGTTCCTGATTCCCAGGAGGGGTGTGAAAAATGGCAATCACTTGTTTGTAAAATTGTAAAACTTTATTTTTAATAAATTGGTTATAAAAATAGCAATATCATTAGAGTGCTAAAAATTTTGGACAATTTGGATTAGGACAATAGGAGACAATAGAATGATAGAGTTACAGACATCTGGGTACCTATTTTCTGGGCAGCATAAGCCCGAAAAAGGACAGACATTAACAGAGGATTAACCCTTAAAAACAATAACCTGTTGCATATTTGTGCATCTCGTATATGATGCATAACTTCCATTCAAACAGAGGATTTTGTCTGGTCCTCGTCAACTTCTCCCTCTTAATCCTAACCGGCTTCCTGAGGGCTGAGCGACGCAGGAAGAAGTTAGTTTCTTCTGCTAGGAGAGCAATACATTCTTTTTCTCTGACAAATTGCAGTGTTCTATGGCTGCTATATTAGCAAAAAGCCAATCATAAAATACATATTTCTCAGAGGACCTTGGAATGGTTTGCTGTTGGGGAACACTCTTGAAATAAACAGGGCCAGGAGACTTCTTCTCCTTTATAATGCCTTTATTAAAAGTGATCAGCTCAGGATTGGGCGGCCCGGCAGGGCTGCAGTCCCTGTCGTGTCTCCCAGGGCGACTCAGAGGAGGAGGATATGCGCAGCTCCGTCCACTAGGGGCAGAGCCAGGGGATCCAGTCCTCGTGGGAGCTTAAGGGCGTGAGGTCCCCGTCAGATGTTGCCCCTTCTCGCTTATCCGGCTTGGTCTCTCCGCTGGGGACGACTCTCTTGGTCAGGGCGAGAGGGACTCCGCATCTCTGCAGGCTCAGCACTTGGCTCCTCACATCCGGACATCACTTTAGTCTCTCAACTCTTAGGTGGCTCGTTGTTTTTAGGGTTTTCTCGTTGCATTTTGGAGTCGGGGTCCCAAAAGCATGCTGGTCTTGGAGTCACTTTGCATAACCCCCCCCACCCTCTCAGGTGTCTTCCCTATGCTGGGAAGAGAACACAGCCTTGGGGAAGGGCCATCACCCCACCCCAGCCAGGGCCTTTACTAATACAAAAGGGGTGATAAGCTACAATGACCCGTGATTACAATAACAAAGCACACAGAACCCTGGCAGAGACAGATCTGGCTGCCTTTTTGTAACTTTTTCTCACAAAAAAAAATATTGACCGAATTTTTGTTCATAACAGTCCCCCCTCTTTTTCTTTGATGGAGCTTAAATTCTTAAGCTCGCATCAACTCACAATTTTTTGTTTTGAATCTACTATAAATCTCTTGTGCACTTTGGTAATCATGCTTACTTAACCTTGTTACTTTGCTTGGTTTTTCCAGATTGGTTTGTACAGCCAATACTGTTTTACTAAAACAGACAAATAAGCATAGTAAAAAGAGCAATCCTCCAAGTACACACACAGCGAGAAAAACCACTCTTTCCCATACATATTTTCTGAAAATCTCTAAATTCTCCCACCCACTGGGATCAAGTGTAGGAGTTTGATCTTGATTATTTACACATGCCAATCTTTTTATTCCGTTTGAAATGTCCCTAATAATTGAATTCTTTATTTTTAATACTGCCTGGAGCCGGATGACTTTGTTCAACACAGGTTTTGGGATCTGAACTTGGCTTTTACAATTTTGGATTTTCCCAATTTCTATTTCTCTTTCCCGGTTTTGTTTAATTTCTCCCAAATCATTATATATAGGAACTCCCAAACTTGATCCAGTTTCTTTGGGTAATAAGAAAATTGGTGTTATCACCCTAGCAATGCAGTTGCCAGATGAGATCAAACTTAGGGATTTAGAGCTCCCTTGAAATGTGTTCCAAAAGGGGTTTATCTCTTTTCCAGTACACTCATATAAATACTTGTAACAAACGGTTTTTCTTACCATTTTCACCATTTCTTTGCTTTTTGCTAGATCTGCTGAGCTTGTTTCAGCAGCATCACATTCAAAGCAAAACCAGGCTTCCTCTATAGGGCACTCTCCTAGGAGTGGCTGCCTAAAAGTGGCAGTATTCTGGGCTATCCAATACACTCTCTTATTTTTCTCATGAAGGACCAATTGGGAGAGGTTAACACAATCAGGGTTAGAACTGATATGGACTCTCGACAAGGAGCTCTCTTCCTCCTCATAGCAGGGTTGGTAGCACTCTCTGCACGGCTCAGCTGGGCTCCCCTGAGCACCACCAGCAATCAGAGCCAGCATTACTACCCTTCCCAAGAGTCCGGTATGGGTCATCTTGCACAGCCTGCCCACCCGGCCTTGCCTCTTGGGGAATTTTTTCTGAGGAGAAGCTTCCAAGCTCTTTAGAGTCTCTTCTACCCACTTCTCTGGTTAAGCCTCTCTTGGTCTGTTCCCTACAAATTTTAGTTTCTCCCCCAGGGGAGTGTTCTGTAGAGGATTAACCTGGAGTCTTTAAAAATATATTGGGGAACTTAAACTAGAATTACTTATTTACAGCCTTAAACTTTTTACCAACATAATTTACACAAAACAATTTTGAAACATTTTAAGCAATATTAGAACTCTGATACCAATTTTTCCCATACAGTTCAGTCTTTTTGACTCTTCCTCCTGAGAGTCAACTCCAAATCACAGTATACCCAGGTGAATTAACTTGTGATGTGGATGAATCCTTGTCCAGTGCCTGGAGGTGAGTGGTGTGGACTCTGGCCCAATGCCAGAGGGGAAAACTGGGAGTCTGGCCCAATGCCAGAAGTAGACAGGGGTGTAGTCCGGTCCAATGCCAGACGCAGAAACTGGGAGTCTGGCCCAATGCCAGACGGAGACAGGGGTGGAGTCTGGTCCAATACCAGAGAGAAAGGGGTGCAGTCCGGTCCAATACCAGAATGCCAGAGGGTAAAACTTGGTGTTGAATCCTGGTCCAATACCAGGGGTGAGAGTGATGTGAGTCCAACCGTCTTAGTAATGAAGAATACCTGAAACGGGCTTTCAAACACAGGCATTAATGGTCTACTGTTAATGATTTTATCAAAACTCAGCTTCTCTGTTTAATGTTATCAGTAATTTCTCTTTTTCCATAGCTTGTATGTTTCTCTCATCAACTTCTACATATTTTGCAAGGAGTTGTATTTCTCCGCTAACTTAACTCTCAGAGTACTTTTATTCTCCTATTTTTCTGTGTATTTAATTCACTAGTTTTCTGTTCTATTTTCAAGATCTTATTTATTTATGTCTTGCTTCTGTTTCTTACTTTTACTTACAGCTTAAATACTTCTTTCAACCCCTTACACTTTATCTCTTTTTCCCTTTTTTTTTTTTACACCATTCTTTTACACAATACACTTCCTTCTAAGGAGATGTGGTAAAACTTGTAATGCACAATCTACATTACCTCTATTCTAACTCATCTATATTCACTCTCTCATTTCTCATTCACTTTCACACATTCCTCCACACCTTTAAGACACAAACTTATTGCTAGAAAATCACAGGTCCCTATACCCCCCCCTCACCTTGGGGTTGGCCCACAGGTCTCAGTATCTCTGGGCCTCTTGGAAGGGCCCAGACTCTGGTTGCCTCTGGTGCACATTCACCTGTGAGGCTGCCTGCGTGTCACTCACACTCTTACAGCTACGGCTCCCTCACACATCTGGGGAGCACTAGTATGGTTTGCAGGTCACACACACACTCCCAATGCCCCCTTCCCACCTGCCCGGGAAGTTGAGGCTGACTTCGCTTGTGACTCACTCTCACACACACAACAAGACAACAATAAGGTACCTTTTACTTTCACACCACTTATTACAAGTTAAGTATTACTGGCCAGTTTTGGTGCTATTGGATATCCTTTCTACCTAGCTGTTTTTTCTAACTTCAGATGTTACTTTGTTGAGACAGGACTTATCTGCTCCTGTATCAACCAAGAATTCAAATTCCTCATTTAAGGGTCCCACTTCAAAGTTTACCAAGGGCTCTTCTAGATGTCGCATCGGGTCCCCTAAAGTATAAAGCCCCTGACCCTCTACTTATCACCTCTAAGGATCTTCCCTAAATTATCTTGTTCCCTGGGTATTGCCACATCGAGACTGAGCTTTCTACAAAACTTCCTGGTGTGTCCTGGCTCTCCACAGTAATAACACTGCCGTCCTCTCAAAGGGACTTGAGGTGTCTCTATCCCTCTTGCACCTGACAGTACAAGAGGCCTATCCTTCCCTCCTCCTGGTGGTGGTCCTGCCCACTCTGCACTTTCCCTAGCTACAGCAACCATGATCTTAGCCTTGGCCTTTGCCTTTTCTTCCTCTCTCCTTAAATACACCTTCAATGCCTCTCTTAATAACTCATTTATGTCCCTCTCTTGCCAATCTTCCATCTTTTCCAGTTTTCTCCTTATATCAGGCCAAGATTTGGTAACAAATTGGACTTTTAGTAGCATTTGACCTTCTGGGGTGTCTGGGTCTATTCTAGAGTACAACTGGAAGTTCCGCCTTAGGCGATTAAGCCAGGCAGCAGGAGCTTCATCTTTCTCCTGCGTACCCTCAAATGCCAATTGGGTGTTAGTTCCTTTGGGAACTGACTCTTTGATCCCCCGTATTATCAAAGACCGATATTCCATCATGGCCTTCCTCCCCTCCTCCTGGTTAGGGTTCCAGCTGGGATCCGTTAGTGGCAATTTCTGTTCACCTGATGGCACCTGGGGGCCTGGACGGTTATCTTTCTCCCAAATTCTTATGCCAGCCACCCTAATCATCTGAACCTCTTCTGGAGAAAATAATATACTCAGGATGGAATTCATCTCCCCCCAAGTGTAGATATTTGGACCTAGAAATTGATCCACTTGGTTAGCTATGCCCACTGGGTCCTCAACTAAATGCCCCAACTCTTTCTTGAATCCTCTCACCTCAGAAGCAGTTAGGGGAGCATTCACAAAGCCAACACCTCCCATTACTCCTCCCATAGGAACCTCTCTGAGGGGAAAGAGTCTCTCTGCCTTGGAGGTCTTGGATCTGGTACCACAGTACGGCCCATCTTCAGATGCCAAACTACTTTGAGGGATATCTGGGTTACCCTGAACTTTCTGCCCATCAGCAGGTGTATTTGCTGATAGCTGTTTATCGGGCGAGGAGGCATTTGTGTCCCAACTAGGAGGAGGTAAAGGGACAGCAACAGGAGGGGGAGAAGAGCCTGAGTGGATATTAAGTGCAGCTGGAGAAGGGGTGGAGAATGCAGCAGGTGGAGTAGGCACTTGTGGTGGTGCAGAAGGAACTGGAGGGGATACTGGGTTTATCATAGCGGAAGCTGAAGAGGTAGAAGGAGGAGTTTGAACAGGTGGTAGTGAGATGGCAGCCGGGGGAAGAACCGGACCTGCCATTTGAGGTGCTTGGAGAAGAGGATTATAAAGTGGAGGGGCAGAAGGAGGCAAATAATCCAGGGGATCCCATCTTTTACTAGTCCTACCATCCCCTCCTTCATTCCCCTCTTTCTTCCTCTGTACCTTACAAATTCGCACCCCTTCATCCCCAACAGTGCTCTTTAACCAGCAAGCTACATACAATAATTGCTCAGGATCAGTATCCCCTCGAGCTGTCAGATAATTATTTAACAGCTGGCACATCCACTTATCCTTTGTCCCACACCAAGGCCATCCTCCTTGTATCTCTAATTCTGGCCACACTTCCATACAATAATGGATCATTTTCGCTTTATCTAATCCCTCCGAGGCCTCTATAGAATCCCATTTTACTAACAGTTCTCCTAAGGGACTATTAGGATGTATATACCTCAATCTCTTACCGGTCTTTCTACTATTACACCCTCCCATTTTACAGGTCTTAACAGTAAAAAATCCTAAAGGTGCCTTTACTGACCGGTAATTTCAAAAAAGAACCTTCTTTGAGGAGCTTCAGCCTCCTCCACTGAAACTTCAAATTTTCTGCCTGATGCTCAGGACTTTATACTGAAACAACTGCCCAATCTCTTGATTGCCTAACTTTCCCCACGTCAGGTCTTACATCTATCGGGACTTGAACACACGAAGCCTCGGCCTAAGAATCCGGGTCGTGCCTGACTCCCTCAGTCAGGAAAAACAACTGCCTGATTTTTAGTTTGCCTAACCCGCCAATTTTTAGGCTTCACCGTATCAGGACTTAAAAGCAAACCACAGCCTCCTTCGCTGGGGTTTTTGCCTGGTTCCTGTGCCAGGACTTACTTTTGCCTGCAGGGCTTATGAGCTACCCGAATCCTTCCCGGGACTGATAAAAATCTTATGCGAATCCTTCTCGAGACTTACAACTGCTACCCGAATCCTTCTCGGGACTGACAAATCTGCCTGACTTCCCTCGGTCAGGACCTATTTTGGGTGCGTGCCACTCATACAAATATTCCCTCCGCACGCCCGGAGGGGGGGGGCCCTTTATTCCCCCTTGGGAGACGACTCACTCACGCTAATTCTCCACCCCCTGTTCCCGGCCGGATCCTTCGCAGGAGTCCGAAACCGCGGTACTGAGAGGTCCGCTCTCGCTTCGAAGGTCCGGCTGCCGGCCTTCGTCTCATTCACACACACATGCGCACGTCTCCCGCTCCCGCCACCGGCTTTCTCACCAATCCGGTGTTCCGGTGCTCCTCTGCGTCGCTGCTCCTGAGCCGATCCCTCTGGTCCTGGTAGCCAGCTGTCCTGAAGTCCAAGATGGCCAGTCTTGAGTCTTCTTGCGGCGTGGCTATTCCGGACGAGCGCCTCCAGCTGAAATAAACAGGGCCAGGAGACTTCTTCTCCTTTATAATGCCTTTATTAAAAGTGATCAGCTCAGGATTGGGCGGCCCGGCAGGGCTGCAGTCCCTGTCGTGTCTCCCAGGGCGACTCAGAGGAGGAGGATATGCGCAGCTCCGTCCACTAGGGGCAGAGCCAGGGGATCCAGTCCTCGTGGGAGCTTAAGGGCGTGAGGTCCCCGTCAGATGTTGCCCCTTCTCGCTTATCCGGCTTGGTCTCTCCGCTGGGGACGACTCTCTTGGTCAGGGCGAGAGGGACTCCGCATCTCTGCAGGCTCAGCACTTGGCTCCTCACATCCGGACATCACTTTAGTCTCTCAACTCTTAGGTGGCTCGTTGTTTTTAGGGTTTTCTCGTTGCATTTTGGAGTCGGGGTCCCAAAAGCATGCTGGTCTTGGAGTCACTTTGCATAACCCCCCCCACCCTCTCAGGTGTCTTCCCTATGCTGGGAAGAGAACACAGCCTTGGGGAAGGGCCATCACCCCACCCCAGCCAGGGCCTTTACTAATACAAAAGGGGTGATAAGCTACAATGACCCGTGATTACAATAACAAAGCACACAGAACCCTGGCAGAGACAGATCTGGCTGCCTTTTTGTAACTTTTTCTCACAAAAAAAAATATTGACCGAATTTTTGTTCATAACACTCTGTTTGCATGGGATAAGGGCAAGTTTGACGTTCTATTGATGCTGGAAAGGATTTGGAAGCACTCAAGACAGCCCTGACTGAGAGCTTCCCTGTTGCAGTGCATGTTTTTGATTGTAATGCGGTCCTAGTAGTCAGTTTTATGACACCCCCTTATTTGGTATTGTTATACCACATTTTATTGCCAATGGGTTGTTCCTTCCCCCCCCGCCCCCCCCCGTGTTGTTGGCTTTCCCCTACTTGTCCATCTCCCCAAAGTCCTGCCCTTTTGTTCCCTGTTCCTCCTCCCATTCAATGTCAATCCCTCCCCAATCCTGCCCCTTTCTCTAGAAACTTCCCTGTCCATTTGGGATGCTTTGAAACTCTATTGGTTTGTTTAAGTTGTCCTCCTCCCCTCTAATCCCCTATTGTTTTAAACAATGGATTCCCCGCCTTGTGTTCCACCCTCAGTTTCTCCCAACTGGCTAAAGACTGTATCCTCCCCAGGCACCTCTGCAGTTTGGAAATCAGTGTAGGCCTTTAATTCAGTGTATTTCTGTCGCTGACTCTGCGGGGAATAAACATACAGAAGACCTCTCCCTGTTCCTTGTCCCTACCCCCGCGCACTCCACCCGTGCTGTAAAGCAGCCTTGCCCTACAGCCAAACCCCAGAGTTGACAGTTTTCTGGGGGCGGCCCACTCTGGGTGTTGGTGTTGGCAGCTAGTCGGGCTGAGGAAATCGGGCACTGCAGCACTTCCCGAATGGGCTGTTCTGTTGCAATAAAGAAATGGAGCTGTCAGCCCAGTGTCCGGGTGGTAGCAGCAGCAAAGCCCACCCGGCAGCAGCGCTGGCTGAGCTCCATGGCCAGGAGCAGCCGTGGATGCCCATGGTGTGGGCAGGCAGGAGCCAGGCAGGGGCTGCTGTGACCAGCGGTGGGGACCCGAGGGCTGGGGGAGCCCATGCTGAGCGTCCCTGGGCTGAGGGCACATTGCCTTCTGGGGGATGACCAGGGCCTGAACCTCATGAGGCACACAGTGATATTTTGGGATCTGTGCTCAGAGGTGAAGGGGTCCCTCATGAGGCACACAGTGATATTTTGGGATCTGTGCTCAGAGGTGAAGGGGTCCCTCATGAGGCACACAGTGATATTTTGGGGTCCCTGCTGAGGGGTGAAGGGATCCCTCATGAGGCACACATGGATATTTTCGGGTCCATACCGAGGGGTGCAGGGATCCCTCAGGAATCACAAAGGAGTATTGACGGCCTCTCCTAAGGTGTGCAGGCACCCCTCATGAGGTGTGCAGCGGGGTTACATTTGAGGGGGTTTTTACTCTTCTCAGCACAGCAAAGGGTCACTTGGCCGAGGTTTTGCAAAGCTGGGAGAAAGCCTCTTGCAAAGCCTTGGGCCTGTCTGCGGGCACAGCGGGCGGGCTGGCGGAGCCCATCCCCTGGGGCCAGGCCGGGCCGGGCCAGGCTCGGGCCCCGGCAGGGAAGGGCCGTGGCCCTGGGCTCTGATGAGGCTGCTGAGCTCCCCCCTGGCCCTGTGCTATAGCCCAACACATTTACAGCCGGAGCCATGCAAGGAGTCCTGCCAAGAGCAAATTGTTCTAATGTTCTCTCTAGGACAAAAAAGAGCAAACCAACCCGGCTGATAGGTGAGGAAAGAGAATTCAAGTTCACTTAAAGCGCTGCTCAGTTCAGGGTTGCCTTTCGTTTGACTGAGCTGATGCTAAGAACTATTTTCTCACATATGGTGGCGTTTCTCTGCAAACAGGCTTTGATGAGAAATTTCTGACCGCATTTGCTTTTGCTCTTTAAGATAAGTCACGAACATGAGTAGCTTTGTTGAGGAATGGAGAATTGTTTGTAGCTCAGGAGGAACCTTACATTTTAGCACAGGAAGAAGGTAAGGCACAGGTTTAAAGGCTTTCTCCTCCTGGAGTGACACACTTTCAGAGGAGTCTGTGAGGAGAAGTCCCCTCAGCCACTGCCAGGGCTGTGTGCCTCCTCTGCAGGCTCAGTATTCTGGGAGTTCCACGAGCCTCAGCTGCCAGTGAATATTCTTCTGAATATTTCTTGTTGTGCAGTGCAGAGGAAGAATATTTGGTGCTAGATTCCCCTCTGGGCTTTGAGGTAAATCTCAGTAATGCTGGTGATTTTTATGTCCAGATGAACTTTTTATGGATAGTAAGGAAAAAGGGAAGAAGTATCGTGGAAAATTAATTCCTCAAAATGTGAGCGGCCAAATCGCACTAAAAATGAAATCAGAACTGAAGAATTTTTTTATTTTTTTTCCCTTGACAGGTAAGGCAAAACATGCAGTGCTAATAAAGTCTTTAAGAGATGCAACGAGCACCCAACTGTATGAAAATGAAAGAGGTAAAGGATGAGAAAGGGCATGGGAAGAATCTTCAGCCCTTCTTGTTGAAGGTCCAAGAGTATGAAAACAGACTCTGGCTGTTGCCCATAGGTAACACGGGCTAATTGTAGAGGAGGGCAGGTGCCCAAGCTGTTGGTGGCCCAAGCCCTGCGAGGCTAGCCCAGTTGCAGTCCTAGTTGGACCAGGGCGGCGGGCTCGGGAGGGGTGGGGGTGGGGGGATCTCGGGAGGCTTCCGCTTCAAGGCCGGGCTGGGGGGCCGTGGGGGAGGCACGGAGGGCTGGTGCTCTGCTTTCTTGGGCAACTCCTGCTGCCGAGGCCTCGGGTGAGAGCTGTCAAAGGCGATGGTCTCTGGGCTCTCTGGGGGAGAGGGAGAGGCACGCCTTCTCGGCCGGGATGCTGGAGCGGCGGCAGCGCGACTGTGGAGAGAGGAGGTGGCTGAGGGCCCAGGTGCCAGTGGCACACAGGGAGCCTCCTGCACAGCAGGGCCCAGAGCTGGCAAGGCTCCCCAGCACGGCTGGAGCTGCTGGCACAGCTTGGCCCAGCTGCACAGCTGCCCCTCAAGGCCCCGGCGAGAAGGACACAGCTCTGGGCAGGCTCCGTGGCCAGGAGTGGGCCCCAGAGCACCTCTGCCTTTCAAGGGCAATCTCGTCCCTGCTCTTTCTCCTCCCCACCGTGCTTTGCCTCTGCCCTGTGTCCCCGGGGCTGCTCTGGGCCCATGAAAGCTCTGAGCAGCAGCAGGACCCTCAGCACAGTTAGTTGGACAACCATGGACTGGCCACAACTCCACAGCAGCATTTCTGTTCCCTGAATGTTCTTGACTATGTGCAGCCTATAAAGAAGCTAGAGGGTAGAGATGGGCCAACACTTACCGTTTCTTTCCCTTCCACAACCGGAACCCAGCATAGCACAGTACCATGGAAATTGGCACAGTGAACAGTGTCACTACCGTGCCTATCATGCAGGACCTGCGCACGTCCTGGGGGCAGATAATTCTAGGTGTTTTCCGTGGATTCTGGGCGTTTGTGTCTGACATGCCAAGCACTTCTGTGGGAGCAATGAGGAGCGTCAGCCCGTGCTGTGCTGCACTACTGAGCTGGCAGCACGGTGGATGCGGGCAGGGCGTTCTTGGTTTCCCCCAGAGCTGGGGCCTGCAGGCACCTTGCCGCCCCTTGGCACAGGCTGTGCCACCCAACGAAGCCCAGCAGGCCGAGAGGAGAGCCCGGGGGCAGCGCAGCTGCTTGGGCAGTGGCTGCTTGGAGGGACACGGGCCAAAGCCATCCGTGAGCAGCCACTGCCAGCCCTGGCCCTCCCTGCCCCGTGACAGCTCCCCCAGCCCCAGGGCACAGAGTCAGGCCCTTTCAGGAGCCAGTGCATCCCCTGCCCAGTCGGGAGCCAAGGCTGGCTCTGGCCCTGGGCTGGCGGCAGGGCTCCTGCTCGGGGCTGCTCCTGTGCCTTGGGCCTCTGGGCACTCAGAGCCAGCTCCAGAGCAGCTGCAGAGGGAGCGACGTTGGTGCACGAGTCCTCTTTCCCCAGGGCTGTGGACGAGCTCCAGAGGCTCCTCCAGCTTTGGCTGCTGCCGGGCTGGGCAAGGGCAGGCCCTGGGGAAAAGAGCTGACGCCACAGAGCCCCACCAAGGGCTGCGCCTGGTGGAGCAATTATCTCCTGTACCTGAGCCCATGTCTGGCATCTTCTCCTTTCCTGCATCAGTGGCTGGCACAAAGCCATTGCTTCCTACAGGATATGGCCCCACCTGCATGGACTTTTGCTCCATCGCTTGAGAAAGGAAAAAGGACAGCTGGGTCAGATGGAACCATTGCAGGAGGTGGCAACTTCAGGAGACAATACTTGTCAAGTCGTGGATAAGGATCAGGAAAATGGCCAGGTTATTGGGGCTGGGCCAGGGCCCTCCCTGACTGAAAAAGCCCCTACACCTGATCTGACTGGAGATTAGGAAATTGCAGGGGATCTCAGGGCATCTATGGCTCGTGGTGCAGTTTGGGCTGCCTGTGAACTGATGCCAAATGCCTTCCTGCAGAGGCTGGGGAGAAGCTGCAGCCAGGCCAGGCTGGCAAACAGCCCTGCAGGGCATGGAAGCAGCAGCGGGGCAGCGAGGCTGCCATGGATCCCTTCCCGCTGTGCCGGGCACGGCGTGTCCAGATGTGCAGCCAAAGCCCCCGGCTGCTGAGCCCCAGGACAAGGCAGAGGGAAATGCACCCACCACGGCGTCTCTCCAGGTCATTCAGCATCTGCTCCAGATGTTTGGCTGCCTCCAAGGATTTCATGTCTCCTATGTCTCGGTTCTTCCATTTAGGAGGACCTTAATGGGAAGTTCCATTTCTCCTTCAGGCCCAAGTGGCAGTGAGAGCACCTGCGTGATTGGTGCCCTCCAAGGCACTCCCGCAGCTCGGCCTTCCACTCAGGAGCAGGGCCAGGGGCACCTCGTGCCTGCACTGGCCCCACACTGGGATGGAAGGAGCCCCTTGTGGGGCAGTCGGGGCAGAAAGGACTCCCTGGAGCTGCTGCAGCTCCAAACCCAGCCCCAGGCAGGGCCAGGGCTTGGCAGTGGCAGCAGGAGCAGCTCAGGCTCCCTGGGGCCGGCAAAGGAGCTGAGAAAGGCTCAGCCCCGGGGCACAGCCCTGGGCCCGGCCCCTTCCCTCTCTGCTCTTCTCTGTGGCTGCACAGAGCACACAGAAGGACACACTGGCATTGAACACGGGAGGAGGATGGACAGCTAAATGATCCTTCCTCCCACTGACAGCGATCCTGTGGGATCACAGAAGGGAGCAGGGCAAGATTTCCAGATTCTTTAAAGCCAGAGATTGTGTTAAGGGACAGGGCTCATGACTGAGCCCTTGCCACATGGACACTGATTATTTTTCAGGAAAGGAACACAGAGAACTTGCCTCCACCATGCCCTAGAGTCTTCATATTGTCATTCACCAGCTTTTCCATATAAGCCATCTTATGGTCCCAGTCTAGAAGAGGGCAAAGACCAGGTCATTTCCATGGTGTGCTGGGATCCCCCACTGCTTACAGTAAATGGGCACTGCAAGGGGGCCATGTAAGGCTGTGGGAGCCACATGTGAATGCACAAGCCCAAACTGCACAGGGGCCTGGGGAGCTCTGGGCTGGCTCCCGGTCACTCTCCACCCTCTTTGCAGGCCCTGTGACACATCCCCGGTCAGCCCAGGGCCCATGGGCGCTCTCTCCCGCCCCCAGTGGAAACCCTCCCTAAATACCCTGGGGAAAACCATCCCCAGCGCTTCCCGGGGAGCAGGGAGCGCTGTCCCGGGAAAGGGGAGCCAGGCTGCCGGCTCACCTGCTCCCCGCGCTTGCAGCGGAGCAGCCTGGGCAGCCCTGGCAGGCAGGGCCACGGCCAGGAGGAGCAGGAGGAAGAGGCGCAGAGCAAGGGCCATGGTGCCTTGCCCTCTGCCAGTCCCACAGCTCTTGCTGCCACCGCTGTCCTGACACCGCTGTGCCAATGTCAGCACCACTGCTGCCACTGCCGCTGCTGCTGCCGCAACAGTTGTGCTCAAGCACTGACTGCTCGCTCCTTGTGCTGCTGTGCAACCACGGGGCTCTGGCACCTCTGTGACCTCAGAGCCTGCTGTGACCTCATGGCCAGGGTGGAGTTGTGTGGGCACTGGGATCTGCCTTCTTTGGCAGGGAGCTGCTCTGTCCAAGGGCTGTGACACAGTCCCAGCCCAGCTGATCTCACAGGCTGGGCCATGAAGGGATGGAGAGCAGCCCTGGCAAGAAGGACTTGGGGGTGCTGCAAGATGAGAGGCTGCACATGAGCCAGCCATGTGCATCCAAAGGAGAGTGCCCAGCAGCTTGAAGGAGGTGATTCCACCCCTCTGCTCTGGTGAGACCCCACCTGGAGTACTGTGGAAGAGGTTTTACAGGGACCTCTGTGAGTCATTGAGAAGTTTGATAAGAGGATCCATGTTTAGCCCTGAAAGAATCCCTACCAAGGTTGTTGACATAGAAACCAAGAAAGAAAGAAGGATAAATAAGATAAATCTGGAACTGCCTATTCCAAGAAGCACTTTGCTTGTCTCTCATGACCAGTGAGTAAAGTGCAAACTTATGAGCTTTGTAAGAATGTAGAACAAGCATGCATGCTACAATAAAAACAGGGTTTGAAGCCTTCTGGAAACGGAGTGTGTTGCTTTGTACTGTCTCCATCTCTACCACGACAGAGTACTGCATCCAGCTCTGGGCTCCCCACACAGGAAGGCCATGGTCCTGTTGGATCTAGTCCAGAGGAGGGACAAAATGCTCTGAGGGCTGGAGCCCTTCTGCTTTGGAGACAGGCTGGGAGAGCTGGTGGCGTTCAGCCTGGAAGAGAGCAGACTCAAGGGAGACCTGATTGCTGCCTTTCAGTACCTGAAGGGGGCTTGTAAAAGAGATGGGACAGAACTTGTAGTAGAGCCTTTTGTGAGCAGAGCGAGGGGGAATGGTTTTAGTCCAAAAGACGGTCCATTCAGACTGGACAAAAGAAACCCATTCTTTCACTGTAGGGTTTGAAAGCCTGACACAGGTTGCCCAGAGAGGTGGACATCCATCCCTGCAAACATTCAAGCTCATGCTCTGAGCAACCTGACCTACTTAAAGGTGTCCCTGCTCAGTGCAGGGCATTGGACTAGATGGCCTTTAAATGTCCCTTCCAAGCCAAGCCATTCTAAGTTCCTGGGCACTATCAAAGCAGTGCTGGATTAGTGCTGGGGTGATTATGTGGCACCTGTATTTTGGTAGTTGGGTCCTTTAGCAATTGGCCCTGAGAGCATTCATGGTCTGGGCAGTGAAGTCTGCAAACAACAGACAGTGTGCTCAAGGAGAAACAGGGGAGGAACACTGCTGTAGCTCAGATAAATGCCAGCATTTTGCTGCCCATTCCTAGTTAAGAAATAAAGGAATGTCCTGAAGATCCCTTCATGTGGGTGCATTATTGGCTGTATCAGTACTTGTGTTCTGCAAAACAGGGAATTTGCTACAACTTCTTGCCCCATTTATCACTGAATGAAACTCAAATCCTGCATTGCTCCTTGTCTACTTGCTTCCAAGTCAAGGCAAATTTTGTTCATGATTGAGTGGGACATATTCACCTGTTCACAAGCAAATTCTTCTTGCCATTCACACAGAGGCAAGATTGTTTTGTGGATTTGCTCTAATCGGACAGGAATTAAGGCCTACCTGTCACTAGAACTAAAGCTGATGCATTAGGTTGCAAAGTCTTGAGTAATTTGGCCTGGTGACTGGCATTGTAGAGAGTTGTTCTGGAATTAAATGACACTTGAAGACACGTGTAGTCTACCATATTTCTGGCATACTAGAAGTGAAAAAAAACCCTTTGAAATATGATTTTATCCTTTTTTCCTCCTCCTCCTCCTCCCAGGAATTTCAATGTCTGAGGTCTAAGCTCTTCAGCTGCCTCACAAACATTGTTTTAATTCAGACAGGCATCCATGCCTTGAGCCACAAATCATGACTGTGGCTGTGAAGCTTGAAGCAATGTAGGTTTATAGCACTAAAAGTAATAATGCATTCCCAGGTTAAGCCAAGTATTTCCCAAGTAACTCTACCTATCCTCAGGGATGTTTCAAAAAGGATCATTGTAAAAGCTGGGAATCAGGAGAAAGAGTGTCATCAAAATTAAAAAGACAGGTTTCTGAGATCTTTATATTTCTATAAAAAGAGATTCAAAATTGTTCATATATGGAACATTGACTAAGAAGTGAATGACAGATTGCCAAAGTAATTGGGGAAAAAAATACCATAAGTAAAACTATGTTTACATGTAGATAATAAGTAAACCACCTTGCTAAGAAAAAAACCAGACCTGCCAATACTAAAACCAATAAGGCTGTTTCATCTGTCTCAATACAAAAAAAAAAACACTGAAAAGAATCAGAGGTCATTAAGACAATTAGTATATACAGGAAATTCCAGGGATTGGGAAAAAATGAAGCAAACTGTAGAGTGCAATTCCCAGAGTTAACTTGGAATTTATTGGTGGATTTGTTGCAAAATTTCTGAGAGCAGACTGGAAAAGCATAGGGGCTGGTCAGCCCATGGGTGGGCATTTAGAGCAGTGTGAGGGCTGTTTCTGAGACCAACTGCAGGGAAGAAGAGCAGCAGACAATCACTGGGACAATCTCTTTGCTGGCTGTGGAGTTTTTGTCAGTCAGTTCCCTGTGGCTGGGGGAGCTGTCACGGGGCAGGGAGGGCCAGGGCTGGCAGTGGCTGCTCACGGATGGCTTTGGCCCGTGTCCCTCCAAGCAGCCACTGCCCAAGCAGCTGCGCTGCCCCCGGGCTCTCCTCCCGGCCTGCTGGGCTTTGTTGGGTGGCACAGCCTGTGCCAAGGGGCAGCAAGGTGCCTGCAGGCCCCAGCTCTGGGGCAAACGGAGAACGTCCTGCTCGCATCCACCGTGCTGCCAGCTCAGCAGTGCAGCACAGCACGGGCTGATGCTCCCCATTGCTCCCACAGGTGCAGCCGGCCCCACCACACGTGTTCCTGATTCCCAGGAGGGGTGTGAAAAATGGCAATCACTTGTTTGTAAAATTGTAAAACTTTATTTTTAATAAATTGGTTATAAAAATAGCAATATCATTAGAGTGCTAAAAATTTTGGACAATTTGGATTAGGACAATAGGAGACAATAGAATGATAGAGTTACAGACATCTGGGTACCTATTTTCTGGGCAGCATAAGCCCGAAAAAGGACAGACATTAACAGAGGATTAACCCTTAAAAACAATAACCTGTTGCATATTTGTGCATCTCGTATATGATGCATAACTTCCATTCAAACAGAGGATTTTGTCTGGTCCTCGTCAACTTCTCCCTCTTAATCCTAACCGGCTTCCTGAGGGCTGAGCGACGCAGGAAGAAGTTAGTTTCTTCTGCTAGGAGAGCAATACATTCTTTTTCTCTGACAAATTGCAGTGTTCTATGGCTGCTATATTAGCAAAAAGCCAATCATAAAATACATATTTCTCAGAGGACCTTGGAATGGTTTGCTGTTGGGGAACACTCTGTTTGCATGGGATAAGGGCAAGTTTGACGTTCTATTGATGCTGGAAAGGATTTGGAAGCACTCAACACAGCCCTGACTGAGAGCTTCCCTGTTGCAGTGCATGTTTTTGATTGTAATGCGGTCCTAGTAGTCAGTTTTATGACACCCCCTTATTTGGTATTGTTATACCACATTTTATTGCCAATGGGTTGTTCCTTCCCCCCCCGCCCCGCCCCGCCCCCGCCCCCGTGTTGTTGGCTTTCCCCTACTTGTCCATCTCCCCAAAGTCCTGCCCTTTTGTTCCCTGTTCCTCCTCCCATTCAATGTCAATCCCTCCCCAATCCTGCCCCTTTCTCTAGAAACATCCCTGTCCATTTGGGATGCTTTGAAACTCTATTGGTTTGTTTAAGTTGTCCTCCTCCCCTCTAATCCCCTATTGGTTTAAACAATGGATTCCCCGCCTTGTGTTCCACCCTCAGTTTCTCCCAACTGCCTAAAGACTGTATCCTCCCCAGGCACCTCCGCAGTTTGGAAATCAGTGGAGGCCTTTAATTCAGTGTATTTCTGTCGCTGACTCTGCGGGGAATAAACATACAGAAGACCTCTCCCTGTTCCTTGTCCCTACCCCCGCGCACTCCACCCGTGCTGTAAAGCAGCCGTGCCCTACAGCCAAACCCCAGAGTTGACAGTTTTCTGGGGGCGGCCCACTCTGGGTGTTGGTGTTGGCAGCTAGTCGGGCTGAGGAAATCGGGCACTGCAGCACTTCCCGAATGGGCTGTTCTGTTGCAATAAAGAAATGGAGCTGTCAGCCCAGTGTCCGGGTGGTAGCAGCAGCAAAGCCCACCCGGCAGCAGCGCTGGCTGAGCTCCATGGCCAGGAGCAGCCGTGGATGCCCATGGTGTGGGCAGGCAGGAGCCAGGCAGGGGCTGCTGTGACCAGCGGTGGGGACCCGAGGGCTGGGGGAGCCCATGCTGAGCATCCCTGGGCTGAGGGCACATTGCCTTCTGGGGGATGACCAGGGCCTGAACCTCATGAGGCACAATGTGATATTTTGGGATCTGTGCTCAGAGGTGAAGGGGTCCCTCATGAGGCACACAGTGATATTTTGGGATCTGTGCTCAGAGGTGAAGGGGTCCCTCATGAGGCACACAGTGATATTTTGGGGTCCCTGCTGAGGGGTGAAGGGATCCCTCATGAGGCACACATGGATATTTTCGGGTCCATACCGAGGGGTGCAGGGATCCCTCATGAATCACAAAGGAGTATTGACGGCCTCTCCTAAGGTGTGCAGGCACCCCTCATGAGGTGTGCAGCGGGGTTACATTTGAGGGGGTTTTTACTCTTCTCAGCACAGCAAAGGGTCACTTGGCCGAGGTTTTGCAAAGCTGGGAGAAAGCCTCTTGCAAAGCCTTGGGCCTGTCTGCGGGCACAGCGGGCGGGCTGGCGGAGCCCATCCCCTGGGGCCAGGCCGGGCCGGGCCAGGCTCGGGCCCCGGCAGGGAAGGGCCGTGGCCCTGGGCTCTGATGAGGCTGCTGAGCTCCCCCCTGGCCCTGTGCTATAGCCCAACACATTTACAGCCGGAGCCATGCAAGGAGTCCTGCCAAGAGCAAATTGTTCTAATGTTCTCTCTAGGACAAAAAAGAGCAAACCAACCCGGCTGATAGGTGAGGAAAGAGAATTCAAGTTCACTTAAAGCGCTGCTCAGTTCAGGGTTAGCTTTAGTTTGACTGAGCTGATGCTAAGAACTATTTTCTCACATATGGTGGCGTTTCTCTGCAAACAGGCTTTGATGAGAAATTTCTGACCGCATTTGCTTTTGCTCTTTAAGATAAGTCACGAACATGAGTAGCTTTGTTGAGGAATGGAGAATTGTTTGTAGCTCAGGAGGAACCTTACATTTTAGCACAGGAAGAAGGTAAGGCACAGGTTTAAAGGCTTTCTCCTCCTGGAGTGACACACTTTCAGAGGAGTCTGTGAGGAGAAGTCCCCTCAGCCACTGCCAGGGCTGTGTGCCTCCTCTGTAGGCTCAGTATTCTGGGAGTTCCACGAGCCTCAGCTGCCAGTGAATATTCTTCTGAATATTTCTTGTTGTGCAGTGCAGAGGAAGAATATTTGGTGCTAGATTCCCCTCTGGGCTTTGAGGTAAATCTCAGTAATGCTGGTGATTTTTATGTCCAGATGAACTTTTTATGGATAGTAAGGAAAAAGGGAAGAAGTATCGTGGAAAATTAATTCCTCAAAATGTGAGCGGCCAAATCGCACTAAAACTGAAATCAGAACTGAAGAATTTTTTTATTTTTTTCCCTTGACAGGTAAGGCAAAACATGCAGTGCTAATAAAGTCTTTAAGAGATGCAACGAGCACCCAACTGTATGAAAATGAAAGAGGTAAAGGATGAGAAAGGGCATGGGAAGAATCTTCAGCCCTTCCTGTTGAAGGTCCAAGAGTATGAAAACGGACTCTGGCTGTTGCCCGTAGGTAACACGGGCTAATTGTAGAGGAGGGCAGGTGCCCAAGCTGTTGGTGTCCCAAGCCCTGCGAGGCTAGCCCAGTTGCAGTCCTAGTTGGACCAGGGCGGCGGGCTGGGGAGGGGTGCAGGTGGGGGGATCTCGGGAGGCTTCCGCTTCAAGGCCGGGCTGGGGGGCCGTGGGGGAGGCACGGAGGGTTGGTGCTCTGCTTTCTTGGGCAACATCTGCTGCCGAGGCCTCGGGTGAGAGCTGTCAAAGGCGACGGTCTCTGGGCTCTCTGGGGGAGAGGGAGAGGCATGCCTTCTCGGCCGAGATGCTGGAGCGGCGGCAGCGCGACTGTGGAGAGAGGAGGTGGCTGAGGGCCCAGGTGCCAGTGGCACACAGGGAGCCTCCTGCACAGCAGGGCCCAGAGCTGGCAAGGCTCCCCAGCACGGCTGGAGCTGCTGGCACAGCTTGGCCCAGCTGCACAGCTGCCCCTCAAGGCCCCGGCGAGCAGGACACAGCTCTGGGCAGGCTCCGTGGCCAGGAGTGGGCCCCAGAGCACCTCTGCCTTTCAAGGGCAATCTCGTCCCTGCTCTTTCTCCTCCCCACCGTGCTTTGCCTCTGCCCTGTGTCCCCGGGGCTGCTCTGGGCCAGGCAGCCTCAGTGGGAGCCAGCACTGGCTGCAGCCCCAGCGGGCACCCCAGGACAAGGCCCAGCAATTAGGAGGCCAATGAAAGCTCTGAGCAGCAGCAGGACCCTCAGCACAGTTAGTTGGACAACCATGGACTGGCCACAACTCCACAGCAGCATTTCTGTTCCCTGAATGTTCTTGACTATGTGCAGCCTATAAAGAAGCTAGAGGGTAGAGATGGGCCAACACTTACCGTTTCTTTCCCTTCCACAACCGGAACCCAGCATAGCACAGTACCATGGAAATTGGCACAGTGAACAGTGTCACTACCGTGCCTATCATGCAGGACCTGCGCACGTCCTGGGGGCAGATAATTCTAGGTGTTTTCCGTGGATTCTGGGCGTTTGTGTCTGACATGCCAAGCACTTCTGTGGGAGCAATGAGGAGCGTCAGCCCGTGCTGTGCTGCACTACTGAGCTGGCAGCACGGTGGATGCAGGCAGGACGTTCTTGGTTTCCCCCAGAGCTGGGGCCTGCAGGCACCTTGCCGCCCCTTGGCACAGGCTGTGCCACCCAACAAAGCCCAGCAGGCCGAGAGGAGAGCCCGGGGGCAGCGCAGCTGCTTGGGCAGTGGCTGCTTGGAGGGACACGGGCCAAAGCCATCCCTGAGCAGCCACTGCCAGCCCTGGCCCTCCCTGCCCCGTGACAGCTCCCCCAGCCCCAGGGCACAGAGTCAGGCCCTTTCAGGAGCCAGTGCATCCCCTGCCCAGTCGGGAGCCAAGGCTGGCTCTGGCCCTGGGCTGGCAGCAGGGCTCCTGCTCGGGGCTGCTCCTGTGCCTTGGGCCTCTGGGCACTCAGAGCCAGCTCCAGAGCAGCTGCAGAGGGAGCGATGTTGGTGCACGAGTCCTCTTTCCCCAGGGCTGTGGACGAGCTCCAGAGGCTCCTCCAGCTTTGGCTGCTGCCGGGCTGGGCAAGGGCAGGCCCTGGGGAAAAGAGCTGACGCCACAGAGCCCCACCAAGGGCTGCGCCTGGTGGAGCAATTATCTCCTGTACCTGAGCCCATGTCTGGCATCTTCTCCTTTCCTGCATCAGTGGCTGGCACAAAGCCATTGCTTCCTACAGGATATGGCCCCACCTGCATGGACTTTTGCTCCATCGCTTGAGAAAGGAAAAAGGACAGCTGGGTCAGATGGAACCATTGCAGGAGGTGGCAACTTCAGGAGACAATACTTGTCAAGTCGTGGATAAGGATCAGGAAAATGGCCAGGTTATTTGGGCTGGGCCAGGGCCCTCCCTGACTGAAAAAGCCCCTACACCTGATCTGACTGGAGATTAGGAAATTGCAGGGGATCTCAGGGCATCTGTGCCTCGTGGTGCAGTTTGGGCTGCCTGTGAACTGATGCCAAATGCCTTCCTGCAGAGGCTGGGGAGAAGCTGCAGCCAGGCCAGGCTGGCAAACAGCCCTGCAGGGCGTGGAAGCAGCAGCGGGGCAGCGAGGCTGCCATGGATCCCTTCCCGCTGTGCCGGGCACGGCGTGTCCAGATGTGCAGCCAAAGCCCCCGGCTGCTGAGCCCCAGGACAAGGCAGAGGGAAATGCACCCACCACGGCGTCTCTCCAGGTCATTCAGCATCTGCTCCAGATGTTTGGCTGCCTCCAAGGATTTCATGTCTCCTATGTCTCGGTTCTTCCATTTAGGAGGACCTTAATGGGAAGTTCCATTTCTCCTTCAGGCCCAAGTGGCAGTGAGAGCACCTGCGTGATTGGTGCCCTCCAAGGCACTCCCGCAGCTCGGCCTTCCACTCAGGAGCAGGGCCAGGGGCACCTCGTGCCTGCAGTGGCCCCACACTGGGATGGAAGGAGCCCCTTGTGGGGCAGTCGGGGCAGAAAGGACTCCCTGGAGCTGCTGCAGCTCCAAACCCAGCCCCAGGCAGGGCCAGGGCTTGGCAGTGGCAGCAGGAGCACCTCAGGCTCCCTGAGGCCGGCAAATGAGCTGAGAAAGGCTCAGCCCCAGGGCACAGCCCTGGGCCCGGCCCCTTCCCTCTCTGCTCTTCTCTGTGGCTGCACAGAGCACACAGAAGGACACACTGGCATTGAACACGGGAGGAGGATGGACAGCTAAATGATCCTTCCTCCCACTGACAGCGATCCTGTGGGATCACAGAAGGGAGCAGGGCAAGATTTCCAGATTCTTTAAAGCCAGAGATTGTGTTAAGGGACAGGGCTCATGACTGAGCCCTTGCCACATGGACACTGATTATTTTTCAGGAAAGGAACACAGAGAACTTGCCTCCACCATGCCCTAGAGTCTTCATATTGTCATTCACCAGCTTTTCCATATAAGCCATCTTATGGTCCCAGTCTAGAAGAGGGCAAAGACCAGGTCATTTCCATGGTGTGCTGGGATCCCCCACTGCTTACAGTAAATGGGCACTGCAAGGGGGCCATGTAAGGCTGTGGGAGCCACATGTGAATGCACAAGCCCAAACTGCACAGGGGCCTGGGGAGCTCTGGGCTGGCTCCCGGTCACTCTCCACCCTCTTTGCAGGCCCTGTGACACATCCCCGGTCAGCCCAGGGCCCATGGGCGCTCTCTCCCGCCCCCAGTGGAAACCCTCCCTAAATACCCTGGGGAAAACCATCCCCAGCGCTTCCCGGGGAGCAGGGAGCGCTGTCCCGGGAAAGGGGAGCCAGGCTGCCGGCTCACCTGCTCCCCGCGCTTGCAGCGGAGCAGCCTGGGCAGCCCTGGCAGGCAGGGCCACGGCCAGGAGGAGCAGGAGGAAGAGGCGCAGAGCAAGGGCCATGGTGCCTTGCCCTCTGCCAGTCCCGCAGCTCTTGCTGCCACCGCTGTCCTGACACCGCTGTCCCAATGTCAGCACCACTGCTGCCACTGCCGCTGCTGCTGCCGCAACAGTTGTGCTCAAGCACTGACTGCTCGCTCCTTGTGCTGCTGTGCAACCACGGGGCTCTGGCACCTCTGTGACCTCAGAGCCTGCTGTGACCTCATGGCCAGGGTGGAGTTGTGTGGGCACTGGGATCTGCCTTCTTTGGCAGGGAGCTGCTCTGTCCAAGGGCTGTGACACAGTCCCAGCCCAGCTGATCTCACAGGCTGGGCCATGAAGGGATGGAGAGCAGCCCTGGCAAGAAGGACTTGGGGGTGCTGCAAGATGAGAGGCTGCACATGAGCCAGCCATGTGCATCCAAAGGAGAGTGCCCAGCAGCTTGAAGGAGGTGATTCCACCCCTCTGCTCTGGTGAGACCCCACCTGGAGTACTGTAGAAGAGGTTTTACAGGGACCTCTGTGAGTCATTGAGAAGTTTGATAAGAGGATCCATGTTTAGCCCTGAAAGAATCCCTACCAAGGTTGTTGACATAGAAACCAAGAAAGAAAGAAGGATAAATAAGATAAATCTGGAACTGCCTATTCCAAGAAGCACTTTGCTTGTCTCTCATGACCAGTGAGTAAAGTGCAAACTTATGAGCTTTGTAAGAATGTAGAACAAGCATGCATGCTAGAATAAAAACAGGGTTTGAAGCCTTCTGGAAACGGAGTGTGTTGCTTTGTACTGTCTCCATCTCTACCACGACAGAGTACTGCATCCAGCTCTGGGCTCCCCACACAGGAAGGCCATGGTCCTGTTGGATCTAGTCCAGAGGAGGGACAAAATGCTCTGAGGGCTGGAGCCCTTCTGCTTTGGAGACAGGCTGGGAGAGCTGGTGGCGTTCAGCCTGGAAGAGAGCAGACTCAAGGGAGACCTGATTGCTGCCTTTCAGTACCTGAAGGGGGCTTGTAAAAGAGATGGGACAGAACTTGTAGTAGAGCCTTTTGTGAGCAGAGCGAGGGGGAATGGTTTTAGTCCAAAAGACGGTCCATTCAGACTGGACAAAAGAAACCCATTCTTTCACTGTAGGGTTTGAAAGCCTGGCACAGGTTGCCCAGAGAGGTGGACATCCATCCCTGCAAACATTCAAGCTCATGCTCTGAGCAACCTGACCTACTTAAAGGTGTCCCTGCTCAGTGCAGGGCATTGGACTAGATGGCCTTTAAATGTCCCTTCCAAGCCAAGCCATTCTGTGTTCCTGGGCACTATCAAAGCAGTGCTGGATTAGTGCTGGGGTGATTATGTGGCACCTGTATTTTGGTAGTTGGGTCCTTTAGCAATTGGCCCTGAGAGCATTCATGGTCTGGGCAGTGAAGTCTGCAAACAACAGACAGTGTGCTCAAGGAGAAACAGGGGAGGAACACTGCTGTAGCTCAGATAAATGCCAGCATTTTGCTGCCCATTCCTAGTTAAGAAATAAAGGAATGTCCTGAAGATCCCTTCATGTGGGTGCATTATTGGCTGTATCAGTACTTGTGTTCTGCAAAACAGGGAATTTGCTACAACTTCTTGCCCCATTTATCACTGAATGAAACTCAAATCCTGCATTGCTCCTTGTCTACTTGCTTCCAAGTCAAGGCAAATTTTGTTCATGATTGAGTGGGACATATTCACCTGTTCACAAGCAAATTCTTCTTGCCATTCACACAGAGGCAAGATTGTTTTGTGGATTTGCTCTAATCGGACAGGAATTAAGGCCTACCTGTCACTAGAACTAAAGCTGATGCATTAGGTTGCAAAGTCTTGAGTAATTTGGCCTGGTGACTGGCATTGTAGAGAGTTGTTCTGGAATTAAATGACACTTGAAGACACGTGTAGTCTACCATATTTCTGGCATACTAGAAGTGAAAAAAAAACCTTTGAAACATGATTTTATCCTTTTTTCCTCCTCCTCCTCCTCCCAGGAATTTCAATCTCTGAGGTCTAAGCTCTTCAGCTGCCTCACAAACATTGTTTTAATTCAGACAGGCATCCATGCCTTGAGCCACAAATCATGACTGTGGCTGTGAAGCTTGAAGCAATGTAGGTTTATAGCACTAAAAGTAATAATGCATTCCCAGGTTAAGCCAAGTATTTCCCAAGTAACTCTACCTATCCTCAGGGATGTTTCAAAAAGGATCATTGTAAAAGCTGGGAATCAGGAGAAAGAGTGTCATCAAAATTAAAAAGACAGGTTTCTGAGATCTTTATATTTCTATAAAAAGAGATTCAAAATTGTTCATATATGGAACATTGACTAAGAAGTGAATGACAGATTGCCAAAGTAATTGGGGAAAAAAATACCATAAGTAAAACTATGTTTACATGTAGATAATAAGTAAACCACCTTGCTAAGAAAAAAACCAGACCTGCCAATACTAAAACCAATAAGGCTGTTTCATCTGTCTCAATACAAAAAAAAAAAACACTGAAAAGAATCAGAGGTCATTAAGACAATTAGTATATACAGGAAATTCCAGGGATTGGGAAAAAATGAAGCAAACTGTAGAGTGCAATTCCCAGAGTTAACCTGGAATTTATTGGTGGATTTGTTGCAAAATTTCTGAGAGCAGACTGGAAAAGCATAGGGGCTGGTCAGCCCATGGGTGGGCATTTAGAGCAGTGTGAGGGCTGTTTCTGAGACCAACTGCAGGGAAGAAGAGCAGCAGACAATCACTGGGACAATCTCTTTGCTGGCTGTGGAGTTTTTGTCAGTCAGTTCCCTGTGGCTGGGGGAGCTGTCACGGGGCAGGGAGGGCCAGGGCTGGCAGTGGCTGCTCAGGGATGGCTTTGGCCCGTGTCCCTCCAAGCAGCCACTGCCCAAGCAGCTGCGCTGCCCCCGGGCTCTCCTCCCAGCCTGCTGGGCTTTGTTGGGTGGCACAGCCTGTGCCAAGGGGCAGCAAGGTGCCTGCAGGCCCCAGCTCTGGGGGAAACGGAGAACGTCCTGCCCGCATCCACCGTGCTGCCAGCTCAGCAGTGCAGCACAGCACGGGCTGACGCTCCCCATTGCTCCCACAGGTGCAGCCGGCCCCACCACACGTGTTCCTGATTCCCAGGAGGGGTGTGAAAAATGGCAATCACTTGTTTGTAAAATTGTAAAACTTTATTTTTAATAAATTGGTTATAAAAATAGCAATATCATTAGAGTGCTAAAAATTTTGGACAATTTGGATTAGGACAATAGGAGACAATAGAATGATAGAGTTACAGACATCTGGGTACCTATTTTCTGGGCAGCATAAGCCCGAAAAAGGACAGACATTAACAGAGGATTAACCCTTAAAAACAATAACCTGTTGCATATTTGTGCATCTCGTATATGATGCATAACTTCCATTCAAACAGAGGATTTTGTCTGGTCCTCGTCAACTTCTCCCTCTTAATCCTAACCGGCTTCCTGAGGGCTGAGCGACGCAGGAAGAAGTTAGTTTCTTCTGCTAGGAGAGCAATACATTCTTTTTCTCTGACAAATTGCAGTGTTCTATGGCTGCTATATTAGCAAAAAGCCAATCATAAAATACATATTTCTCAGAGGACCTTGGAATGGTTTGCTGTTGGGGAACACTCTGTTTGCATGGGATAAGGGCAAGTTTGACGTTCTATTGATGCTGGAAAGGATTTGGAAGCACTCAACACAGCCCTGACTGAGAGCTTCCCTGTTGCAGTGCATGTTTTTGATTGTAATGCGGTCCTAGTAGTCAGTTTTATGACACCCCCTTATTTGGTATTGTTATACCACATTTTATTGCCAATGGGTTGTTCCTTCCCCCCCCGCCCCCCCCCCCCCCGTGTTGTTGGCTTTCCCCTACTTGTCCATCTCCCCAAAGTCCTGCCCTTTTGTTCCCTGTTCCTCCTCCCATTCAATGTCAATCCCTCCCCAATCCTGCCCCTTTCTCTAGAAACTTCCCTGTCCATTTGGGATGCTTTGAAACTCTATTGGTTTGTTTAAGTTGTCCTCCTCCCCTCTAATCCCCTATTGGTTTAAACAATGGATTCCCCGCCTTGTGTTCCACCCTCAGTTTCTCCCAACTGGCTAAAGACTGTATCCTCCCCAGGCACCTCCGCAGTTTGGAAATCAGTGGAGGCCTTTAATTCAGTGTATTTCTGTCGCTGACTCTGCGGGGAATAAACATACAGAAGACCTCTCCCTGTTCCTTGTCCCTACCCCCGCGCACTCCACCCGTGCTGTAAAGCAGCCGTGCCCTACAGCCAAACCCCAGAGTTGACAGTTTTCTGGGGGCGGCCCACTCTGGGTGTTGGTGTTGGCAGCTAGTCGGGCTGAGGAAATCGGGCACTGCAGCACTTCCCGAATGGGCTGTTCTGTTGCAATAAAGAAATGGAGCTGTCAGCCCAGTGTCCGGGTGGCAGCAGCAGCAAAGCCCACCCGGCAGCAGCGCTGGCTGAGCTCCATGGCCAGGAGCAGCCGTGGATGCCCATGGTGTGGGCAGGCAGGAGCCAGGCAGGGGCTGCTGTGACCAGCGGTGGGGACCCGAGGGCTGGGGGAGCCCATGCTGAGCGTCCCTGGGCTGAGGGCACATTGCCTTCTGGGGGATGACCAGGGCCTGAACCTCATGAGGCACACAGTGATATTTTGGGATCTGTGCTCAGAGGTGAAGGGGTCCCTCATGAGGCACACAGTGATATTTTGGGATCTGTGCTCAGAGGTGAAGGGGTCCCTCATGAGGCACACAGTGATATTTTGGGGTCCCTGCTGAGGGGTGAAGGGATCCCTCATGAGGCACACATGGATATTTTCGGGTCCATACCGAGGGGTGCAGGGATCCCTCAGGAATCACAAAGGAGTATTGACGGCCTCTCCTAAGGTGTGCAGGCACCCCTCATGAGGTGTGCAGCGGGGTTACATTTGAGGGGGTTTTTACTCTTCTCAGCACAGCAAAGGGTCACTTGGCCGAGGTTTTGCAAAGCTGGGAGAAAGCCTCTTGCAAAGCCTTGGGCCTGTCTGCGGGCACAGCGGGCGGGCTGGCGGAGCCCATCCCCTGGGGCCAGGCCGGGCCGGGCCAGGCTCGGGCCCCGGCAGGGAAGGGCCGTGGCCCTGGGCTCTGATGAGGCTGCTGAGCTCCCCCCTGGCCCTGTGCTATAGCCCAACACATTTACAGCCGGAGCCATGCAAGGAGTCCTGCCAAGAGCAAATTGTTCTAATGTTCTCTCTAGGACAAAAAAGAGCAAACCAACCCGGCTGATAGGTGAGGAAAGAGAATTCAAGTTCACTTAAAGCGCTGCTCAGTTCAGGGTTAGCTTTAGTTTGACTGAGCTGATGCTAAGAACTATTTTCTCACATATGGTGGCGTTTCTCTGCAAACAGGCTTTGATGAGAAATTTCTGACCGCATTTGCTTTTGCTCTTTAAGATAAGTCACGAACATGAGTAGCTTTGTTGAGGAATGGAGAATTGTTTGTAGCTCAGGAGGAACCTTACATTTTAGCACAGGAAGAAGGTAAGGCACAGGTTTAAAGGCTTTCTCCTCCTGGAGTGACACACTTTCAGAGGAGTCTGTGAGGAGAAGTCCCCTCAGCCACTGCCAGGGCTGTGTGCCTCCTCTGCAGGCTCAGTATTCTGGGAGTTCCACGAGCCTCAGCTGCCAGTGAATATTCTTCTGAATATTTCTTGTTGTGCAGTGCAGAGGAAGAATATTTGGTGCTAGATTCCCCTCTGGGCTTTGAGGTAAATCTCAGTAATGCTGGTGATTTTTATGTCCAGATGAACTTTTTATGGATAGTAAGGAAAAAGGGAAGAAGTATCGTGGAAAATTAATTCCTCAAAATGTGAGCGGCCAAATCGCACTAAAAATGAAATCAGAACTGAAGAATTTTTTTATTTTTTTTCCCTTGACAGGTAAGGCAAAACATGCAGTGCTAATAAAGTCTTTAAGAGATGCAACGAGCACCCAACTGTATGAAAATGAAAGAGGTAAAGGATGAGAAAGGGCATGGGAAGAATCTTCAGCCCTTCCTGTTGAAGGTCCAAGAGTATGAAAACAGACTCTGGCTGTTGCCCGTAGGTAACACGGGCTAATTGTACAGGAGGGCAGGTGCCCAAGCTGTTGGTGGCCCAAGCCCTGCGAGGCTAGCCCAGTTGCAGTCCTAGTTGGACCAGGGTGGCGGGCTCGGGAGGGGTGGGGGTGGGGGGATCTCGGGAGGCTTCCGCTTCAAGGCCGGGCTGGGGGGCCGTGGGGGAGGCACGGAGGGCTGGTGCTCTGCTTTCTTGGGCAACATCTGCTGCCGAGGCCTCGGGTGAGAGCTGTCAAAGGCGACGGTCTCTGGGCTCTCTGGGGGAGAGGGAGAGGCACGCCTTCTCGGCCGGGATGCTGGAGCGGCGGCAGCGCGACTGTGGAGAGAGGAGGTGGCTGAGGGCCCAGGTGCCAGTGGCACACAGGGAGCCTCCTGCACAGCAGGGCCCAGAGCTGGCAAGGCTCCCCAGCACGGCTGGAGCTGCTGGCACAGCTTGGCCCAGCTGCACAGCTGCCCCTCAAGGCCCCGGCGAGCAGGACACAGCTCTGGGCAGGCTCCGTGGCCAGGAGTGGGCCCCAGAGCACCTCTGCCTTTCAAGGGCAATCTCGTCCCTGCTCTTTCTCCTCCCCACCGTGCTTTGCCTCTGCCCTGTGTCCCCGGGGCTGCTCTGGGCCAGGCAGCCTCAGTGGGAGCCAGCACTGGCTGCAGCCCCAGCGGGCACCCCAGGACAAGGCCCAGCAATTAGGAGGCCAATGAAAGCTCTGAGCAGCAGCAGGACCCTCAGCAGAGTTAGTTGGACAACCATGGACTGGCCACAACTCCACAGCAGCATTTCTGTTCCCTGAATGTTCTTGACTATGTGCAGCCTATAAAGAAGCTAGAGGGTAGAGATGGGCCAACACTTACCGTTTCTTTCCCTTCCACAACCGGAACCCAGCATAGCACAGTACCATGGAAATTGGCACAGTGAACAGTGTCACTACCGTGCCTATCATGCAGGACCTGCGCACGTCCTGGGGGCAGATAATTCTAGGTGTTTTCCGTGGATTCTGGGTGTTTGTGTCTGACATGCCAAGCACTTCTGTGGGAGCAATGAGGAGCGTCAGCCCGTGCTGTGCTGCACTACTGAGCTGGCAGCACGGTGGATGCGGGCAGGGCGTTCTTGGTTTCCCCCAGAGCTGGGGCCTGCAGGCACCTTGCCGCCCCTTGGCACAGGCTGTGCCACCCAACGAAACCCAGCAGGCCGAGAGGAGAGCCCGGGGGCAGCGCAGCTGCTTGGGCAGTGGCTGCTTGGAGGGACACGGGCCAAAGCCATCCCTGAGCAGCCACTGCCAGCCCTGGCCCTCCCTGCCCCGTGACAGCTCCCCCAGCCCCAGGGCACAGAGTCAGGCCCTTTCAGGAGCCAGTGCATCCCCTGCCCAGTCAGGAGCCAAGGCTGGCTCTGGCCCTGGGCTGGCGGCAGGGCTCCTGCTCGGGGCTGCTCCTGTGCCTTGGGCCTCTGGGCACTCAGAGCCAGCTCCAGAGCAGCTGCAGAGGGAGCGACGTTGGTGCACGAGTCCTCTTTCCCCAGGGCTGTGGACGAGCTCCAGAGGCTCCTCCAGCTTTGGCTGCTGCCGGGCTGGGCAAGGGCAGGCCCTGGGGAAAAGAGCTGACGCCACAGAGCCCCACCAAGGGCTGCGCCTGGTGGAGCAATTATCTCCTGTACCTGTGCCCATGTCTGGCATCTTCTCCTTTCCTGCATCAGTGGCTGGCACAAAGCCATTGCTTCCTACAGGATATGGCCCCACCTGCATGGACTTTTGCTCCATCGCTTGAGAAAGGAAAAAGGACAGCTGGGTCAGATGGAACCATTGCAGGAGGTGGCAACTTCAGGAGACAATACTTGTCAAGTCGTGGATAAGGATCAGGAAAATGGCCAGGTTATTGGGGCTGGGCCAGGGCCCTCCCTGACTGAAAAAGCCCCTACACCTGATCTGACTGGAGATTAGGAAATTGCAGGGGATCTCAGGGCATCTATGGCTCGTGGTGCAGTTTGGGCTGCCTGTGAACTGATGCCAAATGCCTTCCTGCAGAGGCTGGGGAGAAGCTGCAGCCAGGCCAGGCTGGCAAACAGCCCTGCAGGGCGTGGAAGCAGCAGCGGGGCAGCGAGGCTGCCATGGATCCCTTCCCGCTGTGCCGGGCACGGCGTGTCCAGATGTGCAGCCAAAGCCCCCGGCTGCTGAGCCCCATGACAAGGCAGAGGGAAATGCACCCACCACGGCGTCTCTCCAGGTCATTCAGCATCTGCTCCAGATGTTTGGCTGCCTCCAAGGATTTCATGTCTCCTATATCTCGGTTCTTCCATTTAGGAGGACCTTAATGGGAAGTTCCATTTCTCCTTCAGGCCCAAGTGGCAGTGAGAGCACCTGCGTGATTGGTGCCCTCCAAGGCACTCCCTCAGCTCGGCCTTCCACTCAGGAGCAGGGCCAGGGGCACCTCGTGCCTGCAGTGGCCCCACACTGGGATGGAAGGAGCCCCTTGTGGGGCAGTCGGGGCAGAAAGGACTCCCTGGAGCTGCTGCAGCTCCAAACCCAGCCCCAGGCAGGGCCAGGGCTTGGCAGTGGCAGCAGGAGCACCTCAGGCTCCCTGGGGCCGGCAAAGGAGCTGAGAGAGGCTCAGCCCCGGGGCACAGCCCTGGGCCCGGCCCCTTCCCTCTCTGCTCTTCTCTGTGGCTGCACAGAGCACACAGAAGGACACACTGGCATTGAACACGGGAGGAGGATGGACAGCTAAATGATCCTTCCTCCCACTGACAGCGATCCTGTGGGATCACAGAAGGGAGCAGGGCAAGATTTCCAGATTCTTTAAAGCCAGAGATTGTGTTAAGGGACAGGGCTCATGACTGAGCCCTTGCCACATGGACACTGATTATTTTTCAGGAAAGGAACACAGAGAACTTGCCTCCACCACGCCCTAGAGTCTTCATATTGTCATTCACCAGCTTTTCCATATAAGCCATCTTATGGTCCCAGTCTAGAAGAGGGCAAAGACCAGGTCATTTCCATGGTGTGCTGGGATCCCCCACTGCTTACAGTAAATGGGCACTGCAAGGGGGCCATGTAAGGCTGTGGGAGCCACATGTGAATGCACAAGCCCAAACTGCACAGGGGCCTGGGGAGCTCTGGGCTGGCTCCTGGTCACTCTCCACCCTCTTTGCAGGCCCTGTGACACATCCCCGGTCAGCCCAGGGCCCATGGGCGCTCTCTCCCGCCCCCAGTGGAAACCCTCCCTAAATACCCTGGGGAAAACCATCCCCAGCGCTTCCCGGGGAGCAGGGAGCGCTGTCCCGGGAAAGGGGAGCCAGGCTGCCGGCTCACCTGCTCCCCGCGCTTGCAGCGGAGCAGCCTGGGCAGCCCTGGCAGGCAGGGCCACGGCCAGGAGG
Organism: Zonotrichia albicollis; assembly: GCF_047830755.1. NCBI lineage: Eukaryota > Metazoa > Chordata > Aves > Passeriformes > Passerellidae > Zonotrichia > Zonotrichia albicollis. Next base: position 19,259,655 of record NC_133830.1, read on the forward strand.
AGCAGGAGGAAGAGGCGCAGAGCAAGGGCCATGGTGCCTTGCCCTCTGCCAGTCCCACAGCTCTTGCTGCCACCGCTGTCCTGACACCGCTGTCCCAATGTCAGCACCACTGCTGCCACTGCCGCTGCTGCTGCCGCAACAGTTGTGCTCAAGCACTGACTGCTCGCTCCTTGTGCTGCTGTGCAACCACGGGGCTCTGGCACCTCTGTGACCTCAGAGCCTGCTGTGACCTCATGGCCAGGGTGGAGTTGTGTGGGCACTGGGATCTGCCTTCTTTGGCAGGGAGCTGCTCTGTCCAAGGGCTGTGACACAGTCCCAGCCCAGCTGATCTCACAGGCTGGGCCATGAAGGGATGGAGAGCAGCTCTGGCAAGAAGGACTTGGGGGTGCTGCAAGATGAGAGGCTGCACATGAGCCAGCCATGTGCATCCAAAGGAGAGTGCCCAGCAGCTTGAAGGAGGTGATTCCACCCCTCTGCTCTGGTGAGACCCCACCTGGAGTACTGTGGAAGAGGTTTTACAGGGACCTCTGTGAGTCATTGAGAAGTTTGATAAGAGGATCCATGTTTAGCCCTGAAAGAATCCCTACCAAGGTTGTTGACATAGAAACCAAGAAAGAAAGAAGGATAAATAAGATAAATCTGGAACTGCCTATTCCAAGAAGCACTTTGCTTGTCTCTCATGACCAGTGAGTAAAGTGCAAACTTATGAGCTTTGTAAGAATGTAGAACAAGCATGCATGCTAGAATAAAAACAGGGTTTGAAGCCTTCTGGAAACGGAGTGTGTTGCTTTGTACTGTCTCCATCTCTACCACGACAGAGTACTGCATCCAGCTCTGGCCTCCCCACACAGGAAGGCCATGGTCCTGTTGGATCTAGTCCAGAGGAGGGACAAAATGCTCTGAGGGCTGGAGCCCTTCTGCTTTGGAGACAGGCTGGGAGAGCTGGTGGCGTTCAGCCTGGAAGAGAGCAGACTCAAGGGAGACCTGATTGCTGCCTTTCAGTACCTGAAGGGGGCTTGTAAAAGAGATGGGACAGAACTTGTAGCAGAGCCTTTTGTGAGCAGAGCGAGGGGGAATGGTTTTAGTCCAAAAGACGGTCCATTCAGACTGGACAAAAGAAACCCATTCTTTCACTGTAGGGTTTGAAAGCCTGGCACAGGTTGCCCAGAGAGGTGGACATCCATCCCTGCAAACATTCAAGCTCACGCTCTGAGCAACCTGACCTACTTAAAGGTGTCCCTGCTCAGTGCAGGGCATTGGACTAGATGGCCTTTAAATGTCCCTTCCAAGCCAAGCCATTCTGTGTTCCTGGGCACTATCAAAGCAGTGCTGGATTAGTGCTGGGGTGATTATGTGGCACCTGTATTTTGGTAGTTGGGTCCTTTAGCAATTGGCCCTGAGAGCATTCATGGTCTGGGCAGTGAAGTCTGCAAACAACAGACAGTGTGCTCAAGGAGAAACAGGGGAGGAACACTGCTGTAGCTCAGATAAATGCCAGCATTTTGCTGCCCATTCCTAGTTAAGAAATAAAGGAATGTCCTGAAGATCCCTTCATGTGGGTGCATTATTGGCTGTATCAGTACTTGTGTTCTGCAAAACAGGGAATTTGCTACAACTTCTTGCCCCATTTATCACTGAATGAAACTCAAATCCTGCATTGCTCCTTGTCTACTTGCTTCCAAGTCAAGGCAAATTTTGTTCATGATTGAGTGGGACATATTCACCTGTTCACAAGCAAATTCTTCTTGCCATTCACACAGAGGCAAGATTGTTTTGTGGATTTGCTCTAATCGGACAGGAATTAAGGCCTACCTGTCACTAGAACTAAAGCTGATGCATTAGGTTGCAAAGTCTTGAGTAATTTGGCCTGGTGACTGGCATTGTAGAGAGTTGTTCTGGAATTAAATGACACTTGAAGACACGTGTAGTCTACCATATTTCTGGCATACTAGAAGTGAAAAAAAACCTTTGAAACATGATTTTATCCTTTTTTCCTCCTCCTCCTCCTCCCAGGAATTTCAATCTCTGAGGTCTAAGCTCTTCAGCTGCCTCACAAACATTGTTTTAATTCAGACAGGCATCCATGCCTTGAGCCACAAATCATGACTGTGGCTGTGAAGCTTGAAGCAATGTAGGTTTATAGCACTAAAAGTAATAATGCATTCCCAGGTTAAGCCAAGTATTTCCCAAGTAACTCTACCTATCCTCAGGGATGTTTGAAAAAGGATCATTGTAAAAGCTGGGAATCAGGAGAAAGAGTGTCATCAAAATTAAAAAGACAGGTTTCTGAGATCTTTATATTTCTATAAAAAGAGATTCAAAATTGTTCATATATGGAACATTGACTAAGAAGTGAATGACAGATTGCCAAAGTAATTGGGGAAAAAATACCATAAGTAAAACTATGTTTACATGTAGATAATAAGTAAACCACCTTGCTAAGAAAAAAACCAGACCTGCCAATACTAAAACCAATAAGGCTGTTTCATCTGTCTCAATACAAAAAAAAAAAAAAACACTGAAAAGAATCAGAGGTCATTAAGACAATTAGTATATACAGGAAATTCCAGGGATTGGGAAAAAATGAAGCAAACTGTAGAGTGCAATTCCCAGAGTTAACCTGGAATTTATTGGTGGATTTGTTGCAAAATTTCTGAGAGCAGACTGGAAAAGCATAGGGGCTGGTCAGCCCATGGGTGGGCATTTAGAGCAGTGTGAGGGCTGTTTCTGAGACCAACTGCAGGGAAGAAGAGCAGCAGACAATCACTGGGACAATCTCTTTGCTGGCTGTGGAGTTTTTGTCAGTCAGTTCCCTGTGGCTGGGGGAGCTGTCACGGGGCAGGGAGGGCCAGGGCTGGCAGTGGCTGCTCACGGATGGCTTTGGCCCGTGTCCCTCCAAGCAGCCACTGCCCAAGCAGCTGCGCTGCCCCCGGGCTCTCCTCCCGGCCTGCTGGGCTTTGTTGGGTGACACAGCCTGTGCCAAGGGGCGGCAAGGTGCCTGCAGGCCCCAGCTCTGGGGCAAACGGAGAACGTCCTGCTCGCATCCACCGTGCTGCCAGCTCAGCAGTGCAGCACAGCACGGGCTGATGCTCCCCATTGCTCCCACAGGTGCAGCCGGCCCCACCACACGTGTTCCTGATTCCCAGGAGGGGTGTGAAAAATGGCAATCACTTGTTTGTAAAATTGTAAAACTTTATTTTTAATAAATTGGTTATAAAAATAGCAATATCATTAGAGTGCTAAAAATTTTGGACAATTTGGATTAGGACAATAGGAGACAATAGAATGATAGAGTTACAGACATCTGGGTACCTATTTTCTGGGCAGCATAAGCCCGAAAAAGGACAGACATTAACAGAGGATTAACCCTTAAAAACAATAACCTGTTGCATATTTGTGCATCTCGTATATGATGCATAACTTCCATTCAAACAGAGGATTTTGTCTGGTCCTCGTCAACTTCTCCCTCTTAATCCTAACCGGCTTCCTGAGGGCTGAGCGACGCAGGAAGAAGTTAGTTTCTTCTGCTAGGAGAGCAATACATTCTTTTTCTCTGACAAATTGCAGTGTTCTATGGCTGCTATATTAGCAAAAAGCCAATCATAAAATACATATTTCTCAGAGGACCTTGGAATGGTTTGCTGTTGGGGAACACTCTGTTTGCATGGGATAAGGGCAAGTTTGACGTTCTATTGATGCTGGAAAGGATTTGGAAGCACTCAACACAGCCCTGACTGAGAGCTTCCCTGTTGCAGTGCATGTTTTTGATTGTAATGCGGTCCTAGTAGTCAGTTTTATGACACCCCCTTATTTGGTATTGTTATACCACATTTTATTGCCAATGGGTTGTTCCTTCCCCCCCCGCCCCGCCCCCGCCCCCGTGTTGTTGGCTTTCCCCTAGTTGTCCATCTCCCCAAAGTCCTGCCCTTTTGTTCCCTGTTCCTCCTCCCATTCAATGTCAATCCCTCCCCAATCCTGCCCCTTTCTCTAGAAACATCCCTGTCCATTTGGGATGCTTTGAAACTCTATTGGTTTGTTTAAGTTGTCCTCCTCCCCTCTAATCCCCTATTGGTTTAAACAATGGATTCCCCGCCTTGTGTTCCACCCTCAGTTTCTCCCAACTGGCTAAAGACTGTATCCTCCCCAGGCACCTCCGCAGTTTGGAAATCAGTGGAGGCCTTTAATTCAGTGTATTTCTGTCGCTGACTCTGCGGGGAATAAACATACAGAAGACCTCTCCCTGTTCCTTGTCCCTACCCCCGCGCACTCCACCCGTGCTGTAAAGCAGCCTTGCCCTACAGCCAAACCCCAGAGTTGATAGTTTTCTGGGGGCGGCCCACTCTGGGTGTTGGTGTTGGCAGCTAGTCGGGCTGAGGAAATCGGGCACTGCAGCACTTCCCGAATGGGCTGTTCTGTTGCAATAAAGAAATGGAGCTGTCAGCCCAGTGTCCGGGTGGTAGCAGCAGCAAAGCCCACCCGGCAGCAGCGCTGGCTGAGCTCCATGGCCAGGAGCAGCCGTGGATGCCCATGGTGTGGGCAGGCAGGAGCCAGGCAGGAGCTGCTGTGACCAGCGGTGGGGACCCGAGGGCTGGGGGAGCCCATGCTGAGCATCCCTGGGCTGAGGGCACATTGCCTTCTGGGGGATGACCAGGGCCTGAACCTCATGAGGCACACAGTGATATTTTGGGATCTGTGCTCAGAGGTGAAGGGGTCCCTCATGAGGCACACAGTGATATTTTGGGATCTGTGCTCAGAGGTGAAGGGGTCCCTCATGAGGCACACAGTGATATTTTGGGGTCCCTGCTGAGGGGTGAAGGGATCCCTCATGAGGCACACATGGATATTTTCGGGTCCATACCGAGGGGTGCAGGGATCCCTCAGGAATCACAAAGGAGTATTGACGGCCTCTCCTAAGGTGTGCAGGCACCCCTCATGAGGTGTGCAGCGGGGTTACATTTGAGGGGGTTTTTACTCTTCTCAGCACAGCAAAGGGTCACTTGGCCGAGGTTTTGCAAAGCTGGGAGAAAGCCTCTTGCAAAGCCTTGGGCCTGTCTGCGGGCACAGCGGGCGGGCTGGCGGAGCCCATCCCCTGGGGCCAGGCCGGGCCGGGCCAGGCTCGGGCCCCGGCAGGGAAGGGCCGTGGCCCTGGGCTCTGATGAGGCTGCTGAGCTCCCCCCTGGCCCTGTGCTATAGCCCAACACATTTACAGCCGGAGCCATGCAAGGAGTCCTGCCAAGAGCAAATTGTTCTAATGTTCTCTCTAGGACAAAAAAGAGCAAACCAACCCGGCTGATAGGTGAGGAAAGAGAATTCAAGTTCACTTAAAGCGCTGCTCAGTTCAGGGTTGCCTTTTGTTTGACTGAGCTGATGCTAAGAACTATTTTCTCACATATGGTGGCGTTTCTCTGCAAACAGGCTTTGATGAGAAATTTCTGACCGCATTTGCTTTTGCTCTTTAAGATAAGTCACGAACATGAGTAGCTTTGTTGAGGAATGGAGAATTGTTTGTAGCTCAGGAGGAACCTTACATTTTAGCACAGGAAGAAGGTAAGGCACAGGTTTAAAGGCTTTCTCCTCCTGGAGTGACACACTTTCAGAGGAGTCTGTGAGGAGAAGTCCCCTCAGCCACTGCCAGGGCTGTGTGCCTCCTCTGCAGGCTCAGTATTCTGGGAGTTCCACGAGCCTCAGCTGCCAGTGAATATTCTTCTGAATATTTCTTGTTGTGCAGTGCAGAGGAAGAATATTTGGTGCTAGATTCCCCTCTGGGCTTTGAGGTAAATCTCAGTAATGCTGGTGATTTTTATGTCCAGATGAACTTTTTATGGATAGTAAGGAAAAAGGGAAGAAGTATCGTGGAAAATTAACTCCTCAAAATGTGAGCGGCCAAATCGCACTAAAAATGAAATCAGAACTGAAGAATTTTTTTATTTTTTTTCCCTTGACAGGTAAGGCAAAACATGCAGTGCTAATAAAGTCTTTAAGAGATGCAACGAGCACCCAACTGTATGAAAATGAAAGAGGTAAAGGATGAGAAAGGGCATGGGAAGAATCTTCAGCCCTTCCTGTTGAAGGTCCAAGAGTATGAAAACAGACTCTGGCTGTTGCCCGTAGGTAACACGGGCTAATTGTAGAGGAGGGCAGGTGCCCAAGCTGTTGGTGGCCCAAGCCCTGCGAGGCTAGCCCAGTTGCAGTCCTAGTTGGACCAGGGCGGCGGGCTCGGGAGGGGTGGGGGTGGGGGGATCTCGGGAGGCTTCCGCTTCAAGGCCGGGCTGGGGGGCCGTGGGGGAGGCACGGAGGGCTGGTGCTCTGCTTTCTTGGGCAACATCTGCTGCCGAGGCCTCGGGTGAGAGCTGTCAAAGGCGACGGTCTCTGGGCTCTCTGGGGGAGAGGGAGAGGCACGCCTTCTCGGCCGGGATGCTGGAGCGGCGGCAGCGCGACTGTGGAGAGAGGAGGTGGCTGAGGGCCCAGGTGCCAGTGGCACACAGGGAGCCTCCTGCACAGCAGGGCCCAGAGCTGGCAAGGCTCCCCAGCACGGCTGGAGCTGCTGGCACAGCTTGGCCCAGCTGCACAGCTGCCCCTCAAGGCCCCGGCGAGCAGGACACAGCTCTGGGCAGGCTCCGTGGCCAGGAGTGGGCCCCAGAGCACCTCTGCCTTTCAAGGGCAATCTCGTCCCTGCTCTTTCTCCTCCCCACCGTGCTTTGCCTCTGCCCTGTGTCCCCGGGGCTGCTCTGGGCCAGGCAGCCTCAGTGGGAGCCAGCACTGGCTGCAGCCCCAGCGGGCACCCCAGGACAAGGCCCAGCAATTAGGAGGCCAATGAAAGCTCTGAGCAGCAGCAGGACCCTCAGCAGAGTTAGTTGGACAACCATGGACTGGCCACAACTCCACAGCAGCATTTCTGTTCCCTGAATGTTCTTGACTATGTGCAGCCTATAAAGAAGCTAGAGGGTAGAGATGGGCCAACACTTACCGTTTCTTTCCCTTCCACAACCGGAACCCAGCATAGCACAGTACCATGGAAATTGGCACAGTGAACAGTGTCACTACCGTGCCTATCATGCAGGACCTGCGCACGTCCTGGGGGCAGATAATTCTAGGTGTTTTCCGTGGATTCTGGGCGTTTGTGTCTGACATGCCAAGCACTTCTGTGGGAGCAATGAGGAGCGTCAGCCCGTGCTGTGCTGCACTACTGAGCTGGCAGCACGGTGGATGCGGGCAGGGCGTTCTTGGTTTCCCCCAGAGCTGGGGCCTGCAGGCACCTTGCCGCCCCTTGGCACAGGCTGTGCCACCCAACGAAGCCCAGCAGGCCGAGAGGAGAGCCCGGGGGCAGCGCAGCTGCTTGGGCAGTGGCTGCTTGGAGGGACACGGGCCAAAGCCATCCCTGAGCAGCCACTGCCAGCCCTGGCCCTCCCTGCCCCGTGACAGCTCCCCCAGCCCCAGGGCACAGAGTCAGGCCCTTTCAGGAGCCAGTGCATCCCCTGCCCAGTCGGGAGCCAAGGCTGGCTCTGGCCCTGGGCTGGCAGCAGGGCTCCTGCTCGGGGCTGCTCCTGTGCCTTGGGCCTCTGGGCACTCAGAGCCAGCTCCAGAGCAGCTGCAGAGGGAGCGATGTTGGTGCACGAGTCCTCTTTCCCCAGGGCTGTGGACGAGCTCCAGAGGCTCCTCCAGCTTTGGCTGCTGCCGGGCTGGGCAAGGGCAGGCCCTGGGGAAAAGAGCTGACGCCACAGAGCCCCACCAAGGGCTGCGCCTGGTGGAGCAATTATCTCCTGTACCTGAGCCCATGTCTGGCATCTTCTCCTTTCCTGCATCAGTGGCTGGCACAAAGCCATTGCTTCCTACAGGATATGGCCCCACCTGCATGGACTTTTGCTCCATCGCTTGAGAAAGGAAAAAGGACAGCTGGGTCAGATGGAACCATTGCAGGAGGTGGCAACTTCAGGAGACAATACTTGTCAAGTCGTGGATAAGGATCAGGAAAATGGCCAGGTTATTTGGGCTGGGCCAGGGCCCTCCCTGACTGAAAAAGCCCCTACACCTGATCTGACTGGAGATTAGGAAATTGCAGGGGATCTCAGGGCATCTGTGCCTCGTGGTGCAGTTTGGGCTGCCTGTGAACTGATGCCAAATGCCTTCCTGCAGAGGCTGGGGAGAAGCTGCAGCCAGGCCAGGCTGGCAAACAGCCCTGCAGGGCGTGGAAGCAGCAGCGGGGCAGCGAGGCTGCCATGGATCCCTTCCCGCTGTGCCGGGCACGGCGTGTCCAGATGTGCAGCCAAAGCCCCCGGCTGCTGAGCCCCAGGACAAGGCAGAGGGAAATGCACCCACCACGGCGTCTCTCCAGGTCATTCAGCATCTGCTCCAGATGTTTGGCTGCCTCCAAGGATTTCATGTCTCCTATGTCTCGGTTCTTCCATTTAGGAGGACCTTAATGGGAAGTTCCATTTCTCCTTCAGGCCCAAGTGGCAGTGAGAGCACCTGCGTGATTGGTGCCCTCCAAGGCACTCCCGCAGCTCGGCCTTCCACTCAGGAGCAGGGCCAGGGGCACCTCGTGCCTGCAGTGGCCCCACACTGGGATGGAAGGAGCCCCTTGTGGGGCAGTCGGGGCAGAAAGGACTCCCTGGAGCTGCTGCAGCTCCAAACCCAGCCCCAGGCAGGGCCAGGGCTTGGCAGTGGCAGCAGGAGCACCTCAGGCTCCCTGAGGCCGGCAAATGAGCTGAGAAAGGCTCAGCCCCAGGGCACAGCCCTGGGCCCGGCCCCTTCCCTCTCTGCTCTTCTCTGTGGCTGCACAGAGCACACAGAAGGACACACTGGCATTGAACACGGGAGGAGGATGGACAGCTAAATGATCCTTCCTCCCACTGACAGCGATCCTGTGGGATCACAGAAGGGAGCAGGGCAAGATTTCCAGATTCTTTAAAGCCAGAGATTGTGTTAAGGGACAGGGCTCATGACTGAGCCCTTGCCACATGGACACTGATTATTTTTCAGGAAAGGAACACAGAGAACTTGCCTCCACCATGCCCTAGAGTCTTCATATTGTCATTCACCAGCTTTTCCATATAAGCCATCTTATGGTCCCAGTCTAGAAGAGGGCAAAGACCAGGTCATTTCCATGGTGTGCTGGGATCCCCCACTGCTTACAGTAAATGGGCACTGCAAGGGGGCCATGTAAGGCTGTGGGAGCCACATGTGAATGCACAAGCCCAAACTGCACAGGGGCCTGGGGAGCTCTGGGCTGGCTCCCGGTCACTCTCCACCCTCTTTGCAGGCCCTGTGACACATCCCCGGTCAGCCCAGGGCCCATGGGCGCTCTCTCCCGCCCCCAGTGGAAACCCTCCCTAAATACCCTGGGGAAAACCATCCCCAGCGCTTCCCGGGGAGCAGGGAGCGCTGTCCCGGGAAAGGGGAGCCAGGCTGCCGGCTCACCTGCTCCCCGCGCTTGCAGCGGAGCAGCCTGGGCAGCCCTGGCAGGCAGGGCCACGGCCAGGAGGAGCAGGAGGAAGAGGCGCAGAGCAAGGGCCATGGTGCCTTGCCCTCTGCCAGTCCCGCAGCTCTTGCTGCCACCGCTGTCCTGACACCGCTGTCCCAATGTCAGCACCACTGCTGCCACTGCCGCTGCTGCTGCCGCAACAGTTGTGCTCAAGCACTGACTGCTCGCTCCTTGTGCTGCTGTGCAACCACGGGGCTCTGGCACCTCTGTGACCTCAGAGCCTGCTGTGACCTCATGGCCAGGGTGGAGTTGTGTGGGCACTGGGATCTGCCTTCTTTGGCAGGGAGCTGCTCTGTCCAAGGGCTGTGACACAGTCCCAGCCCAGCTGATCTCACAGGCTGGGCCATGAAGGGATGGAGAGCAGCCCTGGCAAGAAGGACTTGGGGGTGCTGCAAGATGAGAGGCTGCACATGAGCCAGCCATGTGCATCCAAAGGAGAGTGCCCAGCAGCTTGAAGGAGGTGATTCCACCCCTCTGCTCTGGTGAGACCCCACCTGGAGTACTGTAGAAGAGGTTTTACAGGGACCTCTGTGAGTCATTGAGAAGTTTGATAAGAGGATCCATGTTTAGCCCTGAAAGAATCCCTACCAAGGTTGTTGACATAGAAACCAAGAAAGAAAGAAGGATAAATAAGATAAATCTGGAACTGCCTATTCCAAGAAGCACTTTGCTTGTCTCTCATGACCAGTGAGTAAAGTGCAAACTTATGAGCTTTGTAAGAATGTAGAACAAGCATGCATGCTAGAATAAAAACAGGGTTTGAAGCCTTCTGGAAACGGAGTGTGTTGCTTTGTACTGTCTCCATCTCTACCACGACAGAGTACTGCATCCAGCTCTGGGCTCCCCACACAGGAAGGCCATGGTCCTGTTGGATCTAGTCCAGAGGAGGGACAAAATGCTCTGAGGGCTGGAGCCCTTCTGCTTTGGAGACAGGCTGGGAGAGCTGGTGGCGTTCAGCCTGGAAGAGAGCAGACTCAAGGGAGACCTGATTGCTGCCTTTCAGTACCTGAAGGGGGCTTGTAAAAGAGATGGGACAGAACTTGTAGTAGAGCCTTTTGTGAGCAGAGCGAGGGGGAATGGTTTTAGTCCAAAAGACGGTCCATTCAGACTGGACAAAAGAAACCCATTCTTTCACTGTAGGGTTTGAAAGCCTGACACAGGTTGCCCAGAGAGGTGGACATCCATCCCTGCAAACATTCAAGCTCATGCTCTGAGCAACCTGACCTACTTAAAGGTGTCCCTGCTCAGTGCAGGGCATTGGACTAGATGGCCTTTAAATGTCCCTTCCAAGCCAAGCCATTCTGTGTTCCTGGGCACTATCAAAGCAGTGCTGGATTAGTGCTGGGGTGATTATGTGGCACCTGTATTTTGGTAGTTGGGTCCTTTAGCAATTGGCCCTGAGAGCATTCATGGTCTGGGCAGTGAAGTCTGCAAACAACAGACAGTGTGCTCAAGGAGAAACAGGGGAGGAACACTGCTGTAGCTCAGATAAATGCCAGCATTTTGCTGCCCATTCCTAGTTAAGAAATAAAGGAATGTCCTGAAGATCCCTTCATGTGGGTGCATTATTGGCTGTATCAGTACTTGTGTTCTGCAAAACAGGGAATTTGCTACAACTTCTTGCCCCATTTATCACTGAATGAAACTCAAATCCTGCATTGCTCCTTGTCTACTTGCTTCCAAGTCAAGGCAAATTTTGTTCATGATTGAGTGGGACATATTCACCTGTTCACAAGCAAATTCTTCTTGCCATTCACACAGAGGCAAGATTGTTTTGTGGATTTGCTCTAATCGGACAGGAATTAAGGCCTACCTGTCACTAGAACTAAAGCTGATGCATTAGGTTGCAAAGTCTTGAGTAATTTGGCCTGGTGACTGGCATTGTAGAGAGTTGTTCTGGAATTAAATGACACTTGAAGACACGTGTAGTCTACCATATTTCTGGCATACTAGAAGTGAAAAAAAAACCTTTGAAACATGATTTTATCCTTTTTTCCTCCTCCTCCTCCTCCCAGGAATTTCAATCTCTGAGGTCTAAGCTCTTCAGCTGCCTCACAAACATTGTTTTAATTCAGACAGGCATCCATGCCTTGAGCCACAAATCATGACTGTGGCTGTGAAGCTTGAAGCAATGTAGGTTTATAGCACTAAAAGTAATAATGCATTCCCAGGTTAAGCCAAGTATTTCCCAAGTAACTCTACCTATCCTCAGGGATGTTTCAAAAAGGATCATTGTAAAAGCTGGGAATCAGGAGAAAGAGTGTCATCAAAATTAAAAAGACAGGTTTCTGAGATCTTTATATTTCTATAAAAAGAGATTCAAAATTGTTCATATATGGAACATTGACTAAGAAGTGAATGACAGATTGCCAAAGTAATTGGGGAAAAAAATACCATAAGTAAAACTATGTTTACATGTAGATAATAAGTAAACCACCTTGCTAAGAAAAAAACCAGACCTGCCAATACTAAAACCAATAAGGCTGTTTCATCTGTCTCAATACAAAAAAAAAAAACACTGAAAAGAATCAGAGGTCATTAAGACAATTAGTATATACAGGAAATTCCAGGGATTGGGAAAAAATGAAGCAAACTGTAGAGTGCAATTCCCAGAGTTAACCTGGAATTTATTGGTGGATTTGTTGCAAAATTTCTGAGAGCAGACTGGAAAAGCATAGGGGCTGGTCAGCCCATGGGTGGGCATTTAGAGCAGTGTGAGGGCTGTTTCTGAGACCAACTGCAGGGAAGAAGAGCAGCAGACAATCACTGGGACAATCTCTTTGCTGGCTGTGGAGTTTTTGTCAGTCAGTTCCCTGTGGCTGGGGGAGCTGTCACGGGGCAGGGAGGGCCAGGGCTGGCAGTGGCTGCTCACGGATGGCTTTGGCCCGTGTCCCTCCAAGCAGCCACTGCCCAAGCAGCTGCGCTGCCCCCGGGCTCTCCTCCCAGCCTGCTGGGCTTTGTTGGGTGGCACAGCCTGTGCCAAGGGGCAGCAAGGTGCCTGCAGGCCCCAGCTCTGGGGGAAACGGAGAACGTCCTGCCCGCATCCACCGTGCTGCCAGCTCAGCAGAGCAGCACAGCACGGGCTGACGCTCCCCATTGCTCCCACAGGTGCAGCCGGCCCCACCACACGTGTTCCTGATTCCCAGGAGGGGTGTGAAAAATGGCAATCACTTGTTTGTAAAATTGTAAAACTTTATTTTTAATAAATTGGTTATAAAAATAGCAATATCATTAGAGTGCTAAAAATTTTGGACAATTTGGATTAGGACAATAGGAGACAATAGAATGATAGAGTTACAGACATCTGGGTACCTATTTTCTGGGCAGCATAAGCCCGAAAAAGGACAGACATTAACAGAGGATTAACCCTTAAAAACAATAACCTGTTGCATATTTGTGCATCTCGTATATGATGCATAACTTCCATTCAAACAGAGGATTTTGTCTGGTCCTCGTCAACTTCTCCCTCTTAATCCTAACCGGCTTCCTGAGGGCTGAGCGACGCAGGAAGAAGTTAGTTTCTTCTGCTAGGAGAGCAATACATTCTTTTTCTCTGACAAATTGCAGTGTTCTATGGCTGCTATATTAGCAAAAAGCCAATCATAAAATACATATTTCTCAGAGGACCTTGGAATGGTTTGCTGTTGGGGAACACTCTGTTTGCATGGGATAAGGGCAAGTTTGACGTTCTATTGATGCTGGAAAGGATTTGGAAGCACTCAACACAGCCCTGACTGAGAGCTTCCCTGTTGCAGTGCATGTTTTTGATTGTAATGCGGTCCTAGTAGTCAGTTTTATGACACCCCCTTATTTGGTATTGTTATACCACATTTTATTGCCAATGGGTTGTTCCTTCCCCCCCCGCCCCCCCCCCCCCGTGTTGTTGGCTTTCCCCTACTTGTCCATCTCCCCAAAGTCCTGCCCTTTTGTTCCCTGTTCCTCCTCCCATTCAATGTCAATCCCTCCCCAATCCTGCCCCTTTCTCTAGAAACTTCCCTGTCCATTTGGGATGCTTTGAAACTCTATTGGTTTGTTTAAGTTGTCCTCCTCCCCTCTAATCCCCTATTGGTTTAAACAATGGATTCCCCGCCTTGTGTTCCACCCTCAGTTTCTCCCAACTGGCTAAAGACTGTATCCTCCCCAGGCACCTCCGCAGTTTGGAAATCAGTGGAGGCCTTTAATTCAGTGTATTTCTGTCGCTGACTCTGCGGGGAATAAACATACAGAAGACCTCTCCCTGTTCCTTGTCCCTACCCCCGCGCACTCCACCCGTGCTGTAAAGCAGCCGTGCCCTACAGCCAAACCCCAGAGTTGACAGTTTTCTGGGGGCGGCCCACTCTGGGTGTTGGTGTTGGCAGCTAGTCGGGCTGAGGAAATCGGGCACTGCAGCACTTCCCGAATGGGCTGTTCTGTTGCAATAAAGAAATGGAGCTGTCAGCCCAGTGTCCGGGTGGCAGCAGCAGCAAAGCCCACCCGGCAGCAGCGCTGGCTGAGCTCCATGGCCAGGAGCAGCCGTGGATGCCCATGGTGTGGGCAGGCAGGAGCCAGGCAGGGGCTGCTGTGACCAGCGGTGGGGACCCGAGGGCTGGGGGAGCCCATGCTGAGCGTCCCTGGGCTGAGGGCACATTGCCTTCTGGGGGATGACCAGGGCCTGAACCTCATGAGGCACACAGTGATATTTTGGGATCTGTGCTCAGAGGTGAAGGGGTCCCTCATGAGGCACACAGTGATATTTTGGGATCTGTGCTCAGAGGTGAAGGGGTCCCTCATGAGGCACACAGTGATATTTTGGGGTCCCTGCTGAGGGGTGAAGGGATCCCTCATGAGGCACACATGGATATTTTCGGGTCCATACCGAGGGGTGCAGGGATCCCTCAGGAATCACAAAGGAGTATTGACGGCCTCTCCTAAGGTGTGCAGGCACCCCTCATGAGGTGTGCAGCGGGGTTACATTTGAGGGGGTTTTTACTCTTCTCAGCACAGCAAAGGGTCACTTGGCCGAGGTTTTGCAAAGCTGGGAGAAAGCCTCTTGCAAAGCCTTGGGCCTGTCTGCGGGCACAGCGGGCGGGCTGGCGGAGCCCATCCCCTGGGGCCAGGCCGGGCCGGGCCAGGCTCGGGCCCCGGCAGGGAAGGGCCGTGGCCCTGGGCTCTGATGAGGCTGCTGAGCTCCCCCCTGGCCCTGTGCTATAGCCCAACACATTTACAGCCGGAGCCATGCAAGGAGTCCTGCCAAGAGCAAATTGTTCTAATGTTCTCTCTAGGACAAAAAAGAGCAAACCAACCCGGCTGATAGGTGAGGAAAGAGAATTCAAGTTCACTTAAAGCGCTGCTCAGTTCAGGGTTAGCTTTAGTTTGACTGAGCTGATGCTAAGAACTATTTTCTCACATATGGTGGCGTTTCTCTGCAAACAGGCTTTGATGAGAAATTTCTGACCGCATTTGCTTTTGCTCTTTAAGATAAGTCACGAACATGAGTAGCTTTGTTGAGGAATGGAGAATTGTTTGTAGCTCAGGAGGAACCTTACATTTTAGCACAGGAAGAAGGTAAGGCACAGGTTTAAAGGCTTTCTCCTCCTGGAGTGACACACTTTCAGAGGAGTCTGTGAGGAGAAGTCCCCTCAGCCACTGCCAGGGCTGTGTGCCTCCTCTGCAGGCTCAGTATTCTGGGAGTTCCACGAGCCTCAGCTGCCAGTGAATATTCTTCTGAATATTTCTTGTTGTGCAGTGCAGAGGAAGAATATTTGGTGCTAGATTCCCCTCTGGGCTTTGAGGTAAATCTCAGTAATGCTGGTGATTTTTATGTCCAGATGAACTTTTTATGGATAGTAAGGAAAAAGGGAAGAAGTATCGTGGAAAATTAATTCCTCAAAATGTGAGCGGCCAAATCGCACTAAAAATGAAATCAGAACTGAAGAATTTTTTTATTTTTTTTCCCTTGACAGGTAAGGCAAAACATGCAGTGCTAATAAAGTCTTTAAGAGATGCAACGAGCACCCAACTGTATGAAAATGAAAGAGGTAAAGGATGAGAAAGGGCATGGGAAGAATCTTCAGCCCTTCCTGTTGAAGGTCCAAGAGTATGAAAACAGACTCTGGCTGTTGCCCGTAGGTAACACGGGCTAATTGTACAGGAGGGCAGGTGCCCAAGCTGTTGGTGGCCCAAGCCCTGCGAGGCTAGCCCAGTTGCAGTCCTAGTTGGACCAGGGTGGCGGGCTCGGGAGGGGTGGGGGTGGGGGGATCTCGGGAGGCTTCCGCTTCAAGGCCGGGCTGGGGGGCCGTGGGGGAGGCACGGAGGGCTGGTGCTCTGCTTTCTTGGGCAACATCTGCTGCCGAGGCCTCGGGTGAGAGCTGTCAAAGGCGACGGTCTCTGGGCTCTCTGGGGGAGAGGGAGAGGCACGCCTTCTCGGCCGGGATGCTGGAGCGGCGGCAGCGCGACTGTGGAGAGAGGAGGTGGCTGAGGGCCCAGGTGCCAGTGGCACACAGGGAGCCTCCTGCACAGCAGGGCCCAGAGCTGGCAAGGCTCCCCAGCACGGCTGGAGCTGCTGGCACAGCTTGGCCCAGCTGCACAGCTGCCCCTCAAGGCCCCGGCGAGCAGGACACAGCTCTGGGCAGGCTCCGTGGCCAGGAGTGGGCCCCAGAGCACCTCTGCCTTTCAAGGGCAATCTCGTCCCTGCTCTTTCTCCTCCCCACCGTGCTTTGCCTCTGCCCTGTGTCCCCGGGGCTGCTCTGGGCCAGGCAGCCTCAGTGGGAGCCAGCACTGGCTGCAGCCCCAGCGGGCACCCCAGGACAAGGCCCAGCAATTAGGAGGCCAATGAAAGCTCTGAGCAGCAGCAGGACCCTCAGCAGAGTTAGTTGGACAACCATGGACTGGCCACAACTCCACAGCAGCATTTCTGTTCCCTGAATGTTCTTGACTATGTGCAGCCTATAAAGAAGCTAGAGGGTAGAGATGGGCCAACACTTACCGTTTCTTTCCCTTCCACAACCGGAACCCAGCATAGCACAGTACCATGGAAATTGGCACAGTGAACAGTGTCACTACCGTGCCTATCATGCAGGACCTGCGCACGTCCTGGGGGCAGATAATTCTAGGTGTTTTCCGTGGATTCTGGGTGTTTGTGTCTGACATGCCAAGCACTTCTGTGGGAGCAATGAGGAGCGTCAGCCCGTGCTGTGCTGCACTACTGAGCTGGCAGCACGGTGGATGCGGGCAGGGCGTTCTTGGTTTCCCCCAGAGCTGGGGCCTGCAGGCACCTTGCCGCCCCTTGGCACAGGCTGTGCCACCCAACGAAGCCCAGCAGGCCGAGAGGAGAGCCCGGGGGCAGCGCAGCTGCTTGGGCAGTGGCTGCTTGGAGGGACACGGGCCAAAGCCATCCCTGAGCAGCCACTGCCAGCCCTGGCCCTCCCTGCCCCGTGACAGCTCCCCCAGCCCCAGGGCACAGAGTCAGGCCCTTTCAGGAGCCAGTGCATCCCCTGCCCAGTCAGGAGCCAAGGCTGGCTCTGGCCCTGGGCTGGCGGCAGGGCTCCTGCTCGGGGCTGCTCCTGTGCCTTGGGCCTCTGGGCACTCAGAGCCAGCTCCAGAGCAGCTGCAGAGGGAGCGACGTTGGTGCACGAGTCCTCTTTCCCCAGGGCTGTGGACGAGCTCCAGAGGCTCCTCCAGCTTTGGCTGCTGCCGGGCTGGGCAAGGGCAGGCCCTGGGGAAAAGAGCTGACGCCACAGAGCCCCACCAAGGGCTGCGCCTGGTGGAGCAATTATCTCCTGTACCTGTGCCCATGTCTGGCATCTTCTCCTTTCCTGCATCAGTGGCTGGCACAAAGCCATTGCTTCCTACAGGATATGGCCCCACCTGCATGGACTTTTGCTCCATCGCTTGAGAAAGGAAAAAGGACAGCTGGGTCAGATGGAACCATTGCAGGAGGTGGCAACTTCAGGAGACAATACTTGTCAAGTCGTGGATAAGGATCAGGAAAATGGCCAGGTTATTGGGGCTGGGCCAGGGCCCTCCCTGACTGAAAAAGCCCCTACACCTGATCTGACTGGAGATTAGGAAATTGCAGGGGATCTCAGGGCATCTATGGCTCGTGGTGCAGTTTGGGCTGCCTGTGAACTGATGCCAAATGCCTTCCTGCAGAGGCTGGGGAGAAGCTGCAGCCAGGCCAGGCTGGCAAACAGCCCTGCAGGGCGTGGAAGCAGCAGCGGGGCAGCGAGGCTGCCATGGATCCCTTCCCGCTGTGCCGGGCACGGCGTGTCCAGATGTGCAGCCAAAGCCCCCGGCTGCTGAGCCCCATGACAAGGCAGAGGGAAATGCACCCACCACGGCGTCTCTCCAGGTCATTCAGCATCTGCTCCAGATGTTTGGCTGCCTCCAAGGATTTCATGTCTCCTATGTCTCGGTTCTTCCATTTAGGAGGACCTTAATGGGAAGTTCCATTTCTCCTTCAGGCCCAAGTGGCAGTGAGAGCACCTGCGTGATTGGTGCCCTCCAAGGCACTCCCTCAGCTCGGCCTTCCACTCAGGAGCAGGGCCAGGGGCACCTCGTGCCTGCAGTGGCCCCACACTGGGATGGAAGGAGCCCCTTGTGGGGCAGTCGGGGCAGAAAGGACTCCCTGGAGCTGCTGCAGCTCCAAACCCAGCCCCAGGCAGGGCCAGGGCTTGGCAGTGGCAGCAGGAGCACCTCAGGCTCCCTGGGGCCGGCAAAGGAGCTGAGAGAGGCTCAGCCCCGGGGCACAGCCCTGGGCCCGGCCCCTTCCCTCTCTGCTCTTCTCTGTGGCTGCACAGAGCACACAGAAGGACACACTGGCATTGAACACGGGAGGAGGATGGACAGCTAAATGATCCTTCCTCCCACTGACAGCGATCCTGTGGGATCACAGAAGGGAGCAGGGCAAGATTTCCAGATTCTTTAAAGCCAGAGATTGTGTTAAGGGACAGGGCTCATGACTGAGCCCTTGCCACATGGACACTGATTATTTTTCAGGAAAGGAACACAGAGAACTTGCCTCCACCACGCCCTAGAGTCTTCATATTGTCATTCACCAGCTTTTCCATATAAGCCATCTTATGGTCCCAGTCTAGAAGAGGGCAAAGACCAGGTCATTTCCATGGTGTGCTGGGATCCCCCACTGCTTACAGTAAATGGGCACTGCAAGGGGGCCATGTAAGGCTGTGGGAGCCACATGTGAATGCACAAGCCCAAACTGCACAGGGGCCTGGGGAGCTCTGGGCTGGCTCCTGGTCACTCTCCACCCTCTTTGCAGGCCCTGTGACACATCCCCGGTCAGCCCAGGGCCCATGGGCGCTCTCTCCCGCCCCCAGTGGAAACCCTCCCTAAATACCCTGGGGAAAACCATCCCCAGCGCTTCCCGGGGAGCAGGGAGCGCTGTCCCGGGAAAGGGGAGCCAGGCTGCCGGCTCACCTGCTCCCCGCGCTTGCAGCGGAGCAGCCTGGGCAGCCCTGGCAGGCAGGGCCACGGCCAGGAGGAGCAGGAGGAAGAGGCGCAGAGCAAGGGCCATGGTGCCTTGCCCTCTGCCAGTCCCACAGCTCTTGCTGCCACCGCTGTCCTGACACCGCTGTCCCAATGTCAGCACCACTGCTGCCACTGCCGCTGCTGCTGCCGCAACAGTTGTGCTCAAGCACTGACTGCTCGCTCCTTGTGCTGCTGTGCAACCACGGGGCTCTGGCACCTCTGTGACCTCAGAGCCTGCTGTGACCTCATGGCCAGGGTGGAGTTGTGTGGGCACTGGGATCTGCCTTCTTTGGCAGGGAGCTGCTCTGTCCAAGGGCTGTGACACAGTCCCAGCCCAGCTGATCTCACAGGCTGGGCCATGAAGGGATGGAGAGCAGCTCTGGCAAGAAGGACTTGGGGGTGCTGCAAGATGAGAGGCTGCACATGAGCCAGCCATGTGCATCCAAAGGAGAGTGCCCAGCAGCTTGAAGGAGGTGATTCCACCCCTCTGCTCTGGTGAGACCCCACCTGGAGTACTGTGGAAGAGGTTTTACAGGGACCTCTGTGAGTCATTGAGAAGTTTGATAAGAGGATCCATGTTTAGCCCTGAAAGAATCCCTACCAAGGTTGTTGACATAGAAACCAAGAAAGAAAGAAGGATAAATAAGATAAATCTGGAACTGCCTATTCCAAGAAGCACTTTGCTTGTCTCTCATGACCAGTGAGTAAAGTGCAAACTTATGAGCTTTGTAAGAATGTAGAACAAGCATGCATGCTAGAATAAAAACAGGGTTTGAAGCCTTCTGGAAACGGAGTGTGTTGCTTTGTACTGTCTCCATCTCTACCACGACAGAGTACTGCATCCAGCTCTGGCCTCCCCACACAGGAAGGCCATGGTCCTGTTGGATCTAGTCCAGAGGAGGGACAAAATGCTCTGAGGGCTGGAGCCCTTCTGCTTTGGAGACAGGCTGGGAGAGCTGGTGGCGTTCAGCCTGGAAGAGAGCAGACTCAAGGGAGACCTGATTGCTGCCTTTCAGTACCTGAAGGGGGCTTGTAAAAGAGATGGGACAGAACTTGTAGCAGAGCCTTTTGTGAGCAGAGCGAGGGGGAATGGTTTTAGTCCAAAAGACGGTCCATTCAGACTGGACAAAAGAAACCCATTCTTTCACTGTAGGGTTTGAAAGCCTGGCACAGGTTGCCCAGAGAGGTGGACATCCATCCCTGCAAACATTCAAGCTCACGCTCTGAGCAACCTGACCTACTTAAAGGTGTCCCTGCTCAGTGCAGGGCATTGGACTAGATGGCCTTTAAATGTCCCTTCCAAGCCAAGCCATTCTGTGTTCCTGGGCACTATCAAAGCAGTGCTGGATTAGTGCTGGGGTGATTATGTGGCACCTGTATTTTGGTAGTTGGGTCCTTTAGCAATTGGCCCTGAGAGCATTCATGGTCTGGGCAGTGAAGTCTGCAAACAACAGACAGTGTGCTCAAGGAGAAACAGGGGAGGAACACTGCTGTAGCTCAGATAAATGCCAGCATTTTGCTGCCCATTCCTAGTTAAGAAATAAAGGAATGTCCTGAAGATCCCTTCATGTGGGTGCATTATTGGCTGTATCAGTACTTGTGTTCTGCAAAACAGGGAATTTGCTACAACTTCTTGCCCCATTTATCACTGAATGAAACTCAAATCCTGCATTGCTCCTTGTCTACTTGCTTCCAAGTCAAGGCAAATTTTGTTCATGATTGAGTGGGACATATTCACCTGTTCACAAGCAAATTCTTCTTGCCATTCACACAGAGGCAAGATTGTTTTGTGGATTTGCTCTAATCGGACAGGAATTAAGGCCTACCTGTCACTAGAACTAAAGCTGATGCATTAGGTTGCAAAGTCTTGAGTAATTTGGCCTGGTGACTGGCATTGTAGAGAGTTGTTCTGGAATTAAATGACACTTGAAGACACGTGTAGTCTACCATATTTCTGGCATACTAGAAGTGAAAAAAAAACCTTTGAAACATGATTTTATCCTTTTTTCCTCCTCCTCCTCCTCCCAGGAATTTCAATCTCTGAGGTCTAAGCTCTTCAGCTGCCTCACAAACATTGTTTTAATTCAGACAGGCATCCATGCCTTGAGCCACAAATCATGACTGTGGCTGTGAAGCTTGAAGCAATGTAGGTTTATAGCACTAAAAGTAATAATGCATTCCCAGGTTAAGCCAAGTATTTCCCAAGTAACTCTACCTATCCTCAGGGATGTTTGAAAAAGGATCATTGTAAAAGCTGGGAATCAGGAGAAAGAGTGTCATCAAAATTAAAAAGACAGGTTTCTGAGATCTTTATATTTCTATAAAAAGAGATTCAAAATTGTTCATATATGGAACATTGACTAAGAAGTGAATGACAGATTGCCAAAGTAATTGGGGAAAAAATACCATAAGTAAAACTATGTTTACATGTAGATAATAAGTAAACCACCTTGCTAAGAAAAAAACCAGACCTGCCAATACTAAAACCAATAAGGCTGTTTCATCTGTCTCAATACAAAAAAAAAAAAAAACACTGAAAAGAATCAGAGGTCATTAAGACAATTAGTATATACAGGAAATTCCAGGGATTGGGAAAAAATGAAGCAAACTGTAGAGTGCAATTCCCAGAGTTAACCTGGAATTTATTGGTGGATTTGTTGCAAAATTTCTGAGAGCAGACTGGAAAAGCATAGGGGCTGGTCAGCCCATGGGTGGGCATTTAGAGCAGTGTGAGGGCTGTTTCTGAGACCAACTGCAGGGAAGAAGAGCAGCAGACAATCACTGGGACAATCTCTTTGCTGGCTGTGGAGTTTTTGTCAGTCAGTTCCCTGTGGCTGGGGGAGCTGTCACGGGGCAGGGAGGGCCAGGGCTGGCAGTGGCTGCTCACGGATGGCTTTGGCCCGTGTCCCTCCAAGCAGCCACTGCCCAAGCAGCTGCGCTGCCCCCGGGCTCTCCTCCCGGCCTGCTGGGCTTTGTTGGGTGACACAGCCTGTGCCAAGGGGCGGCAAGGTGCCTGCAGGCCCCAGCTCTGGGGCAAACGGAGAACGTCCTGCTCGCATCCACCGTGCTGCCAGCTCAGCAGTGCAGCACAGCACGGGCTGATGCTCCCCATTGCTCCCACAGGTGCAGCCGGCCCCACCACACGTGTTCCTGATTCCCAGGAGGGGTGTGAAAAATGGCAATCACTTGTTTGTAAAATTGTAAAACTTTATTTTTAATAAATTGGTTATAAAAATAGCAATATCATTAGAGTGCTAAAAATTTTGGACAATTTGGATTAGGACAATAGGAGACAATAGAATGATAGAGTTACAGACATCTGGGTACCTATTTTCTGGGCAGCATAAGCCCGAAAAAGGACAGACATTAACAGAGGATTAACCCTTAAAAACAATAACCTGTTGCATATTTGTGCATCTCGTATATGATGCATAACTTCCATTCAAACAGAGGATTTTGTCTGGTCCTCGTCAACTTCTCCCTCTTAATCCTAACCGGCTTCCTGAGGGCTGAGCGACGCAGGAAGAAGTTAGTTTCTTCTGCTAGGAGAGCAATACATTCTTTTTCTCTGACAAATTGCAGTGTTCTATGGCTGCTATATTAGCAAAAAGCCAATCATAAAATACATATTTCTCAGAGGACCTTGGAATGGTTTGCTGTTGGGGAACACTCTGTTTGCATGGGATAAGGGCAAGTTTGACGTTCTATTGATGCTGGAAAGGATTTGGAAGCACTCAACACAGCCCTGACTGAGAGCTTCCCTGTTGCAGTGCATGTTTTTGATTGTAATGCGGTCCTAGTAGTCAGTTTTATGACACCCCCTTATTTGGTATTGTTATACCACATTTTATTGCCAATGGGTTGTTCCTTCCCCCCCCGCCCCGCCCCCGCCCCCGTGTTGTTGGCTTTCCCCTAGTTGTCCATCTCCCCAAAGTCCTGCCCTTTTGTTCCCTGTTCCTCCTCCCATTCAATGTCAATCCCTCCCCAATCCTGCCCCTTTCTCTAGAAACATCCCTGTCCATTTGGGATGCTTTGAAACTCTATTGGTTTGTTTAAGTTGTCCTCCTCCCCTCTAATCCCCTATTGGTTTAAACAATGGATTCCCCGCCTTGTGTTCCACCCTCAGTTTCTCCCAACTGGCTAAAGACTGTATCCTCCCCAGGCACCTCCGCAGTTTGGAAATCAGTGGAGGCCTTTAATTCAGTGTATTTCTGTCGCTGACTCTGCGGGGAATAAACATACAGAAGACCTCTCCCTGTTCCTTGTCCCTACCCCCGCGCACTCCACCCGTGCTGTAAAGCAGCCTTGCCCTACAGCCAAACCCCAGAGTTGACAGTTTTCTGGGGGCGGCCCACTCTGGGTGTTGGTGTTGGCAGCTAGTCGGGCTGAGGAAATCGGGCACTGCAGCACTTCCCGAATGGGCTGTTCTGTTGCAATAAAGAAATGGAGCTGTCAGCCCAGTGTCCGGGTGGTAGCAGCAGCAAAGCCCACCCGGCAGCAGCGCTGGCTGAGCTCCATGGCCAGGAGCAGCCGTGGATGCCCATGGTGTGGGCAGGCAGGAGCCAGGCAGGAGCTGCTGTGACCAGCGGTGGGGACCCGAGGGCTGGGGGAGCCCATGCTGAGCATCCCTGGGCTGAGGGCACATTGCCTTCTGGGGGATGACCAGGGCCTGAACCTCATGAGGCACACAGTGATATTTTGGGATCTGTGCTCAGAGGTGAAGGGGTCCCTCATGAGGCACACAGTGATATTTTGGGATCTGTGCTCAGAGGTGAAGGGGTCCCTCATGAGGCACACAGTGATATTTTGGGGTCCCTGCTGAGGGGTGAAGGGATCCCTCATGAGGCACACATGGATATTTTCGGGTCCATACCGAGGGGTGCAGGGATCCCTCAGGAATCACAAAGGAGTATTGACGGCCTCTCCTAAGGTGTGCAGGCACCCCTCATGAGGTGTGCAGCGGGGTTACATTTGAGGGGGTTTTTACTCTTCTCAGCACAGCAAAGGGTCACTTGGCCGAGGTTTTGCAAAGCTGGGAGAAAGCCTCTTGCAAAGCCTTGGGCCTGTCTGCGGGCACAGCGGGCGGGCTGGCGGAGCCCATCCCCTGGGGCCAGGCCGGGCCGGGCCAGGCTCGGGCCCCGGCAGGGAAGGGCCGTGGCCCTGGGCTCTGATGAGGCTGCTGAGCTCCCCCCTGGCCCTGTGCTATAGCCCAACGCATTTACAGCCGGAGCCATGCAAGGAGTCCTGCCAAGAGCAAATTGTTCTAATGTTCTCTCTAGGACAAAAAAGAGCAAACCAACCCGGCTGATAGGTGAGGAAAGAGAATTCAAGTTCACTTAAAGCGCTGCTCAGTTCAGGGTTGCCTTTCGTTTGACTGAGCTGATGCTAAGAACTATTTTCTCACATATGGTGGCGTTTCTCTGCAAACAGGCTTTGATGAGAAATTTCTGACCGCATTTGCTTTTGCTCTTTAAGATAAGTCACGAACATGAGTAGCTTTGTTGAGGAATGGAGAATTGTTTGTAGCTCAGGAGGAACCTTACATTTTAGCACAGGAAGAAGGTAAGGCACAGGTTTAAAGGCTTTCTCCTCCTGGAGTGACACACTTTCAGAGGAGTCTGTGAGGAGAAGTCCCCTCAGCCACTGCCAGGGCTGTGTGCCTCCTCTGCAGGCTCAGTATTCTGGGAGTTCCACGAGCCTCAGCTGCCAGTGAATATTCTTCTGAATATTTCTTGTTGTGCAGTGCAGAGGAAGAATATTTGGTGCTAGATTCCCCTCTGGGCTTTGAGGTAAATCTCAGTAATGCTGGTGATTTTTATGTCCAGATGAACTTTTTATGGATAGTAAGGAAAAAGGGAAGAAGTATCGTGGAAAATTAACTCCTCAAAATGTGAGCGGCCAAATCGCACTAAAAATGAAATCAGAACTGAAGAATTTTTTTATTTTTTTTCCCTTGACAGGTAAGGCAAAACATGCAGTGCTAATAAAGTCTTTAAGAGATGCAACGAGCACCCAACTGTATGAAAATGAAAGAGGTAAAGGATGAGAAAGGGCATGGGAAGAATCTTCAGCCCTTCCTGTTGAAGGTCCAAGAGTATGAAAACAGACTCTGGCTGTTGCCCGTAGGTAACACGGGCTAATTGTAGAGGAGGGCAGGTGCCCAAGCTGTTGGTGGCCCAAGCCCTGCGAGGCTAGCCCAGTTGCAGTCCTAGTTGGACCAGGGCGGCGGGCTCGGGAGGGGTGGGGGTGGGGGGATCTCGGGAGGCTTCCGCTTCAAGGCCGGGCTGGGGGGCCGTGGGGGAGGCACGGAGGGCTGGTGCTCTGCTTTCTTGGGCAACATCTGCTGCCGAGGCCTCGGGTGAGAGCTGTCAAAGGCGACGGTCTCTGGGCTCTCTGGGGGAGAGGGAGAGGCACGCCTTCTCGGCCGGGATGCTGGAGCGGCGGCAGCGCGACTGTGGAGAGAGGAGGTGGCTGAGGGCCCAGGTGCCAGTGGCACACAGGGAGCCTCCTGCACAGCAGGGCCCAGAGCTGGCAAGGCTCCCCAGCACGGCTGGAGCTGCTGGCACAGCTTGGCCCAGCTGCACAGCTGCCCCTCAAGGCCCCGGCGAGCAGGACACAGCTCTGGGCAGGCTCCGTGGCCAGGAGTGGGCCCCAGAGCACCTCTGCCTTTCAAGGGCAATCTCGTCCCTGCTCTTTCTCCTCCCCACCGTGCTTTGCCTCTGCCCTGTGTCCCCGGGGCTGCTCTGGGCCAGGCAGCCTCAGTGGGAGCCAGCACTGGCTGCAGCCCCAGCGGGCACCCCAGGACAAGGCCCAGCAATTAGGAGGCCAATGAAAGCTCTGAGCAGCAGCAGGACCCTCAGCAGAGTTAGTTGGACAACCATGGACTGGCCACAACTCCACAGCAGCATTTCTGTTCCCTGAATGTTCTTGACTATGTGCAGCCTATAAAGAAGCTAGAGGGTAGAGATGGGCCAACACTTACCGTTTCTTTCCCTTCCACAACCGGAACCCAGCATAGCACAGTACCATGGAAATTGGCACAGTGAACAGTGTCACTACCGTGCCTATCATGCAGGACCTGCGCACGTCCTGGGGGCAGATAATTCTAGGTGTTTTCCGTGGATTCTGGGCGTTTGTGTCTGACATGCCAAGCACTTCTGTGGGAGCAATGAGGAGCGTCAGCCCGTGCTGTGCTGCACTACTGAGCTGGCAGCACGGTGGATGCGGGCAGGGCGTTCTTGGTTTCCCCCAGAGCTGGGGCCTGCAGGCACCTTGCCGCCCCTTGGCACAGGCTGTGCCACCCAACGAAGCCCAGCAGGCCGAGAGGAGAGCCCGGGGGCAGCGCAGCTGCTTGGGCAGTGGCTGCTTGGAGGGACACGGGCCAAAGCCATCCCTGAGCAGCCACTGCCAGCCCTGGCCCTCCCTGCCCCGTGACAGCTCCCCCAGCCCCAGGGCACAGAGTCAGGCCCTTTCAGGAGCCAGTGCATCCCCTGCCCAGTCAGGAGCCAAGGCTGGCTCTGGCCCTGGGCTGGCGGCAGGGCTCCTGCTCGGGGCTGCTCCTGTGCCTTGGGCCTCTAGGCACTCAGAGCCAGCTCCAGAGCAGCTGCAGAGGGAGCGACGTTGGTGCACGAGTCCTCTTTCCCCAGGGCTGTGGACGAGCTCCAGAGGCTCCTCCAGCTTTGGCTGCTGCCGGGCTGGGCAAGGGCAGGCCCTGGGGAAAAGAGCTGACGCCACAGAGCCCCACCAAGGGCTGCGCCTGGTGGAGCAATTATCTCCTGTACCTGAGCCCATGTCTGGCATCTTCTCCT
The DNA here is from genome assembly GCF_047830755.1 of Zonotrichia albicollis. Lineage (NCBI taxonomy): Eukaryota > Metazoa > Chordata > Aves > Passeriformes > Passerellidae > Zonotrichia > Zonotrichia albicollis. The sequence goes on from NC_133830.1 coordinate 19,286,409, forward strand.
TTCCTGCATCAGTGGCTGGCAGAAAGCCATTGCTTCCTACAGGATATGGCCCCACCTGCATGGACTTTTGCTCCATCGCTTGAGAAAGGAAAAAGGACAGCTGGGTCAGATGGAACCATTGCAGGAGGTGGCAACTTCAGGAGACAATACTTGTCAAGTCGTGGATAAGGATCAGGAAAATGGCCAGGTTATTGGGGCTGGGCCAGGGCCCTCCCTGACTGAAAAAGCCCCTACACCTGATCTGACTGGAGATTAGGAAATTGCAGGGGATCTCAGGGCATCTGTGCCTCATGGTGCAGTTTGGGCTGCCTGTGAACTGATGCCAAATGCCTTCCTGCAGAGGCTGGGGAGAAGCTGCAGCCAGGCCAGGCTGGCAAACAGCCCTGCAGGGCGTGGAAGCAGCAGCGGGGCAGCGAGGCTGCCATGGATCCCTTCCCGCTGTGCCGGGCACGGCGTGTCCAGATGTGCAGCCAAAGCCCCCGGCTGCTGAGCCCCATGACAAGGCAGAGGGAAATGCACCCACCACGGCGTCTCTCCAGGTCATTCAGCATCTGCTCCAGATGTTTGGCTGCCTCCAAGGATTTCATGTCTCCTATGTCTCGGTTCTTCCATTTAGGAGGACCTTAATGGGAAGTTCCATTTCTCCTTCAGGCCCAAGTGGCAGTGAGAGCACCTGCGTGATTGGTGCCCTCCAAGGCACTCCCGCAGCTCTGCCTTCCACTCAGGAGCAGGGCCAGGGGCACCTCGTGCCTGCAGTGGCCCCACACTGGGATGGAAGGAGCCCCTTGTGGGGCAGTCGGGGCAGAAAGGACTCCCTGGAGCTGCTGCAGCTCCAAACCCAGCCCCAGGCAGGGCCAGGGCTTGGCAGTGGCAGCAGGAGCAGCTCAGGCTCCCTGGGGCCGGCAAAGGAGCTGAGAGAGGCTCAGCCCCGGGGCACAGCCCTGGGCCCGGCCCCTTCCCTCTCTGCTCTTCTCTGTGGCTGCACAGAGCACACAGAAGGACACACTGGCATTGAACACGGGAGGAGGATGGACAGCTAAATGATCCTTCCTCCCACTGACAGCGATCCTGTGGGATCACAGAAGGGAGCAGGGCAAGATTTCCAGATTCTTTAAAGCCAGAGATTGTGTTAAGGGACAGGGCTCATGACTGAGCCCTTGCCACATGGACACTGATTATTTTTCAGGAAAGGAACACAGAGAACTTGCCTCCACCACGCCCTAGAGTCTTCATATTGTCATTCACCAGCTTTTCCATATAAGCCATCTTATGGTCCCAGTCTAGAAGAGGGCAAAGAACAGGTCATTTCCATGGTGTGCTGGGATCCCCCACTGCTTACAGTAAATGGGCACTGCAAGGGGGCCATGTAAGGCTGTGGGAGCCACATGTGAATGCACAAGCCCAAACTGCACAGGGGCCTGGGGAGCTCTGGGCTGGCTCCCCGTCACTCTCCACCCTCTTTGCAGGCCCTGTGACACATCCCCGGTCAGCCCAGGGCCCATGGGCGCTCTCTCCCGCCCCCAGTGGAAACCCTCCCTAAATACCCTGGGGAAAACCATCCCCAGCGCTTCCCGGGGAGCAGGGAGCGCTGTCCCGGGAAAGGGGAGCCAGGCTGCCGGCTCACCTGCTCCCCGCGCTTGCAGCGGAGCAGCCTGGGCAGCCCTGGCAGGCAGGGCCACGGCCAGGAGGAGCAGGAGGAAGAGGCGCAGAGCAAGGGCCATGGTGCCTTGCCCTCTGCCAGTCCCACAGCTCTTGCTGCCACCGCTGTCCTGACACCGCTGTCCCAATGTCAGCACCACTGCTGCCACTGCCGCTGCTGCTGCCGCAACAGTTGTGCTCAAGCACTGACTGCTCGCTCCTTGTGCTGCTGTGCAACCACGGGGCTCTGGCACCTCTGTGACCTCAGAGCCTGCTGTGACCTCATGGCCAGGGTGGAGTTGTGTGGGCACTGGGATCTGCCTTCTTTGGCAGGGAGCTGCTCTGTCCAAGGGCTGTGACACAGTCCCAGCCCAGCTGATCTCACAGGCTGGGCCATGAAGGGATGGAGAGCAGCTCTGGCAAGAAGGACTTGGGGGTGCTGCAAGATGAGAGGCTGCACATGAGCCAGCCATGTGCATCCAAAGGAGAGTGCCCAGCAGCTTGAAGGAGGTGATTCCACCCCTCTGCTCTGGTGAGACCCCACCTGGAGTACTGTGGAAGAGGTTTTACAGGGACCTCTGTGAGTCATTGAGAAGTTTGATAAGAGGATCCATGTTTAGCCCTGAAAGAATCCCTACCAAGGTTGTTGACATAGAAACCAAGAAAGAAAGAAGGATAAATAAGATAAATCTGGAACTGCCTATTCCAAGAAGCACTTTGCTTGTCTCTCATGACCAGTGAGTAAAGTGCAAACTTATGAGCTTTGTAAGAATGTAGAACAAGCATGCATGCTAGAATAAAAACAGGGTTTGAAGCCTTCTGGAAACGGAGTGTGTTGCTTTGTACTGTCTCCATCTCTACCACGACAGAGTACTGCATCCAGCTCTGGGCTCCCCACACAGGAAGGCCATGGTCCTGTTGGATCTAGTCCAGAGGAGGGACAAAATGCTCTGAGGGCTGGAGCCCTTCTGCTTTGGAGACAGGCTGGGAGAGCTGGTGGCGTTCAGCCTGGAAGAGAGCAGACTCAAGGGAGACCTGATTGCTGCCTTTCAGTACCTGAAGGGGGCTTGTAAAAGAGATGGGACAGAACTTGTAGCAGAGCCTTTTGTGAGCAGAGCGAGGGGGAATGGTTTTAGTCCAAAAGACGGTCCATTCAGACTGGACAAAAGAAACCCATTCTTTCACTGTAGGGTTTGAAAGCCTGGCACAGGTTGCCCAGAGAGGTGGACATCCATCCCTGCAAACATTCAAGCTCACGCTCTGAGCAACCTGACCTACTTAAAGGTGTCCCTGCTCAGTGCAGGGCATTGGACTAGATGGCCTTTAAATGTCCCTTCCAAGCCAAGCCATTCTGTGTTCCTGGGCACTATCAAAGCAGTGCTGGATTAGTGCTGGGGTGATTATGTGGCACCTGTATTTTGGTAGTTGGGTCCTTTAGCAATTGGCCCTGAGAGCATTCATGGTCTGGGCAGTGAAGTCTGCAAACAACAGACAGTGTGCTCAAGGAGAAACAGGGGAGGAACACTGCTGTAGCTCAGATAAATGCCAGCATTTTGCTGCCCATTCCTAGTTAAGAAATAAAGGAATGTCCTGAAGATCCCTTCATGTGGGTGCATTATTGGCTGTATCGGTACTTGTGTTCTGCAAAACAGGGAATTTGCTACAACTTCTTGCCCCATTTATCACTGAATGAAACTCAAATCCTGCATTGCTCCTTGTCTACTTGCTTCCAAGTCAAGGCAAATTTTGTTCATGATTGAGTGGGACATATTCACCTGTTCACAAGCAAATTCTTCTTGCCATTCACACAGAGGCAAGATTGTTTTGTGGATTTGCTCTAATCGGACAGGAATTAAGGCCTACCTGTCACTAGAACTAAAGCTGATGCATTAGGTTGCAAAGTCTTGAGTAATTTGGCCTGGTGACTAGCATTGTAGAGAGTTGTTCTGGAATTAAATGACACTTGAAGACACGTGTAGTCTACCATATTTCTGGCATACTAGAAGTGAAAAAAAACCTTTGAAACATGATTTTATCCTTTTTTCCTCCTCCTCCTCCTCCCAGGAATTTCAATCTCTGAGGTCTAAGCTCTTCAGCTGCCTCACAAACATTGTTTTAATTCAGACAGGCATCCATGCCTTGAGCCACAAATCATGACTGTGGCTGTGAAGCTTGAAGCAATGTAGGTTTATAGCACTAAAAGTAATAATGCATTCCCAGGTTAAGCCAAGTATTTCCCAAGTAACTCTACCTATCCTCAGGGATGTTTGAAAAAGAATCATTGTAAAAGCTGGGAATCAGGAGAAAGAGTGTCATCAAAATTAAAAAGACAGGTTTCTGAGATCTTTATATTTCTATAAAAAGAGATTCAAAATTGTTCATATATGGAACATTGACTAAGAAGTGAATGACAGATTGCCAAAGTAATTGGGGAAAAAATACCATAAGTAAAACTATGTTTACATGTAGATAATAAGTAAACCACCTTGCTAAGAAAAAAACCAGACCTGCCAATACTAAAACCAATAAGGCTGTTTCATCTGTCTCAATACAAAAAAAAAAAAAACACTGAAAAGAATCAGAGGTCATTAAGACAATTAGTATATACAGGAAATTCCAGGGATTGGGAAAAAATGAAGCAAACTGTAGAGTGCAATTCCCAGAGTTAACCTGGAATTTATTGGTGGATTTGTTGCAAAATTTCTGAGAGCAGACTGGAAAAGCATAGGGGCTGGTCAGCCCATGGGTGGGCATTTAGAGCAGTGTGAGGGCTGTTTCTGAGACCAACTGCAGGGAAGAAGAGCAGCAGACAATCACTGGGACAATCTCTTTGCTGGCTGTGGAGTTTTTGTCAGTCAGTTCCCTGTGGCTGGGGGAGCTGTCACGGGGCAGGGAGGGCCAGGGCTGGCAGTGGCTGCTCACGGATGGCTTTGGCCCGTGTCCCTCCAAGCAGCCACTGCCCAAGCAGCTGCGCTGCCCCCGGGCTCTCCTCCCGGCCTGCTGGGCTTTGTTGGGTGACACAGCCTGTGCCAAGGGGCGGCAAGGTGCCTGCAGGCCCCAGCTCTGGGGCAAACGGAGAACGTCCTGCTCGCATCCACCATGCTGCCAGCTCAGCAGTGCAGCACAGCACGGGCTGATGCTCCCCATTGCTCCCACAGGTGCAGCCGGCCCCACCACACGTGTTCCTGATTCCCAGGAGGGGTGTGAAAAATGGCAATCACTTGTTTGTAAAATTGTAAAACTTTATTTTTAATAAATTGGTTATAAAAATAGCAATATCATTAGAGTGCTAAAAATTTTGGACAATTTGGATTAGGACAATAGGAGACAATAGAATGATAGAGTTACAGACATCTGGGTACCTATTTTCTGGGCAGCATAAGCCCGAAAAAGGACAGACATTAACAGAGGATTAACCCTTAAAAACAATAACCTGTTGCATATTTGTGCATCTCGTATATGATGCATAACTTCCATTCAAACAGAGGATTTTGTCTGGTCCTCGTCAACTTCTCCCTCTTAATCCTAACCGGCTTCCTGAGGGCTGAGCGACGCAGGAAGAAGTTAGTTTCTTCTGCTAGGAGAGCAATACATTCTTTTTCTCTGACAAATTGCAGTGTTCTATGGCTGCTATATTAGCAAAAAGCCAATCATAAAATACATATTTCTCAGAGGACCTTGGAATGGTTTGCTGTTGGGGAACACTCTGTTTGCATGGGATAAGGGCAAGTTTGACGTTCTATTGATGCTGGAAAGGATTTGGAAGCACTCAACACAGCCCTGACTGAGAGCTTCCCTGTTGCAGTGCATGTTTTTGATTGTAATGCGGTCCTAGTAGTCAGTTTTATGACACCCCCTTATTTGGTATTGTTATACCACATTTTATTGCCAATGGGTTGTTCCTTCCGCCCCCGCCCCCCCCCCCCCCCCTTGTTGTTGGCTTTCCCCTACTTGTCCATCTCCCCAAAGTCCTGCCCTTTTGTTCCCTGTTCCTCCTCCCATTCAATGTCAATCCCTCCCCAATCCTGCCCCTTTCTCTAGAAACATCCCTGTCCATTTGGGATGCTTTGAAACTCTATTGGTTTGTTTAAGTTGTCCTCCTCCCCTCTAATCCCCTATTGGTTTAAACAATGGATTCCCCGCCTTGTGTTCCACCCTCAGTTTCTCCCAACTGGCTAAAGACTGTATCCTCCCCAGGCACCTCCGCAGTTTGGAAATCAGTGGAGGCCTTTAATTCAGTGTATTTCTGTCGCTGACTCTGCGGGGAATAAACATACAGAAGACCTCTCCCTGTTCCTTGTCCCTACCCCCGCGCACTCCACCCGTGCTGTAAAGCAGCTGTGCCCTACAGCCAAACCCCAGAGTTGACAGTTTTCTGGGGGCGGCCCACTCTGGGTGTTGGTGTTGGCAGCTAGTCGGGCTGAGGAAATCGGGCACTGCAGCACTTCCCGAATGGGCTGTTCTGTTGCAATAAAGAAATGGAGCTGTCAGCCCAGTGTCCGGGTGGTAGCAGCAGCAAAGCCCACCCGGCAGCAGCGCTGGCTGAGCTCCATGGCCAGGAGCAGCCGTGGATGCCCATGGTGTGGGCAGGCAGGAGCCAGGCAGGGGCTGCTGTGACCAGCGGTGGGGACCCGAGGGCTGGGGGAGCCCATGCTGAGCATCCCTGGGCTGAGGGCACATTGCCTTCTGGGGGATGACCAGGGCCTGAACCTCATGAGGCACACAGTGATATTTTGGGATCTGTGCTCAGAGGTGAAGGGGTCCCTCATGAGGCACACAGTGATATTTTGGGATCTGTGCTCAGAGGTGAAGGGATCCCTCATGAGGCACACATGGATATTTTCGGGTCCATACCGAGGGGTGCAGGGATCCCTCATGAATCACAAAGGAGTATTGACGGCCTCTCCTAAGGTGTGCAGGCACCCCTCATGAGGTGTGCAGCGGGGTTACATTTGAGGGGGTTTTTACTCTTCTCAGCACAGCAAAGGGTCACTTGGCCGAGGTTTTGCAAAGCTGGGAGAAAGCCTCTTGCAAAGCCTTGGGCCTGTCTGCGGGCACAGCGGGCGGGCTGGCGGAGCCCATCCCCTGGGGCCAGGCCGGGCCGGGCCAGGCTCGGGCCCCGGCAGGGAAGGGCCGTGGCCCTGGGCTCTGATGAGGCTGCTGAGCTCCCCCCTGGCCCTGTGCTATAGCCCAACACATTTACAGCCGGAGCCATGCAAGGAGTCCTGCCAAGAGCAAATTGTTCTAATGTTCTCTCTAGGACAAAAAAGAGCAAACCAACCCGGCTGATAGGTGAGGAAAGAGAATTCAAGTTCACTTAAAGCGCTGCTCAGTTCAGGGTTAGCTTTAGCTAAGAACTATTTTCTCACATATGGTGGCGTTTCTCTGCAAACAGGCTTTGATGAGAAATTTCTGACCGCATTTGCTTTTGCTCTTTAAGATAAGTCACGAACATGAGTAGCTTTGTTGAGGAATGGAGAATTGTTTGTAGCTCAGGAGGAACCTTACATTTTAGCACAGGAAGAAGGTAAGGCACAGGTTTAAAGGCTTTCTCCTCCTGGAGTGACACACTTTCAGAGGAGTCTGTGAGGAGAAGTCCCCTCAGCCACTGCCAGGGCTGTGTGCCTCCTCTGCAGGCTCAGTATTCTGGGAGTTCCACGAGCCTCAGCTGCCAGTGAATATTCTTCTGAATATTTCTTGTTGTGCAGTGCAGAGGAAGAATATTTGGTGCTAGATTCCCCTCTGGGCTTTGAGGTAAATCTCAGTAATGCTGGTGATTTTTATGTCCAGATGAACTTTTTATGGATAGTAAGGAAAAAGGGAAGAAGTATCGTGGAAAATTAATTCCTCAAAATGTGAGCGGCCAAATCGCACTAAAAATGAAATCAGAACTGAAGAATTTTTTTATTTTTTTTCCCTTGACAGGTAAGGCAAAACATGCAGTGCTAATAAAGTCTTTAAGAGATGCAACGAGCACCCAACTGTATGAAAATGAAAGAGGTAAAGGATGAGAAAGGGCATGGGAAGAATCTTCAGCCCCTCCTGTTGAAGGTCCAAGAGTATGAAAACGGACTCTGGCTGTTGCCCGTAGGTAACACGGGCTAATTGTAGAGGAGGGCAGGTGCCCAAGCTGTTGGTGGCCCAAGCCCTGCGAGGCTAGCCCAGTTGCAGTCCTAGTTGGACCAGGGCGGCGGGCTCGGGAGGGGTGGAGGTGGGGGGATCTCGGGAGGCTTCCGCTTCAAGGCCGGGCTGGGGGGCCGTGGGGGAGGCACGGAGGGTTGGTGCTCTGCTTTCTTGGGCAACATCTGCTGCCGAGGCCTCGGGTGAGAGCTGTCAAAGGCGATGGTCTCTGGGCTCTCTGGGGGAGAGGGAGAGGCACGCCTTCTCGGCCGAGATGCTGGAGCGGCGGCAGCGCGACTGTGGAGAGAGGAGGTGGCTGAGGGCCCAGGTGCCAGTGGCACACAGGGAGCCTCCTGCACAGCAGGGCCCAGAGCTGGCAAGGCTCCCCAGCACGGCTGGAGCTGCTGGCACAGCTTGGCCCAGCTGCACAGCTGCCCCTCAAGGCCCCAGCGAGCAGGACACAGCTCTGGGCAGGCTCCGTGGCCAGGAGTGGGCCCCAGAGCACCTCTGCCTTTCAAGGGCAATCTCGTCCCTGCTCTTTCTCCTCCCCACCGTGCTTTGCCTCTGCCCTGTGTCCCCGGGGCTGCTCTGGGCCAGGCAGCCTCAGTGGGAGCCAGCACTGGCTGCAGCCCCAGCGGGCACCCCAGGACAAGGCCCAGCAATTAGGAGGCCAATGAAAGCTCTGAGCAGCAGCAGGACCCTCAGCAGAGTTAGTTGGACAACCATGGACTGGCCACAACTCCACAGCAGCATTTCTGTTCCCTGAATGTTCTTGACTATGTGCAGCCTATAAAGAAGCTAGAGGGTAGAGATGGGCCAACACTTACCGTTTCTTTCCCTTCCACAACCGGAACCCAGCATAGCACAGTACCATGGAAATTGGCACAGTGAACAGTGTCACTACCGTGCCTATCATGCAGGACCTGCGCACGTCCTGGGGGCAGATAATTCTAGGTGTTTTCCGTGGATTCTGGGCGTTTGTGTCTGACATGCCAAGCACTTCTGTGGGAGCAATGAGGAGCGTCAGCCCGTGCTGTGCTGCACTACTGAGCTGGCAGCACGGTGGATGCAGGCAGGACGTTCTTGGTTTCCCCCAGAGCTGGGGCCTGCAGGCACCTTGCCGCCCCTTGGCACAGGCTGTGCCACCCAACGAAGCCCAGCAGGCCGAGAGGAGAGCCCGGGGGCAGCGCAGCTGCTTGGGCAGTGGCTGCTTGGAGGGACACGGGCCAAAGCCATCCCTGAGCAGCCACTGCCAGCCCTGGCCCTCCCTGCCCCGTGACAGCTCCCCCAGCCCCAGGGCACAGAGTCAGGCCCTTTCAGGAGCCAGTGCATCCCCTGCCCAGTCGGGAGCCAAGGCTGGCTCTGGCCCTGGGCTGGCGGCAGGGCTCCTGCTCGGGGCTGCTCCTGTGCCTTGGGCCTCTGGGCACTCAGAGCCAGCTCCAGAGCAGCTGCAGAGGGAGCGACGTTGGTGCACGAGTCCTCTTTCCCCAGGGCTGTGGACGAGCTCCAGAGGCTCCTCCAGCTTTGGCTGCTGCCGGGCTGGGCAAGGGCAGGCCCTGGGGAAAAGAGCTGACGCCACAGAGCCCCACCAAGGGCTGCGCCTGGTGGAGCAATTATCTCCTGTACCTGTGCCCATGTCTGGCATCTTCTCCTTTCCTGCATCAGTGGCTGGCACAAAGCCATTGCTTCCTACAGGATATGGCCCCACCTGCATGGACTTTTGCTCCATCGCTTGAGAAAGGAAAAAGGACAGCTGGGTCAGATGGAACCATTGCAGGAGGTGGCAACTTCAGGAGACAATACTTGTCAAGTCGTGGATAAGGATCAGGAAAATGGCCAGGTTATTGGGGCTGGGCCAGGGCCCTCCCTGACTGAAAAAGCCCCTACACCTGATCTGACTGGAGATTAGGAAATTGCAGGGGATCTCAGGGCATCTATGGCTCGTGGTGCAGTTTGGGCTGCCTGTGAACTGATGCCAAATGCCTTCCTGCAGAGGCTGGGGAGAAGCTGCAGCCAGGCCAGGCTGGCAAACAGCCCTGCAGGGCGTGGAAGCAGCAGCGGGGCAGCGAGGCTGCCATGGATCCCTTCCCGCTGTGCCGGGCACGGCGTGTCCAGATGTGCAGCCAAAGCCCCCGGCTGCTGAGCCCCATGACAAGGCAGAGGGAAATGCACCCACCACGGCGTCTCTCCAGGTCATTCAGCATCTGCTCCAGATGTTTGGCTGCCTCCAAGGATTTCATGTCTCCTATGTCTCGGTTCTTCCATTTAGGAGGACCTTAATGGGAAGTTCCATTTCTCCTTCAGGCCCAAGTGGCAGTGAGAGCACCTGCGTGATTGGTGCCCTCCAAGGCACTCCCGCAGCTCTGCCTTCCACTCAGGAGCAGGGCCAGGGGCACCTCGTGCCTGCAGTGGCCCCACACTGGGATGGAAGGAGCCCCTTGTGGGGCAGTCGGGGCAGAAAGGACTCCCTGGAGCTGCTGCAGCTCCAAACCCAGCCCCAGGCAGGGCCAGGGCTTGGCAGTGGCAGCAGGAGCAGCTCAGGCTCCCTGGGGCCGGCAAAGGAGCTGAGAGAGGCTCAGCCCCGGGGCACAGCCCTGGGCCCGGCCCCTTCCCTCTCTGCTCTTCTCTGTGGCTGCACAGAGCACACAGAAGGACACACTGGCATTGAACACGGGAGGAGGATGGACAGCTAAATGATCCTTCCTCCCACTGACAGCGATCCTGTGGGATCACAGAAGGGAGCAGGGCAAGATTTCCAGATTCTTTAAAGCCAGAGATTGTGTTAAGGGACAGGGCTCATGACTGAGCCCTTGCCACATGGACACTGATTATTTTTCAGGAAAGGAACACAGAGAACTTGCCTCCACCATGCCCTAGAGTCTTCATATTGTCATTCACCAGCTTTTCCATATAAGCCATCTTATGGTCCCAGTCTAGAAGAGGGCAAAGACCAGGTCATTTCCATGGTGTGCTGGGATCCCCCACTGCTTACAGTAAATGGGCACTGCAAGGGGGCCATGTAAGGCTGTGGGAGCCACATGTGAATGCACAAGCCCAAACTGCACAGGGGCCTGGGGAGCTCTGGGCTGGCTCCTGGTCACTCTCCACCCTCTTTGCAGGCCCTGTGACACATCCCCGGTCAGCCCAGGGCCCATGGGCGCTCTCTCCCGCCCCCAGTGGAAACCCTCCCTAAATACCCTGGGGAAAACCATCCCCAGCGCTTCCCGGGGAGCAGGGAGCGCTGTCCCGGGAAAGGGGAGCCAGGCTGCCGGCTCACCTGCTCCCCGCGCTTGCAGCGGAGCAGCCTGGGCAGCCCTGGCAGGCAGGGCCACGGCCAGGAGGAGCAGGAGGAAGAGGCGCAGAGCAAGGGCCATGGTGCCTTGCCCTCTGCCAGTCCCGCAGCTCTTGCTGCCACCGCTGTCCTGACACCGCTGTGCCAATGTCAGCACCACTGCTGCCGCCGCCGCTGCTGCTGCCGCAACAGTTGTGCTCAAGCACTGACTGCTCGCTCCTTGTGCTGCTGTGCAACCACGGGGCTCTGGCACCTCTGTGACCTCAGAGCCTGCTGTGACCTCATGGCCAGGGTGGAGTTGTGTGGGCACTGGGATCTGCCTTCTTTGGCAGGGAGCTGCTCTGTCCAAGGGCTGTGACACAGTCCCAGCCCAGCTGATCTCACAGGCTGGGCCATGAAGGGATGGAGAGCAGCCCTGGCAAGAAGGACTTGGGGGTGCTGCAAGATGAGAGGCTGCACATGAGCCAGCCATGTGCATCCAAAGGAGAGTGCCCAGCAGCTTGAAGGAGGTGATTCCACCCCTCTGCTCTGGTGAGACCCCACCTGGAGTACTGTGGAAGAGGTTTTACAGGGACCTCTGTGAGTCATTGAGAAGTTTGATAAGAGGATCCATGTTTAGCCCTGAAAGAATCCCTACCAAGGTTGTTGACATAGAAACCAAGAAAGAAAGAAGGATAAATAAGATAAATCTGGAACTGCCTATTCCAAGAAGCACTTTGCTTGTCTCTCATGACCAGTGAGTAAAGTGCAAACTTATGAGCTTTGTAAGAATGTAGAACAAACATGCATGCTAGAATAAAAACAGGGTTTGAAGCCTTCTGGAAACGGAGTGTGTTGCTTTGTACTGTCTCCATCTCTACCACGACAGAGTACTGCATCCAGCTCTGGGCTCCCCACACAGGAAGGCCATGGTCCTGTTGGATCTAGTCCAGAGGAGGGACAAAATGCTCTGAGGGCTGGAGCCCTTCTGCTTTGGAGACAGGCTGGGAGAGCTGGTGGCGTTCAGCCTGGAAGAGAGCAGACTCAAGGGAGACCTGATTGCTGCCTTTCAGTACCTGAAGGGGGCTTGTAAAAGAGATGGGACAGAACTTGTAGTAGAGCCTTTTGTGAGCAGAGCGAGGGGGAATGGTTTTAGTCCAAAAGACGGTCCATTCAGACTGGACAAAAGAAACCCATTCTTTCACTGTAGGGTTTGAAAGCCTGACACAGGTTGCCCAGAGAGGTGGACATCCATCCCTGCAAACATTCAAGCTCATGCTCTGAGCAACCTGACCTACTTAAAGGTGTCCCTGCTCAGTGCAGGGCATTGGACTAGATGGCCTTTAAATGTCCCTTCCAAGCCAAGCCATTCTGTGTTCCTGGGCACTATCAAAGCAGTGCTGGATTAGTGCTGGGGTGATTATGTGGCACCTGTATTTTGGTAGTTGGGTCCTTTAGCAATTGGCCCTGAGAGCATTCATGGTCTGGGCAGTGAAGTCTGCAAACAACAGACAGTGTGCTCAAGGAGAAACAGGGGAGGAACACTGCTGTAGCTCAGATAAATGCCAGCATTTTGCTGCCCATTCCTAGTTAAGAAATAAAGGAATGTCCTGAAGATCCCTTCATGTGGGTGCATTATTGGCTGTATCAGTACTTGTGTTCTGCAAAACAGGGAATTTGCTACAACTTCTTGCCCCATTTATCACTGAATGAAACTCAAATCCTGCATTGCTCCTTGTCTACTTGCTTCCAAGTCAAGGCAAATTTTGTTCATGATTGAGTGGGACATATTCACCTGTTCACAAGCAAATTCTTCTTGCCATTCACACAGAGGCAAGATTGTTTTGTGGATTTGCTCTAATCGGACAGGAATTAAGGCCTACCTGTCACTAGAACTAAAGCTGATGCATTAGGTTGCAAAGTCTTGAGTAATTTGGCCTGGTGACTGGCATTGTAGAGAGTTGTTCTGGAATTAAATGACACTTGAAGACACGTGTAGTCTACCATATTTCTGGCATACTAGAAGTGAAAAAAAAACCTTTGAAACATGATTTTATCCTTTTTTCCTCCTCCTCCTTCTCCTAGGAATTTCAATGTCTGAGGTCTAAGCTCTTCAGCTGCCTCACAAACATTGTTTTAATTCAGACAGGCATCCATGCCTTGAGCCACAAATCATGACTGTGGCTGTGAAGCTTGAAGCAATGTAGGTTTATAGCACTAAAAGTAATAATGCATTCCCAGGTTAAGCCAAGTATTTCCCAAGTAACTCTACCTATCCTCAGGGATGTTTCAAAAAGGATCATTGTAAAAGCTGGGAATCAGGAGAAAGAGTGTCATCAAAATTAAAAAGACAGGTTTCTGAGATCTTTATATTTCTATAAAAAGAGATTCAAAATTGTTCATATATGGAACATTGACTAAGAAGTGAATGACAGATTGTCAAAGTAATTGGGGAAAAAAATACCATAAGTAAAACTATGGTTACATGTAGATAATAAGTAAACCACCTTGCTAAGAAAAAAACCAGACCTGCCAATACTAAAACCAATAAGGCTGTTTCATCTGTCTCAATACAAAAAAAAAAACACTGAAAAGAATCAGAGGTCATTAAGACAATTAGTATATACAGGAAATTCCAGGGATTGGGAAAAAATGAAGCAAACTGTAGAGTGCAATTCCCAGAGTTAACCTGGAATGTATTGGTGGATTTGTTGCAAAATTTCTGAGAGCAGACTGGAAAAGCATAGGGGCTGGTCAGCCCATGGGTGGGCATTTAGAGCAGTGTGAGGGCTGTTTCTGAGACCAACTGCAGGGAAGAAGAGCAGCAGACAATCACTGGGACAATCTCTTTGCTGCCTGTGGAGTTTTTGTCAGTCAGTTCCCTGTGGCTGGGGGAGCTGTCACGGGGCAGGGAGGGCCAGGGCTGGCAGTGGCTGCTCACGGATGGCTTTGGCCCGTGTCCCTCCAAGCAGCCACTGCCCAAGCAGCTGCGCTGCCCCCGGGCTCTCCTCCCGGCCTGCTGGGCTTTGTTGGGTGACACAGCCTGTGCCAAGGGGCAGCAAGGTGCCTGCAGGCCCCAGCTCTGGGGCAAACGGAGAACGTCCTGCTCGCATCCACCGTGCTGCCAGCTCAGCAGTGCAGCACAGCACGGGCTGATGCTCCCCATTGCTCCCACAGGTGCAGCCGGCCCCACCACACGTGTTCCTGATTCCCAGGAGGGGTGTGAAAAATGGCAATCACTTGTTTGTAAAATTGTAAAACTTTATTTTTAATAAATTGGTTATAAAAATAGCAATATCATTAGAGTGCTAAAAATTTTGGACAATTTGGATTAGGACAATAGGAGACAATAGAATGATAGAGTTACAGACATCTGGGTACCTATTTTCTGGGCAGCATAAGCCCGAAAAAGGACAGACATTAACAGAGGATTAACCCTTAAAAACAATAACCTGTTGCATATTTGTGCATCTCGTATATGATGCATAACTTCCATTCAAACAGAGGATTTTGTCTGGTCCTCGTCAACTTCTCCCTCTTAATCCTAACCGGCTTCCTGAGGGCTGAGCGACGCAGGAAGAAGTTAGTTTCTTCTGCTAGGAGAGCAATACATTCTTTTTCTCTGACAAATTGCAGTGTTCTATGGCTGCTATATTAGCAAAAAGCCAATCATAAAATACATATTTCTCAGAGGACCTTGGAATGGTTTGCTGTTGGGGAACACTCTGTTTGCATGGGATAAGGGCAAGTTTGACGTTCTATTGATGCTGGAAAGGATTTGGAAGCACTCAACACAGCCCTGACTGAGAGCTTCCCTGTTGCAGTGCATGGTTTTGATTGTAATGCGGTCCTAGTAGTCAGTTTTATGACACCCCCTTATTTGGTATTGTTATACCACATTTTATTGCCAATGGGTTGTTCCTTCCCCCCCCGCCCCCCCCCCCGTGTTGTTGGCTTTCCCCTACTTGTCCATCTCCCCAAAGTCCTGCCCTTTTGTTCCCTGTTCCTCCTCCCATTCAATGTCAATCCCTCCCCAATCCTGCCCCTTTCTCTAGAAACATCCCTGTCCATTTGGGATGCTTTGAAACTCTATTGGTTTGTTTAAGTTGTCCTCCTCCCCTCTAATCCCCTATTGGTTTAAACAATGGATTCCCCGCCTTGTGTTCCACCCTCAGTTTCTCCCAACTGCCTAAAGACTGTATCCTCCCCAGGCACCTCCGCAGTTTGGAAATCAGTGGAGGCCTTTAATTCAGTGTATTTCTGTCGCTGACTCTGCGGGGAATAAACATACAGAAGACCTCTCCCTGTTCCTTGTCCCTACCCCCGCGCACTCCACCCGTGCTGTAAAGCAGCCGTGCCCTACAGCCAAACCCCAGAGTTGACAGTTTTCTGGGGGCGGCCCACTCTGGGTGTTGGTGTTGGCAGCTAGTCGGGCTGAGGAAATCGGGCACTGCAGCACTTCCCGAATGGGCTGTTCTGTTGCAATAAAGAAATGGAGCTGTCAGCCCAGTGTCCGGGTGGCAGCAGCAGCAAAGCCCACCCGGCAGCAGCGCTGGCTGAGCTCCATGGCCAGGAGCAGCCGTGGATGCCCATGGTGTGGGCAGGCAGGAGCCAGGCAGGGGCTGCTGTGACCAGCGGTGGGGACCCGAGGGCTGGGGGAGCCCATGCTGAGCGTCCCTGGGCTGAGGGCACATTGCCTTCTGGGGGATGACCAGGGCCTGAACCTCATGAGGCACACAGTGATATTTTGGGATCTGTGCTCAGAGGTGAAGGGGTCCCTCATGAGGCACACAGTGATATTTTGGGATCTGTGCTCAGAGGTGAAGGGGTCCCTCATGAGGCACACAGTGATATTTTGGGGTCCCTGCTGAGGGGTGAAGGGATCCCTCATGAGGCACACATGGATATTTTCGGGTCCATACCGAGGGGTGCAGGGATCCCTCATGAATCACAAAGGAGTATTGACGGCCTCTCCTAAGGTGTGCAGGCACCCCTCATGAGGTGTGCAGCGGGGTTACATTTGAGGGGGTTTTTACTCTTCTCAGCACAGCCAAGGGTCACTTGGCCGAGGTTTTGCAAAGCTGGGAGAAAGCCTCTTGCAAAGCCTTGGGCCTGTCTGCGGGCACAGCGGGCGGGCTGGCGGAGCCCATCCCCTGGGGCCAGGCCGGGCCGGGCCAGGCTCGGGCCCCGGCAGGGAAGGGCCGTGGCCCTGGGCTCTGATGAGGCTGCTGAGCTCCCCCCTGGCCCTGTGCTATAGCCCAACACATTTACAGCCGGAGCCATGCAAGGAGTCCTGCCAAGAGCAAATTGTTCTAATGTTCTCTCTAGGACAAAAAAGAGCAAACCAACCCGGCTGATAGGTGAGGAAAGAGAATTCAAGTTCACTTAAAGCGCTGCTCAGTTCAGGGTTGCCTTTCGTTTGACTGAGCTGATGCTAAGAACTATTTTCTCACATATGGTGGCGTTTCTCTGCAAACAGGCTTTGATGAGAAATTTCTGACCGCATTTGCTTTTGCTCTTTAAGATAAGTCACGAACATGAGTAGCTTTGTTGAGGAATGGAGAATTGTTTGTAGCTCAGGAGGAACCTTACATTTTAGCACAGGAAGAAGGTAAGGCACAGGTTTAAAGGCTTTCTCCTCCTGGAGTGACACACTTTCAGAGGAGTCTGTGAGGAGAAGTCCCCTCAGCCACTGCCAGGGCTGTGTGCCTCCTCTGCAGGCTCAGTATTCTGGGAGTTCCACGAGCCTCAGCTGCCAGTGAATATTCTTCTGAATATTTCTTGTTGTGCAGTGCAGAGGAAGAATATTTGGTGCTAGATTCCCCTCTGGGCTTTGAGGTAAATCTCAGTAATGCTGGTGATTTTTATGTCCAGATGAACTTTTTATGGATAGTAAGGAAAAAGGGAAGAAGTATCGTGGAAAATTAATTCCTCAAAATGTGAGCGGCCAAATCGCACTAAAAATGAAATCAGAACTGAAGAATTTTTTTATTTTTTTTCCCTTGACAGGTAAGGCAAAACATGCAGTGCTAATAAAGTCTTTAAGAGATGCAACGAGCACCCAACTGTATGAAAATGAAAGAGGTAAAGGATGAGAAAGGGCATGGGAAGAATCTTCAGCCCTTCCTGTTGAAGGTCCAAGAGTATGAAAATGGACTCTGGCTGTTGCCCGTAGGTAACACGGGCTAATTGTAGAGGAGGGCAGGTGCCCAAGCTGTTGGTGGCCCAAGCCCTGCGAGGCTAGCCCAGTTGCAGTCCTAGTTGGACCAGGGCGGCGGGCTCGGGAGGGGTGGAGGTGGGGGGATCTCGGGAGGCTTCCGCTTCAAGGCCGGGCTGGGGGGCCGTGGGGGAGGCACGGAGGGTTGGTGCTCTGCTTTCTTGGGCAACTCCTGCTGCCGAGGCCTCGGGTGAGAGCTGTCAAAGGCGACGGTCTCTGGGCTCTCTGGGGGAGAGGGAGAGGCACGCCTTCTCGGCCGGGATGCTGGAGCGGCGGCAGCGCGACTGTGGAGAGAGGAGGTGGCTGAGGGCCCAGGTGCCAGTGGCACACAGGGAGCCTCCTGCACAGCAGGGCCCAGAGCTGGCAAGGCTCCCCAGCACGGCTGGAGCTGCTGGCACAGCTTGGCCCAGCTGCACAGCTGCCCCTCAAGGCCCCGGCGAGCAGGACACAGCTCTGGGCAGGCTCCGTGGCCAGGAGTGGGCCCCAGAGCACCTCTGCCTTTCAAGGGCAATCTCGTCCCTGCTCTTTCTCCTCCCCACCGTGCTTTGCCTCTGCCCTGTGTCCCCGGGGCTGCTCTGGGCCAGGCAGCCTCAGTGGGAGCCAGCACTGGCTGCAGCCCCAGCGGGCACCCCAGGACAAGGCCCAGCAATTAGGAGGCCAATGAAAGCTCTGAGCAGCAGCAGGACCCTCAGCAGAGTTAGTTGGACAACCATGGACTGGCCACAACTCCACAGCAGCATTTCTGTTCCCTGAATGTTCTTGACTATGTGCAGCCTATAAAGAAGCTAGAGGGTAGAGATGGGCCAACACTTACCGTTTCTTTCCCTTCCACAACCGGAACCCAGCATAGCACAGTACCATGGAAATTGGCACAGTGAACAGTGTCACTACCGTGCCTATCATGCAGGACCTGCGCACATCCTGGGGGCAGATAATTCTAGGTGTTTTCCGTGGATTCTGGGCGTTTGTGTCTGACATGCCAAGCACTTCTGTGGGAGCAATGAGGAGCGTCAGCCCGTGCTGTGCTGCACTACTGAGCTGGCAGCACGGTGGATGCAGGCAGGACGTTCTTGGTTTCCCCCAGAGCTGGGGCCTGCAGGCACCTTGCCGCCCCTTGGCACAGGCTGTGCCACCCAACAAAGCCCAGCAGGCCGAGAGGAGAGCCCGGGGGCAGCGCAGCTGCTTGGGCAGTGGCTGCTTGGAGGGACACGGGCCAAAGCCATCCCTGAGCAGCCACTGCCAGCCCTGGCCCTCCCTGCCCCGTGACAGCTCCCCCAGCCCCAGGGCACAGAGTCAGGCCCTTTCAGGAGCCAGTGCATCCCCTGCCCAGTCGGGAGCCAAGGCTGGCTCTGGCCCTGGGCTGGCGGCAGGGCTCCCGCTCGGGGCTGCTCCTGTGCCTTGGGGCCTCTGGGCACTCAGAGCCAGCTCCAGAGCAGCTGCAGAGGGAGCGATGTTGGTGCACGAGTCCTCTTTCCCCAGGGCTGTGGACGAGCTCCAGAGGCTCCTCCAGCTTTGGCTGCTGCCGGGCTGGGCAAGGGCAGGCCCTGGGGAAAAGAGCTGATGCCACAGAGCCCCACCAAGGGCTGAGCCTGGTGGAGCAATTATCTCCTGTACCTGAGCCCATGTCTGGCATCTTCTCCTTTCCTGCATCAGTGGCTGGCAGAAAGCCATTGCTTCCTACAGGATATGGCCCCACCTGCATGGACTTTTGCTCCATCGCTTGAGAAAGGAAAAAGGACAGCTGGGTCAGATGGAACCATTGCAGGAGGTGGCAACTTCAGGAGACAATACTTGTCAAGTCGTGGATAAGGATCAGGAAAATGGCCAGGTTATTGGGGCTGGGCCAGGGCCCTCCCTGACTGAAAAAGCCCCTACACCAGATCTGACTGGAGATTAGGAAATTGCAGGGGATCTCAGGGCATCTATGGCTCGTGGTGCAGTTTGGGCTGCCTGTGAACTGATGCCAAATGCCTTCCTGCAGAGGCTGGGGAGGAGCTGCAGCCAGGCCAGGCTGGCAAACAGCCCTGCAGGGCGTGGAAGCAGCAGCGGGGCAGCAAGGCTGCCATGGATCCCTTCCCGCTGTGCCGGGCACGGCGTGTCCAGATGTGCAGCCAAAGCCCCCGGCTGCTGAGCCCCAGGACAAGGCAGAGGGAAATGCACCCACCACGGCGTCTCTCCAGGTCATTCAGCATCTGCTCCAGATGTTTGGCTGCCTCCAAGGATTTCATGTCTCCTATGTCTCGGTTCTTCCATTTAGGAGGACCTTAATGGGAAGTTCCATTTCTCCTTCAGGCCCAAGTGGCAGTGAGAGCACCTGCGTGATTGGTGCCCTCCAAGGCACTCCCACAGCTCGGCCTTCCACTCAGGAGCAGGGCCAGGGGCACCTCGTGCCTGCAGTGGCCCCACACTGGGATGGAAGGAGCCCCTTGTGGGGCAGTCGGGGCAGAAAGGACTCCCTGGAGCTGCTGCAGCTCCAAACCCAGCCCCAGGCAGGGCCAGGGCTTGGCAGTGGCAGCAGGAGCAGCTCAGGCTCCCTGGGGCCGGCAAAGGAGCTGAGAAAGGCTCAGCCCCGGGGCACAGCCCTGGGCCCGGCCCCTTCCCTCTCTGCTCTTCTCTGTGGCTGCACAGAGCACACAGAAGGACACACTGGCATTGAACACGGGAGGAGGATGGACAGCTAAATGATCCTTCCTCCCACTGACAGCGATCCTGTGGGATCACAGAAGGGAGCAGGGCAAGATTTCCAGATTCTTTAAAGCCAGAGATTGTGTTAAGGGACAGGGCTCATGACTGAGCCCTTGCCACATGGACACTGATTATTTTTCAGGAAAGGAACACAGAGAACTTGCCTCCACCATGCCCTAGAGTCTTCATATTGTCATTCACCAGCTTTTCCATATAAGCCATCTTATGGTCCCAGTCTAGAAGAGGGCAAAGACCAGGTCATTTCCATGGTGTGCTGGGATCCCCCACTGCTTACAGTAAATGGGCACTGCAAGGGGGCCATGTAAGGCTGTGGGAGCCACATGTGAATGCACAAGCCCAAACTGCACAGGGGCCTGGGGAGCTCTGGGCTGGCTCCTGGTCACTCTCCACCCTCTTTGCAGGCCCTGTGACACATCCCCGGTCAGCCCAGGGCCCATGGGCGCTCTCTCCCGCCCCCAGTGGAAACCCTCCCTAAATACCCTGGGGAAAACCATCCCCAGCGCTTCCCGGGGAGCAGGGAGCGCTGTCCCGGGAAAGGGGAGCCAGGCTGCCGGCTCACCTGCTCCCCGCGCTTGCAGCGGAGCAGCCTGGGCAGCCCTGGCAGGCAGGGCCACGGCCAGGAGGAGCAGGAGGAAGAGGCGCAGAGCAAGGGCCATGGTGCCTTGCCCTCTGCCAGTCCCGCAGCGCTTGCTGCCTCCGCTGTCCTGACACCGCTGTCCCAATGTCAGCACCACTGCTGCCACCGCCGCTGCTGCTGCCGCAACAGTTGTGCTCAAGCACTGACTTCTCGCTCCTTGTGCTGCTGTGCAACCACGGGGCTCTGGCACCTCTGTGACCTCAGAGCCTGCTGTGACCTCATGGCCAGGGTGGAGTTGTGTGGGCACTGGGATCTGCCTTCTTTGGCAGGGAGCTGCTCTGTCCAAGGGCTGTGACACAGTCCCAGCCCAGCTGATCTCACAGGCTGGGCCATGAAGGGATGGAGAGCAGCCCTGCCAAGAAGGACTTGGGGGTGCTGCAAGATGAGAGGCTGCACATGAGCCAGCCATGTGCATCCAAAGGAGAGTGCCCAGCAGCTTGAAGGAGGTGATTCCACCCCTCTGCTCTGGTGAGACCCCACCTGGAGTACTGTGGAAGAGGTTTTACAGGGACCTCTGTGAGTCATTGAGAAGTTTGATAAGAGGATCCATGTTTAGCCCTGAAAGAATCCCTACCAAGGTTGTTGACATAGAAACCAAGAAAGAAAGAAGGATAAATAAGATAAATCTGGAACTGCCTATTCCAAGAAGCACTTTGCTTGTCTCTCATGACCAGTGAGTAAAGTGCAAACTTATGAGCTTTGTAAGAATGTAGAACAAGCATGCATGCTACAATAAAAACAGGGTTTGAAGCCTTCTGGAAACGGAGTGTGTTGCTTTGTACTGTCTCCATCTCTACCACGACAGAGTACTGCATCCAGCTCTGGGCTCCCCACACAGGAAGGCCATGGTCCTGTTGGATCTAGTCCAGAGGAGGGACAAAATGCTCTGAGGGCTGGAGCCCTTCTGCTTTGGAGACAGGCTGGGAGAGCTGGTGGCGTTCAGCCTGGAAGAGAGCAGACTCAAGGGAGACCTGATTGCTGCCTTTCAGTACCTGAAGGGGGCTTGTAAAAGAGATGGGACAGAACTTGTAGTAGAGCCTTTTGTGAGCAGAGCGAGGGGGAATGGTTTTAGTCCAAAAGACGGTCCATTCAGACTGGACAAAAGAAACCCATTCTTTCACTGTAGGGTTTGAAAGCCTGACACAGGTTGCCCAGAGAGGTGGACATCCATCCCTGCAAACATTCAAGCTCATGCTCTGAGCAACCTGACCTACTTAAAGGTGTCCCTGCTCAGTGCAGGGCATTGGACTAGATGGCCTTTAAATGTCCCTTCCAAGCCAAGCCATTCTGTGTTCCTGGGCACTATCAAAGCAGTGCTGGATTAGTGCTGGGGTGATTATGTGGCACCTGTATTTTGGTAGTTGGGTCCTTTAGCAATTGGCCCTGAGAGCATTCATGGTCTGGGCAGTGAAGTCTGCAAACAACAGACAGTGTGCTCAAGGAGAAACAGGGGAGGAACACTGCTGTAGCTCAGATAAATGCCAGCATTTTGCTGCCCATTCCTAGTTAAGAAATAAAGGAATGTCCTGAAGATCCCTTCATGTGGGTGCATTATTGGCTGTATCAGTACTTGTGTTCTGCAAAACAGGGAATTTGCTACAACTTCTTGCCCCATTTATCACTGAATGAAACTCAAATCCTGCATTGCTCCTTGTCTACTTGCTTCCAAGTCAAGGCAAATTTTGTTCATGATTGAGTGGGACATATTCACCTGTTCACAAGCAAATTCTTCTTGCCATTCACACAGAGGCAAGATTGTTTTGTGGATTTGCTCTAATCGGACAGGAATTAAGGTCTACCTGTCACTAGAACTAAAGCTGATGCATTAGGTTGCAAAGTCTTGAGTAATTTGGCCTGGTGACTGGCATTGTAGAGAGTTGTTCTGGAATTAAATGACACTTGAAGACACGTGTAGTCTACCATATTTCTGGCATACTAGAAGTGAAAAAAAACCTTTGAAACATGATTTTATCCTTTTTTCCTCCTCCTCCTCCTCCCAGGAATTTCAATGTCTGAGGTCTAAGCTCTTCAGCTGCCTCACAAACACTGTTTTAATTCAGACAGGCATCCATGCCTTGAGCCACAAATCATGACTGTGGCTGTGAAGCTTGAAGCAATGTAGGTTTATAGCACTAAAAGTAATAATGCATTCCCAGGTTAAGCCAAGTATTTCCCAAGTAACTCTACCTATCCTCAGGGATGTTTGAAAAAGGATCATTGTAAAAGCTGGGAATCAGGAGAAAGAGTGTCATCAAAATTAAAAAGACAGGTTTCTGAGATCTTTATATTTCTATAAAAAGAGATTCAAAATTGTTCATATATGGAACATTGACTAAGAAGTGAATGACAGATTGCCAAAGTAATTGGGGAAAAAATACCATAAGTAAAACTATGTTTACATGTAGATAATAAGTAAACCACCTTGCTAAGAAAAAAACCAGACCTGCCAATACTAAAACCAATAAGGCTGTTTCATCTGTCTCAATACAAAAAAAAAAAAAAACACTGAAAAGAATCAGAGGTCATTAAGACAATTAGTATATACAGGAAATTCCAGGGATTGGGAAAAAATGAAGCAAACTGTAGAGTGCAATTCCCAGAGTTAACCTGGAATTTATTGGTGGATTTGTTGCAAAATTTCTGAGAGCAGACTGGAAAAGCATAGGGGCTGGTCAGCCCATGGGTGGGCATTTAGAGCAGTGTGAGGGCTGTTTCTGAGACCAACTGCAGGGAAGAAGAGCAGCAGACAATCACTGGGACAATCTCTTTGCTGCCTGTGGAGTTTTTGTCAGTCAGTTCCCTGTGGCTGGGGGAGCTGTCACGGGGCAGGGAGGGCCAGGGCTGGCAGTGGCTGCTCACGGATGGCTTTGGCCCATGTCCCTCCAAGCAGCCACTGCCCAAGCAGCTGCGCTGCCCCCGGGCTCTCCTCCCGGCCTGCTGGGCTTTGTTGGGTGACACAGCCTGTGCCAAGGGGCGGCAAGGTGCCTGCAGGCCCCAGCTCTGGGGCAAACGGAGAACGTCCTGCTCGCATCCACCGTGCTGCCAGCTCAGCAGTGCAGCACAGCACGGGCTGATGCTCCCCATTGCTCCCACAGGTGCAGCCGGCCCCACCACACGTGTTCCTGATTCCCAGGAGGGGTGTGAAAAATGGCAATCACTTGTTTGTAAAATTGTAAAACTTTATTTTTAATAAATTGGTTATAAAAATAGCAATATCATTAGAGTGCTAAAAATTTTGGACAATTTGGATTAGGACAATAGGAGACAATAGAATGATAGAGTTACAGACATCTGGGTACCTATTTTCTGGGCAGCATAAGCCCGAAAAAGGACAGACATTAACAGAGGATTAACCCTTATAAACAATAACCTGTTGCATATTTGTGCATCTCGTATATGATGCATAACTTCCATTCAAACAGAGGATTTTGTCTGGTCCTCGTCAACTTCTCCCTCTTAATCCTAACCGGCTTCCTGAGGGCTGAGCGACGCAGGAAGAAGTTAGTTTCTTCTGCTAGGAGAGCAATACATTCTTTTTCTCTGACAAATTGCAGTGTTCTATGGCTGCTATATTAGCAAAAAGCCAATCATAAAATACATATTTCTCAGAGGACCTTGGAATGGTTTGCTGTTGGGGAACACTCTGTTTGCATGGGATAAGGGCAAGTTTGACGTTCTATTGATGCTGGAAAGGATTTGGAAGCACTCAACACAGCCCTGACTGAGAGCTTCCCTGTTGCAGTGCATGTTTTTGATTGTAATGCGGTCCTAGTAGTCAGTTTTATGACACCCCCTTATTTGGTATTGTTATACCACATTTTATTGCCAATGGGTTGTTCCTTCCCCCCCCGCCCCGCCCCCGCCCCCGTGTTGTTGGCTTTCCCCTAGTTGTCCATCTCCCCAAAGTCCTGCCCTTTTGTTCCCTGTTCCTCCTCCCATTCAATGTCAATCCCTCCCCAATCCTGCCCCTTTCTCTAGAAACATCCCTGTCCATTTGGGATGCTTTGAAACTCTATTGGTTTGTTTAAGTTGTCCTCCTCCCCTCTAATCCCCTATTGGTTTAAACAATGGATTCCCCGCCTTGTGTTCCACCCTCAGTTTCTCCCAACTGGCTAAAGACTGTATCCTCCCCAGGCACCTCCGCAGTTTGGAAATCAGTGGAGGCCTTTAATTCAGTGTATTTCTGTCGCTGACTCTGCGGGGAATAAACATACAGAAGACCTCTCCCTGTTCCTTGTCCCTACCCCCGCGCACTCCACCCGTGCTGTAAAGCAGCCGTGCCCTACAGCCAAACCCCAGAGTTGACAGTTTTCTGGGGGCGGCCCACTCTGGGTGTTGGTGTTGGCAGCTAGTCGGGCTGAGGAAATCGGGCACTGCAGCACTTCCCGAATGGGCTGTTCTGTTGCAATAAAGAAATGGAGCTGTCAGCCCAGTGTCCGGGTGGTAGCAGCAGCAAAGCCCACCCGGCAGCAGCGCTGGCTGAGCTCCATGGCCAGGAGCAGCCGTGGATGCCCATGGTGTGGGCAGGCAGGAGCCAGGCAGGGGCTGCTGTGACCAGCGGTGGGGACCCGAGGGCTGGGGGAGCCCATGCTGAGCATCCCTGGGCTGAGGGCACATTGCCTTCTGGGGGATGACCAGGGCCTGAACCTCATGAGGCACACAGTGATATTTTGGGGTCCCTGCTGAGGGGTGAAGGGATCCCTCATGAGGCACACATGGATATTTTCGGGTCCATACCGAGGGGTGCAGGGATCCCTCATGAATCACAAAGGAGTATTGACGGCCTCTCCTAAGGTGTGCAGGCACCCCTCATGAGGTGTGCAGCGGGGTTACATTTGAGGGGGTTTTTACTCTTCTCAGCACAGCAAAGGGTCACTTGGCCGAGGTTTTGCAAAGCTGGGAGAAAGCCTCTTGCAAAGCCTTGGGCCTGTCTGCGGGCACAGCGGGCGGGCTGGCGGAGCCCATCCCCTGGGGCCAGGCCGGGCCGGGCCAGGCTCGGGCCCCGGCAGGGAAGGGCCGTGGCCCTGGGCTCTGATGAGGCTGCTGAGCTCCCCCCTGGCCCTGTGCTATAGCCCAACACATTTACAGCCGGAGCCATGCAAGGAGTCCTGCCAAGAGCAAATTGTTCTAATGTTCTCTCTAGGACAAAAAAGAGCAAACCAACCCGGCTGATAGGTGAGGAAAGAGAATTCAAGTTCACTTAAAGCGCTGCTCAGTTCAGGGTTGCCTTTCGTTTGACTGAGCTGATGCTAAGAACTATTTTCTCACATATGGTGGCGTTTCTCTGCAAACAGGCTTTGATGAGAAATTTCTGACCGCATTTGCTTTTGCTCTTTAAGATAAGTCACGAACATGAGTAGCTTTGTTGAGGAATGGAGAATTGTTTGTAGCTCAGGAGGAACCTTACATTTTAGCACAGGAAGAAGGTAAGGCACAGGTTTAAAGGCTTTCTCCTCCTGGAGTGACACACTTTCAGAGGAGTCTGTGAGGAGAAGTCCCCTCAGCCACTGCCAGGGCTGTGTGCCTCCTCTGCAGGCTCAGTATTCTGGGAGTTCCACGAGCCTCAGCTGCCAGTGAATATTCTTCTGAATATTTCTTGTTGTGCAGTGCAGAGGAAGAATATTTGGTGCTAGATTCCCCTCTGGGCTTTGAGGTAAATCTCAGTAATGCTGGTGATTTTTATGTCCAGATGAACTTTTTATGGATAGTAAGGAAAAAGGGAAGAAGTATCGTGGAAAATTAATTCCTCAAAATGTGAGCGGCCAAATCGCACTAAAAATGAAATCAGAACTGAAGAATTTTTTTATTTTTTTTCCCTTGACAGGTAAGGCAAAACATGCAGTGCTAATAAAGTCTTTAAGAGATGCAACGAGCACCCAACTGTATGAAAATCAAAGAGGTAAAGGATGAGAAAGGGCATGGGAAGAATCTTCAGCCCCTCCTGTTGAAGGTCCAAGAGTATGAAAACGGACTCTGGCTGTTGCCCGTAGGTAACACGGGCTAATTGTACGGGAGGGCAGGTGCCCAAGCTGTTGGTGGCCCAAGCCCTGCGAGGCTAGCCCAGTTGCAGTCCTAGTTGGACCAGGGCGGCGGGCTGGGGAGGGGTGGAGGTGGGGGGATCTCGGGAGGCTTCCGCTTCAAGGCCGGGCTGGGGGGCCGTGGGGGAGGCACGGAGGGTTGGTGCTCTGCTTTCTTGGGCAACATCTGCTGCCGAGGCCTCGGGTGAGAGCTGTCAAAGGCGACGGTCTCTGGGCTCTCTGGGGGAGAGGGAGAGGCACGCCTTCTCGGCCGAGATGCTGGAGCGGCGGCAGCGCGACTGTGGAGAGAGGAGGTGGCTGAGGGCCCAGGTGCCAGTGGCACACAGGGAGCCTCCTGCACAGCAGGGCCCAGAGCTGGCAAGGCTCCCCAGCACGGCTGGAGCTGCTGGCACAGCTTGGCCCAGCTGCACAGCTGCCCCTCAAGGCCCCGGCGAGCAGGACACAGCTCTGGGCAGGCTCCGTGGCCAGGAGTGGGCCCCAGAGCACCTCTGCCTTTCAAGGGCAATCTCGTCCCTGCTCTTTCTCCTCCCCACCGTGCTTTGCCTCTGCCCTGTGTCCCCGGGGCTGCTCTGGGCCAGGCAGCCTCAGTGGGAGCCAGCACTGGCTGCAGCCCCAGCGGGCACCCCAGGACAAGGCCCAGCAATTAGGAGGCCAATGAAAGCTCTGAGCAGCAGCAGGACCCTCAGCAGAGTTAGTTGGACAACCATGGACTGGCCACAACTCCACAGCAGCATTTCTGTTCCCTGAATGTTCTTGACTATGTGCAGCCTATAAAGAAGCTAGAGGGTAGAGATGAGCCAACACTTACCGTTTCTTTCCCTTCCACAACCGGAACCCAGCATAGCACAGTACCATGGAAATTGGCACAGTGAACAGTGTCACTACCGTGCCTATCATGCAGGACCTGCGCACGTCCTGGGGGCAGATAATTCTAGGTGTTTTCCGTGGATTCTGGGCGTTTGTGTCTGACATGCCAAGCACTTCTGTGGGAGCAATGAGGAGCGTCAGCCCGTGCTGTGCTGCACTACTGAGCTGGCAGCACGGTGGATGCAGGCAGGACGTTCTTGGTTTCCCCCAGAGCTGGGGCCTGCAGGCACCTTGCCGCCCCTTGGCACAGGCTGTGCCACCCAACAAAGCCCAGCAGGCCGAGAGGAGAGCCCGGGGGCAGCGCAGCTGCTTGGGCAGTGGCTGCTTGGAGGGACACGGGCCAAAGCCATCCCTGAGCAGCCACTGCCAGCCCTGGCCCTCCCTGCCCCGTGACAGCTCCCCCAGCCCCAGGGCACAGAGTCAGGCCCTGTCAGGAGCCAGTGCATCCCCTGCCCAGTCGGGAGCCAAGGCTGGCTCTGGCCCTGGGCTGGCGGCAGGGCTCCTGCTCGGGGCTGCTCCTGTGCCTTGGGCCTCTGGGCACTCAGAGCCAGCTCCAGAGCAGCTGCAGAGGGAGCGATGTTGGTGCATGA
Source organism: Zonotrichia albicollis (assembly GCF_047830755.1). NCBI lineage: Eukaryota > Metazoa > Chordata > Aves > Passeriformes > Passerellidae > Zonotrichia > Zonotrichia albicollis. Next base: position 19,314,493 of record NC_133830.1, read on the forward strand.
GTCCTCTTTCCCCAGGGCTGTGGACGAGCTCCAGAGGCTCCTCCAGCTTTGGCTGCTGCCGGGCTGGGCAAGGGCAGGCCCTGGGGAAAAGAGCTGACGCCACAGAGCCCCACCAAGGGCTGCGCCTGGTGGAGCAATTATCTCCTGTACCTGAGCCCATGTCTGGCATCTTCTCCTTTCCTGCATCAGTGGCTGGCAGAAAGCCATTGCTTCCTACAGGATATGGCCCCACCTGCATGGACTTTTGCTCCATCGCTTGAGAAAGGAAAAAGGACAGCTGGGTCAGATGGAACCATTGCAGGAGGTGGCAACTTCAGGAGACAATACTTGTCAAGTCGTGGATAAGGATCAGGAAAATGGCCAGGTTATTGGGGCTGGGCCAGGGCCCTCCCTGACTGAAAAAGCCCCTACACCAGATCTGACTGGAGATTAGGAAATTGCAGGGGATCTCAGGGCATCTGTGCCTCGTGGTGCAGTTTGGGCTGCCTGTGAACTGATGCCAAATGCCTTCCTGCAGAGGCTGGGGAGAAGCTGCAGCCAGGCCAGGCTGGCAAACAGCCCTGCAGGGCATGGAAGCAGCAGCGGGGCAGCGAGGCTGCCATGGATCCCTTCCCGCTGTGCCGGGCACGGCGTGTCCAGATGTGCAGCCAAAGCCCCCGGCTGCTGAGCCCCAGGACAAGGCAGAGGGAAATGCACCCACCACGGCGTCTCTCCAGGTCATTCAGCATCTGCTCCAGATGTTTGGCTGCCTCCAAGGATTTCATGTCTCCTATGTCTCGGTTCTTCCATTTAGGAGGACCTTAATGGGAAGTTCCATTTCTCCTTCAGGCCCAAGTGGCAGTGAGAGCACCTGTGTGATTGGTGCCCTCCAAGGCACTCCCGCAGCTCTGCCTTCCACTCAGGAGCAGGGCCAGGGGCACCTCGTGCCTGCAGTGGCCCCACACTGGGATGGAAGGAGCCCCTTGTGGGGCAGTCGGGGCAGAAAGGACTCCCTGGAGCTGCTGCAGCTCCAAACCCAGCCCCAGGCAGGGCCAGGGCTTGGCAGTGGCAGCAGGAGCACCTCAGGCTCCCTGGGGCCGGAAAAGGAGCTAAGAAAGGCTCAGCCCCAGGGCACAGCCCTGGGCCCGGCCCCTTCCCTCTCTGCTCTTCTCTGTGGCTGCACAGAGCACACAGAAGGACACACTGGCATTGAACACGGGAGGAGGATGGACAGGTAAATGATCCTTCCTCCCACTGACAGCGATCCTGTGGGATCACAGAAGGGAGCAGGGCAAGATTTCCAGATTCTTTAAAGCCAGAGATTGTGTTAAGGGACAGGGCTCATGACTGAGCCCTTGCCACATGGACACTGATTATTTTTCAGGAAAGGAACACAGAGAACTTGCCTCCACCATGCCCTAGAGTCTTCATATTGTCATTCACCAGCTTTTCCATATAAGCCATCTTATGGTCCCAGTCTAGAAGAGGGCAAAGACCAGGTCATTTCCATGGTGTGCTGGGATCCCCCACTGCTTACAGTAAATGGGCACTGCAAGGGGGCCATGTAAGGCTGTGGGAGCCACATGTGAGTGCACAAGCCCAAACTGCACAGGGGCCTGGGGAGCTCTGGGCTGGCTCCCGGTCACTCTCCACCCTCTTTGCAGGCCCTGTGACACATCCCCGGTCAGCCCAGGGCCCATGGGCGCTCTCTCCCGCCCCCAGTGGAAACCCTCCCTAAATACCCTGGGGAAAACCATCCCCAGCGCTTCCCGGGGAGCAGGGAGCGCTGTCCCGGGAAAGGGGAGCCAGGCTGCCGGCTCACCTGCTCCCCGCGCTTGCAGCGGAGCAGCCTGGGCAGCCCTGGCAGGCAGGGCCACGGCCAGGAGGAGCAGGAGGAAGAGGCGCAGAGCAAGGGCCATGGTGCCTTGCCCTCTGCCAGTCCCGCAGCTCTTGCTGCCACCGCTGTCCTGACACCGCTGTGCCAATGTCAGCACCACTGCTGCCGCCGCCGCTGCTGCTGCCGCAACAGTTGTGCTCAAGCACTGACTGCTCGCTCCTTGTGCTGCTGTGCAACCACGGGGCTCTGGCACCTCTGTGACCTCAGAGCCTGCTGTGACCTCATGGCCAGGGTGGAGTTGTGTGGGCACTGGGATCTGCCTTCTTTGGCAGGGAGCTGCTCTGTCCAAGGGCTGTGACACAGTCCCAACCCAGCTGATCTCACAGGCTGGGCCATGAAGGGATGGAGAGCAGCCCTGGCAAGAAGGACTTGGGGGTGCTGCAAGATGAGAGGCTGCACATGAGCCAGCCATGTGCATCCAAAGGAGAGTGCCCAGCAGCTTGAAGGAGGTGATTCCACCCCTCTGCTCTGGTGAGACCCCACCTGGAGTACTGTGGAAGAGGTTTTACAGGGACCTCTGTGAGTCATTGAGAAGTTTGATAAGAGGATCCATGTTTAGCCCTGAAAGAATCCCTACCAAGGTTGTTGACATAGAAACCAAGAAAGAAAGAAGGATAAATAAGATAAATCTGGAACTGCCTATTCCAAGAAGCACTTTGCTTGTCTCTCATGACCAGTGAGTAAAGTGCAAACTTATGAGCTTTGTAAGAATGTAGAACAAACATGCATGCTAGAATAAAAACAGGGTTTGAAGCCTTCTGGAAACGGAGTGTGTTGCTTTGTACTGTCTCCATCTCTACCACGACAGAGTACTGCATCCAGCTCTGGGCTCCCCACACAGGAAGGCCATGGTCCTGTTGGATCTAGTCCAGAGGAGGGACAAAATGCTCTGAGGGCTGGAGCCCTTCTGCTTTGGAGACAGGCTGGGAGAGCTGGTGGCGTTCAGCCTGGAAGAGAGCAGACTCAAGGGAGACCTGATTGCTGCCTTTCAGTACCTGAAGGGGGCTTGTAAAAGAGATGGGACAGAACTTGTAGTAGAGCCTTTTGTGAGCAGAGCGAGGGGGAATGGTTTTAGTCCAAAAGACGGTCCATTCAGACTGGACAAAAGAAACCCATTCTTTCACTGTAGGGTTTGAAAGCCTGACACAGGTTGCCCAGAGAGGTGGACATCCATCCCTGCAAACATTCAAGCTCATGCTCTGAGCAACCTGACCTACTTAAAGGTGTCCCTGCTCAGTGCAGGGCATTGGACTAGATGGCCTTTAAATGTCCCTTCCAAGCCAAGCCATTCTGTGTTCCTGGGCACTATCAAAGCAGTGCTGGATTAGTGCTGGGGTGATTATGTGGCACCTGTATTTTGGTAGTTGGGTCCTTTAGCAATTGGCCCTGAGAGCATTCATGGTCTGGGCAGTGAAGTCTGCAAACAACAGACAGTGTGCTCAAGGAGAAACAGGGGAGGAACACTGCTGTAGCTCAGATAAATGCCAGCATTTTGCTGCCCATTCCTAGTTAAGAAATAAAGGAATGTCCTGAAGATCCCTTCATGTGGGTGCATTATTGGCTGTATCAGTACTTGTGTTCTGCAAAACAGGGAATTTGCTACAACCTCTTGCCCCATTTATCACTGAATGAAACTCAAATCCTGCATTGCTCCTTGTCTACTTGCTTCCAAGTCAAGGCAAATTTTGTTCATGATTGAGTGGGACATATTCACCTGTTCACAAGCAAATTCTTCTTGCCATTCACACAGAGGCAAGATTGTTTTGTGGATTTGCTCTAATCGGACAGGAATTAAGGCCTACCTGTCACTAGAACTAAAGCTGATGCATTAGGTTGCAAAGTCTTGAGTAATTTGGCCTGGTGACTGGCATTGTAGAGAGTTGTTCTGGAATTAAATGACACTTGAAGACACGTGTAGTCTACCATATTTCTGGCATACTAGAAGTGAAAAAAAAACCTTTGAGACATGATTTTATCCTTTTTTCCTCCTCCTCCTTCTCCTAGGAATTTCAATCTCTGAGGTCTAAGCTCTTCAGCTGCCTCACAAACATTGTTTTAATTCAGACAGGCATCCATGCCTTGAGCCACAAATCATGACTGTGGCTGTGAAGCTTGAAGCAATGTAGGTTTATAGCACTAAAAGTAATAATGCATTCCCAGGTTAAGCCAAGTATTTCCCAAGTAACTCTACCTATCCTCAAGGATGTTTGAAAAAGGATCATTGTAAAAGTTGGGAATCAGGAGAAAGAGTGTCATCAAAATTAAAAAGACAGGTTTCTGAGATCTTTATATTTCTATAAAAAGAGATTCAAAATTGTTCATATATGGAACATTGACTAAGAAGTGAATGACAGATTGTCAAAGTAATTGGGGAAAAAAATACCATAAGTAAAACTATGGTTACATGTAGATAATAAGTAAACCACCTTGCTAAGAAAAAAACCAGACCTGCCAATACTAAAACCAATAAGGCTGTTTCATCTGTCTCAATACAAAAAAAAAACACTGAAAAGAATCAGAGGTCATTAAGACAATTAGTATATACAGGAAATTCCAGGGATTGGGAAAAAATGAAGCAAACTGTAGAGTGCAATTCCCAGAGTTAACCTGGAATTTATTGGTGGATTTGTTGCAAAATTTCTGAGAGCAGACTGGAAAAGCATAGGGGCTGGTCAGCCCATGGGTGGGCATTTAGAGCAGTGTGAGGGCTGTTTCTGAGACCAACTGCAGGGAAGAAGAGCAGCAGACAATCACTGGGACAATCTCTTTGCTGCCTGTGGAGTTTTTGTCAGTCAGTTCCCTGTGGCTGGGGGAGCTGTCACGGGGCAGGGAGGGCCAGGGCTGGCAGTGGCTGCTCACGGATGGCTTTGGCCCGTGTCCCTCCAAGCAGCCACTGCCCAAGCAGCTGCGCTGCCCCCGGGCTCTCCTCCCGGCCTGCTGGGCTTTGTTGGGTGGCACAGCCTGTGCCAAGGGGCGGCAAGGTGCCTGCAGGCCCCAGCTCTGGGGCAAACGGAGAACGTCCTGCTCGCATCCACCGTGCTGCCAGCTCAGCAGTGCAGCACAGCACGGGCTGATGCTCCCCATTGCTCCCACAGGTGCAGCCGGCCCCACCACACGTGTTCCTGATTCCCAGGAGGGGTGTGAAAAATGGCAATCACTTGTTTGTAAAATTGTAAAACTTTATTTTTAATAAATTGGTTATAAAAATAGCAATATCATTAGAGTGCTAAAAATTTTGGACAATTTGGATTAGGACAATAGGAGACAATAGAATGATAGAGTTACAGACATCTGGGTACCTATTTTCTGGGCAGCATAAGCCCGAAAAAGGACAGACATTAACAGAGGATTAACCCTTAAAAACAATAACCTGTTGCATATTTGTGCATCTCGTATATGATGCATAACTTCCATTCAAACAGAGGATTTTGTCTGGTCCTCGTCAACTTCTCCCTCTTAATCCTAACCGGCTTCCTGAGGGCTGAGCGACGCAGGAAGAAGTTAGTTTCTTCTGCTAGGAGAGCAATACATTCTTTTTCTCTGACAAATTGCAGTGTTCTATGGCTGCTATATTAGCAAAAAGCCAATCATAAAATACATATTTCTCAGAGGACCTTGGAATGGTTTGCTGTTGGGGAACACTCTGTTTGCATGGGATAAGGGCAAGTTTGACGTTCTATTGATGCTGGAAAGGATTTGGAAGCACTCAACACAGCCCTGACTGAGAGCTTCCCTGTTGCAGTGCATGTTTTTGATTGTAATGCGGTCCTAGTAGTCAGTTTTATGACACCCCCTTATTTGGTATTGTTATACCACATTTCATTGCCAATGGGTTGTTCCTTCCCCCCCCCGCCCCGCCCCCGTGTTGTTGGCTTTCCCCTACTTGTCCATCTCCCCAAAGTCCTGCCCTTTTGTTCCCTGTTCCTCCTCCCATTCAATGTCAATCCCTCCCCAATCCTGCCCCTTTCTCTAGAAACTTCCCTGTCCATTTGGGATGCTTTGAAACTCTATTGGTTTGTTTAAGTTGTCCTCCTCCCCTCTAATCCCCTATTGGTTTAAACAATGGATTCCCCGCCTTGTGTTCCACCCTCAGTTTCTCCCAACTGCCTAAAGACTGTATCCTCCCCAGGCACCTCCGCAGTTTGGAAATCAGTGTAGGCCTTTAATTCAGTGTATTTCTGTCGCTGACTCTGCGGGGAATAAACATACAGAAGACCTCTCCCTGTTCCTTGTCCCTACCCCCGCGCACTCCACCCGTGCTGTAAAGCAGCCGTGCCCTACAGCCAAACCCCAGAGTTGACAGTTTTCTGGGGGCGGCCCACTCTGGGTGTTGGTGTTGGCAGCTAGTCGGGCTGAGGAAATCGGGCACTGCAGCACTTCCCAAATGGGCTGTTCTGTTGCAATAAAGAAATGGAGCTGTCAGCCCAGTGTCCGGGTGGCAGCAGCAGCAAAGCCCACCCGGCAGCAGCGCTGGCTGAGCTCCATGGCCAGGAGCAGCCGTGGATGCCCATGGTGTGGGCAGGCAGGAGCCAGGCAGGGGCTGCTGTGACCAGCGGTGGGGACCCGAGGGCTGGGGGAGCCCATGCTGAGCGTCCCTGGGCTGAGGGCACATTGCCTTCTGGGGGATGACCAGGGCCTGAACCTCATGAGGCACACAGTGATATTTTGGGATCTGTGCTCAGAGGTGAAGGGGTCCCTCATGAGGCACACAGTGATATTTTGGGATCTGTGCTCAGAGGTGAAGGGGTCCCTCATGAGGCACACAGTGATATTTTGGGGTCCCTGCTGAGGGGTGAAGGGATCCCTCATGAGGCACACATGGATATTTTCGGGTCCATACCGAGGGGTGCAGGGATCCCTCATGAATCACAAAGGAGTATTGACGGCCTCTCCTAAGGTGTCCAGGCACCCCTCATGAGGTGTGCAGCGGGGTTACATTTGAGGGGGTTTTTACTCTTCTCAGCACAGCCAAGGGTCACTTGGCCGAGGTTTTGCAAAGCTGGGAGAAAGCCTCTTGCAAAGCCTTGGGCCTGTCTGCGGGCACAGCGGGCGGGCTGGCGGAGCCCATCCCCTGGGGCCAGGCCGGGCCGGGCCAGGCTCGGGCCCCGGCAGGGAAGGGCCGTGGCCCTGGGCTCTGATGAGGCTGCTGAGCTCCCCCCTGGCCCTGTGCTATAGCCCAACACATTTACAGCCGGAGCCATGCAAGGAGTCCTGCCAAGAGCAAATTGTTCTAATGTTCTCTCTAGGACAAAAAAGAGCAAACCAACCCGGCTGATAGGTGAGGAAAGAGAATTCAAGTTCACTTAAAGCGCTGCTCAGTTCAGGGTTGCCTTTTGTTTGACTGAGCTGATGCTAAGAACTATTTTCTCACATATGGTGGCGTTTCTCTGCAAACAGGCTTTGATGAGAAATTTCTGACCGCATTTGCTTTTGCTCTTTAAGATAAGTCACGAACATGAGTAGCTTTGTTGAGGAATGGAGAATTGTTTGTAGCTCAGGAGGAACCTTACATTTTAGCACAGGAAGAAGGTAAGGCACAGGTTTAAAGGCTTTCTCCTCCTGGAGTGACACACTTTCAGAGGAGTCTGTGAGGAGAAGTCCCCTCAGCCACTGCCAGGGCTGTGTGCCTCCTCTGCAGGCTCAGTATTCTGGGAGTTCCACGAGCCTCAGCTGCCAGTGAATATTCTTCTGAATATTTCTTGTTGTGCAGTGCAGAGGAAGAATATTTGGTGCTAGATTCCCCTCTGGGCTTTGAGGTAAATCTCAGTAATGCTGGTGATTTTTATGTCCAGATGAACTTTTTATGGATAGTAAGGAAAAAGGAAGCAGTACCGTGGAAAAATAATGGCTGAAAATGTGAGCAACACAACCACACTAAAAGTGAAATCAAAACAGAAGAATTTTTTTATTTTTTTTCCCTTGACAGGTAAGGCAAAACATGCAGTGCTAATAAAGTCTTTAAGAGATGCAACGAGCACCCAACTGTATGAAAATCAAAGAGGTAAAGGATGAGAAAGGGCATGGGAAGAATCTTCAGCCCCTCCTGTTGAAGGTCCAAGAGTATGAAAACGGACTCTGGCTGTTGCCCGTAGGTAACACGGGCTAATTGTACAGGAGGGCAGGTGCCCAAGCTGTTGGTGGCCCAAGCCCTGCGAGGCTAGCCCAGTTGCAGTCCTAGTTGGACCAGGGCGGCGGGCTCGGGAGGGGTGGAGGTGGGGGGATCTCGGGAGGCTTCCGCTTCAAGGCCGGGCTGGGGGGCCGTGGGGGAGGCACGGAGGGTTGGTGCTCTGCTTTCTTGGGCAACATCTGCTGCCGAGGCCTCGGGTGAGAGCTGTCAAAGGCGACGGTCTCTGGGCTCTCTGGGGGAGAGGGAGAGGCACGCCTTCTCGGCCGAGATGCTGGAGCGGCGGCAGCGCGACTATGGAGAGAGGAGGTGGCTGAGGGCCCAGGTGCCAGTGGCACACAGGGAGCCTCCTGCACAGCAGGGCCCAGAGCTGGCAAGGCTCCCCAGCACGGCTGGAGCTGCTGGCACAGCTTGGCCCAGCTGCACAGCTGCCCCTCAAGGCCCCGGCGAGCAGGACACAGCTCTGGGCAGGCTCCGTGGCCAGGAGTGGGCCCCAGAGCACCTCTGCCTTTCAAGGGCAATCTCGTCCCTGCTCTTTCTCCTCCCCACCGTGCTTTGCCTCTGCCCTGTGTCCCCGGGGCTGCTCTGGGCCAGGCAGCCTCAGTGGGAGCCAGCACTGGCTGCAGCCCCAGCGGGCACCCCAGGACAAGGCCCAGCAATTAGGAGGCCAATGAAAGCTCTGAGCAGCAGCAGGACCCTCAGCAGAGTTAGTTGGACAACCATGGACTGGCCACAACTCCACAGCAGCATTTCTGTTCCCTGAATGTTCTTGACTATGTGCAGCCTATAAAGAAGCTAGAGGGTAGAGATGGGCCAACACTTACCGTTTCTTTCCCTTCCACAACCGGAACCCAGCATAGCACAGTACCATGGAAATTGGCACAGTGAACAGTGTCACTACCGTGCCTATCATGCAGGACCTGCGCACGTCCTGGGGGCAGATAATTCTAGGTGTTTTCCGTGGATTCTGGGCGTTTGTGTCTGACATGCCAAGCACTTCTGTGGGAGCAATGAGGAGCGTCAGCCCGTGCTGTGCTGCACTACTGAGCTGGCAGCACGGTGGATGCGAGCAGGACGTTCTCCGTTTCCCCCAGAGCTGGGGCCTGCAGGCACCTTGCCGCCCCTTGGCACAGGCTGTGCCACCCAACAAAGCCCAGCAGGCCGGGAGGAGAGCCTGGGGGCAGCGCAGCTGCTTGGGCAGTGGCTGCTTGGAGGGACACGGGCCAAAGCCATCCCTGAGCAGCCACTGCCAGCCCTGGCCCTCCCTGCCCCGTGACAGCTCCCCCAGCCCCAGGGCACAGAGTCAGGCCCTTTCAGGAGCCAGTGCATCCCCTGCCCAGTCGGGAGCCAAGGCTGGCTCTGGCCCTGGGCTGGCGGCAGGGCTCCTGCTCGGGGCTGCTCCTGTGCCTTGGGCCTCTGGGCACTCAGAGCCAGCTCCAGAGCAGCTGCAGAGGGAGCGATGTTGGTGCACGAGTCCTCTTTCCCCAGGGCTGTGGACGAGCTCCAGAGGCTCCTCCAGCTTTGGCTGCTGCCGGGCTGGGCAAGGGCAGGCCCTGGGGAAAAGAGCTGATGCCACAGAGCCCCACCAAGGGCTGAGCCTGGTGGAGCAATTATCTCCTGTACCTGAGCCCATGTCTGGCATCTTCTCCTTTCCTGCATCAGTAGCTGGCAGAAAGCCATTGCTTCCTACAGGATATGGCCCCACCTGCATGGACTTTTGCTCCATCGCTTGAGAAAGGAAAAAGGACAGCTGGGTCAGATGGAACCATTGCAGGAGGTGGCAACTTCAGGAGACAATACTTGTCAAGTCGTGGATAAGGATCAGGAAAATGGCCAGGTTATTGGGGCTGGGCCAGGGCCCTCCCTGACTGAAAAAGCCCCTACACCAGATCTGACTGGAGATTAGGAAATTGCAGGGGATCTCAGGGCATCTATGGCTCGTGGTGCAGTTTGGGCTGCCTGTGAACTGATGCCCAATGCCTTCCTGCAGAGGCTGGGGAGAAGCTGCAGCCAGGCCAGGCTGGCAAACAGCCCTGCAGGGCGTGGAAGCAGCAGCGGGGCAGCGAGGCTGCCATGGATCCCTTCCCGCTGTGCCGGGCACGGCGTGTCCAGATGTGCAGCCAAAGCCCCTGGCTGCTGAGCCCCAGGACAAGGCAGAGGGAAATGCACCCACCACGGCGTCTCTCCAGGTAATTCAGCATCTGCTCCAGATGTTTGGCTGCCTCCAAGGATTTCATGTCTCCTATGTCTCGGTTCTTCCATTTAGGAGGACCTTAATGGGAAGTTCCATTTCTCCTTCAGGCCCAAGTGGCAGTGAGAGCACCTGCGTGATTGGTGCCCTCCAAGGCACTCCCGCAGCTCGGCCTTCCACTCAGGAGCAGGGCCAGGGGCACCTCGTGCCTGCAGTGGCCCCACACTGGGATGGAAGGAGCCCCTTGTGGGGCAGTCGGGGCAGAAAGGACTCCCTGGAGCTGCTGCAGCTCCAAACCCAGCCCCAGGCAGGGCCAGGGCTTGGCAGTGGCAGCAGGAGCAGCTCAGGCTCCCTGGGGCCGGCAAAGGAGCTGAGAAAGGCTCAGCCCCGGGGCACAGCCCTGGGCCCGGCCCCTTCCCTCTCTGCTCTTCTCTGTGGCTGCACAGAGCACACAGAAGGACACACTGGCATTGAACACGGGAGGAGGATGGACAGGTAAATGATCCTTCCTCCCACTGACAGCGATCCTGTGGGATCACAGAAGGGAGCAGGGCAAGATTTCCAGATTCTTTAAAGCCAGAGATTGTGTTAAGGGACAGGGCTCATGACTGAGCCCTTGCCACATGGACACTGATTATTTTTCAGGAAAGGAACACAGAGAACTTGCCTCCACCATGCCCTAGAGTCTTCATATTGTCATTCACCAGCTTTTCCATATAAGCCATCTTATGGTCCCAGTCTAGAAGAGGGCAAAGACCAGGTCATTTCCATGGTGTGCTGGGATCCCCCACTGCTTACAGTAAATGGGCACTGCAAGTGGGCCATGTAAGGCTGTGGGAGCCACATGTGAATGCACAAGCCCAAACTGCACAGGGGCCTGGGGAGCTCTGGGCTGGCTCCCGGTCACTCTCCACCCTCTTTGCAGGCCCTGTGACACATCCCCGGTCAGCCCAGGGCCCATGGGCGCTCTCTCCCGCCCCCAGTGGAAACCCTCCCTAAATACCCTGGGGAAAACCATCCCCAGCGCTTCCCGGGGAGCAGGGAGCGCTGTCCCGGGAAAGGGGAGCCAGGCTGCCGGCTCACCTGCTCCCCGCGCTTGCAGCGGAGCAGCCTGGGCAGCCCTGGCAGGCAGGGCCACGGCCAGGAGGAGCAGGAGGAAGAGGCGCAGAGCAAGGGCCATGGTGCCTTGCCCTCTGCCAGTCCCGCAGCTCTTGCTGCCTCCGCTGTCCTGACACCGCTGTCCCAATGTCAGCACCACTGCTGCCACTGCCGCTGCTGCTGCCGCAACAGCTGTGCTCAAGCACTGACTGCTCGCTCCTTGTGCTGCTGTGCAACCACGGGGCTCTGGCACCTCTGTGACCTCAGAGCCTGCTGTGACCTCATGGCCAGGGTGGAGTTGTGTGGGCACTGGGATCTGCCTTCTTTGGCAGGGAGCTGCTCTGTCCAAGGGCTGTGACACAGTCCCAGCCCAGCTGATCTCACAGGCTGGGCCATGAAGGGATGGAGAGCAGCCCTGCCAAGAAGGACTTGGGGGTGCTGCAAGATGAGAGGCTGCACATGAGCCAGCCATGTGCATCCAAAGGAGAGTGCCCAGCAGCTTGAAGGAGGTGATTCCACCCCTCTGCTCTGGTGAGACCCCACCTGGAGTACTGTGGAAGAGGTTTTACAGGGACCTCTGTGAGTCATTGAGAAGTTTGATAAGAGGATCCATGTTTAGCCCTGAAAGAATCCCTACCAAGGTTGTTGACATAGAAACCAAGAAAGAAAGAAGGATAAATAAGATAAATCTGGAACTGCCTATTCCAAGAAGCACTTTGCTTGTCTCTCATGACCAGTGAGTAAAGTGCAAACTTATGAGCTTTGTAAGAATGTAGAACAAACATGCATGCTAGAATAAAAACAGGGTTTGAAGCCTTCTGGAAACGGAGTGTGTTGCTTTGTACTGTCTCCATCTCTACCACGACAGAGTACTGCATCCAGCTCTGGGCTCCCCACACAGGAAGGCCATGGTCCTGTTGGATCTAGTCCAGAGGAGGGACAAAATGCTCTGAGGGCTGGAGCCCTTCTGCTTTGGAGACAGGCTGGGAGAGCTGGTGGCGTTCAGCCTGGAAGAGAGCAGACTCAAGGGAGACCTGATTGCTGCCTTTCAGTACCTGAAGGGGGCTTGTAAAAGAGATGGGACAGAACTTGTAGTAGAGCCTTTTGTGAGCAGAGCGAGGGGGAATGGTTTTAGTCCAAAAGACGGTCCATTCAGACTGGACAAAAGAAACCCATTCTTTCACTGTAGGGTTTGAAAGCCTGACACAGGTTGCCCAGAGAGGTGGACATCCATCCCTGCAAACATTCAAGCTCATGCTCTGAGCAACCTGACCTACTTAAAGGTGTCCCTGCTCAGTGCAGGGCATTGGACTAGATGGCCTTTAAATGTCCCTTCCAAGCCAAGCCATTCTGTGTTCCTGGGCACTATCAAAGCAGTGCTGGATTAGTGCTGGGGTGATTATGTGGCACCTGTATTTTGGTAGTTGGGTCCTTTAGCAATTGGCCCTGAGAGCATTCATGGTCTGGGCAGTGAAGTCTGCAAACAACAGACAGTGTGCTCAAGGAGAAACAGGGGAGGAACACTGCTGTAGCTCAGATAAATGCCAGCATTTTGCTGCCCATTCCTAGTTAAGAAATAAAGGAATGTCCTGAAGATCCCTTCATGTGGGTGCATTATTGGCTGTATCAGTACTTGTGTTCTGCAGAACAGGGAATTTGCTACAACTTCTTGCCCCATTTATCACTGAATGAAACTCAAATCCTGCATTGCTCCTTGTCTACTTGCTTCCAAGTCAAGGCAAATTTTGTTCATGATTGAGTGGGACACATTCACCTGTTCACAAGCAAATTCTTCTTGCCATTCACACAGAGGCAAGATTGTTTTGTGGATTTGCTCTAATCGGACAGGAATTAAGGCCTACCTGTCACTAGAACTAAAGCTGATGCATTAGGTTGCAAAGTCTTGAGTAATTTGGCCTGGTGACTGGCATTGTAGAGAGTTGTTCTGGAATTAAATGACACTTGAAGACACGTGTAGTCTACCATATTTCTGGCATACTAGAAGTGAAAAAAAAACCTTTGAGACATGATTTTATCCTTTTTTCCTCCTCCTCCTCCTCCTCCCAGGAATTTCAATGTCTGAGGTCTAAGCTCTTCAGCTGCCTCACAAACATTGTTTTAATTCAGACAGGCATCCATGCCTTGAGCCACAAATCATGACTGTGGCTGTGAAGCTTGAAGCAATGTAGGTTTATAGCACTAAAAGTAATAATGCATTCCCAGGTTAAGCCAAGTATTTCCCAAGTAACTCTACCTATCCTCAGGGATGTTTCAAAAAGGATCATTGTAAAAGCTGGGAATCAGGAGAAAGAGTGTCATCAAAATTAAAAAGACAGGTTTCTGAGATCTTTATATTCCTATAAAAAGAGATTCAAAATTGTTCATATATGGAACATTGACTAAGAAGTGAATGACAGATTGTCAAAGTAATTGGGGAAAAAAATACCATAAGTAAAACTATGGTTACATGTAGATAATAAGTAAACCACCTTGCTAAGAAAAAAACCAGACCTGCCAATACTAAAACCAATAAGGCTGTTTCATCTGTCTCAATACAAAAAAAAAACACTGAAAAGAATCAGAGGTCATTAAGACAATTAGTATATACAGGAAATTCCAGGGATTGGGAAAAAATGAAGCAAACTGTAGAGTGCAATTCCCAGAGTTAACCTGGAATTTATTGGTGGATTTGTTGCAAAATTTCTGAGAGCAGACTGGAAAAGCATAGGGGCTGGTCAGCCCATGGGTGGGCATTTAGAGCAGTGTGAGGGCTGTTTCTGAGACCAACTGCAGGGAAGAAGAGCAGCAGACAATCACTGGCACAATCTCTTTGCTGGCTGTGGAGTTTTTGTCAGTCAGTTCCCTGTGGCTGGGGGAGCTGTCACGGGGCAGGGAGGGCCAGGGCTGGCAGTGGCTGCTCACGGATGGCTTTGGCCCGTGTCCCTCCAAGCAGCCACTGCCCAAGCAGCTGCGCTGCCCCCGGGCTCTCCTCCCGGCCTGCTGGGCTTTGTTGGGTGGCACAGCCTGTGCCAAGGGGCGGCAAGGTGCCTGCAGGCCCCAGCTCTGGGGCAAACGGAGAACGTCCTGCTCGCATCCACCGTGCTGCCAGCTCAGCAGTGCAGCACAGCACGGGCTGATGCTCCCCATTGCTCCCACAGGTGCAGCCGGCCCCACCACACGTGTTCCTGATTCCCAGGAGGGGTGTGAAAAATGGCAATCACTTGTTTGTAAAATTGTAAAACTTTATTTTTAATAAATTGGTTATAAAAATAGCAATATCATTAGAGTGCTAAAAATTTTGGACAATTTGGATTAGGACAATAGGAGACAATAGAATGATAGAGTTACAGACATCTGGGTACCTATTTTCTGGGCAGCATAAGCCCGAAAAAGGACAGACATTAACAGAGGATTAACCCTTAAAAACAATAACCTGTTGCATATTTGTGCATCTCGTATATGATGCATAACTTCCATTCAAACAGAGGATTTTGTCTGGTCCTCGTCAACTTCTCCCTCTTAATCCTAACCGGCTTCCTGAGGGCTGAGCGACGCAGGAAGAAGTTAGTTTCTTCTGCTAGGAGAGCAATACATTCTTTTTCTCTGACAAATTGCAGTGTTCTATGGCTGCTATATTAGCAAAAAGCCAATCATAAAATACATATTTCTCAGAGGACCTTGGAATGGTTTGCTGTTGGGGAACACTCTGTTTGCATGGGATAAGGGCAAGTTTGACGTTCTATTGATGCTGGAAAGGATTTGGAAGCACTCAACACAGCCCTGACTGAGAGCTTCCCTGTTGCAGTGCATGTTTTTGATTGTAATGCGGTCCTAGTAGTCAGTTTTATGACACCCCCTTATTTGGTATTGTTATACCACATTTCATTGCCAATGGGTTGTTCCTTCCCCCCCCCGCCCCGCCCCCGTGTTGTTGGCTTTCCCCTACTTGTCCATCTCCCCAAAGTCCTGCCCTTTTGTTCCCTGTTCCTCCTCCCATTCAATGTCAATCCCTCCCCAATCCTGCCCCTTTCTCTAGAAACTTCCCTGTCCATTTGGGATGCTTTGAAACTCTATTGGTTTGTTTAAGTTGTCCTCCTCCCCTCTAATCCCCTATTGGTTTAAACAATGGATTCCCCGCCTTGTGTTCCACCCTCAGTTTCTCCCAACTGCCTAAAGACTGTATCCTCCCCAGGCACCTCCGCAGTTTGGAAATCAGTGTAGGCCTTTAATTCAGTGTATTTCTGTCGCTGACTCTGCGGGGAATAAACATACAGAAGACCTCTCCCTGTTCCTTGTCCCTACCCCCGCGCACTCCACCCGTGCTGTAAAGCAGCCGTGCCCTACAGCCAAACCCCAGAGTTGACAGTTTTCTGGGGGCGGCCCACTCTGGGTGTTGGTGTTGGCAGCTAGTCGGGCTGAGGAAATCGGGCACTGCAGCACTTCCCAAATGGGCTGTTCTGTTGCAATAAAGAAATGGAGCTGTCAGCCCAGTGTCCGGGTGGCAGCAGCAGCAAAGCCCACCCGGCAGCAGCGCTGGCTGAGCTCCATGGCCAGGAGCAGCCGTGGATGCCCATGGTGTGGGCAGGCAGGAGCCAGGCAGGGGCTGCTGTGACCAGCGGTGGGGACCCGAGGGCTGGGGGAGCCCATGCTGAGCGTCCCTGGGCTGAGGGCACATTGCCTTCTGGGGGATGACCAGGGCCTGAACCTCATGAGGCACACAGTGATATTTTGGGATCTGTGCTCAGAGGTGAAGGGGTCCCTCATGAGGCACACAGTGATATTTTGGGATCTGTGCTCAGAGGTGAAGGGGTCCCTCATGAGGCACACAGTGATATTTTGGGGTCCCTGCTGAGGGGTGAAGGGATCCCTCATGAGGCACACATGGATATTTTCGGGTCCATACCGAGGGGTGCAGGGATCCCTCATGAATCACAAAGGAGTATTGACGGCCTCTCCTAAGGTGTCCAGGCACCCCTCATGAGGTGTGCAGCGGGGTTACATTTGAGGGGGTTTTTACTCTTCTCAGCACAGCCAAGGGTCACTTGGCCGAGGTTTTGCAAAGCTGGGAGAAAGCCTCTTGCAAAGCCTTGGGCCTGTCTGCGGGCACAGCGGGCGGGCTGGCGGAGCCCATCCCCTGGGGCCAGGCCGGGCCGGGCCAGGCTCGGGCCCCGGCAGGGAAGGGCCGTGGCCCTGGGCTCTGATGAGGCTGCTGAGCTCCCCCCTGGCCCTGTGCTATAGCCCAACACATTTACAGCCGGAGCCATGCAAGGAGTCCTGCCAAGAGCAAATTGTTCTAATGTTCTCTCTAGGACAAAAAAGAGCAAACCAACCCGGCTGATAGGTGAGGAAAGAGAATTCAAGTTCACTTAAAGCGCTGCTCAGTTCAGGGTTGCCTTTTGTTTGACTGAGCTGATGCTAAGAACTATTTTCTCACATATGGTGGCGTTTCTCTGCAAACAGGCTTTGATGAGAAATTTCTGACCGCATTTGCTTTTGCTCTTTAAGATAAGTCACGAACATGAGTAGCTTTGTTGAGGAATGGAGAATTGTTTGTAGCTCAGGAGGAACCTTACATTTTAGCACAGGAAGAAGGTAAGGCACAGGTTTAAAGGCTTTCTCCTCCTGGAGTGACACACTTTCAGAGGAGTCTGTGAGGAGAAGTCCCCTCAGCCACTGCCAGGGCTGTGTGCCTCCTCTGCAGGCTCAGTATTCTGGGAGTTCCACGAGCCTCAGCTGCCAGTGAATATTCTTCTGAATATTTCTTGTTGTGCAGTGCAGAGGAAGAATATTTGGTGCTAGATTCCCCTCTGGGCTTTGAGGTAAATCTCAGTAATGCTGGTGATTTTTATGTCCAGATGAACTTTTTATGGATAGTAAGGAAAAAGGAAGCAGTACCGTGGAAAAATAATGGCTGAAAATGTGAGCAACACAACCACACTAAAAGTGAAATCAAAACAGAAGAATTTTTTTATTTTTTTTCCCTTGACAGGTAAGGCAAAACATGCAGTGCTAATAAAGTCTTTAAGAGATGCAACGAGCACCCAACTGTATGAAAATCAAAGAGGTAAAGGATGAGAAAGGGCATGGGAAGAATCTTCAGCCCCTCCTGTTGAAGGTCCAAGAGTATGAAAACGGACTCTGGCTGTTGCCCGTAGGTAACACGGGCTAATTGTACAGGAGGGCAGGTGCCCAAGCTGTTGGTGGCCCAAGCCCTGCGAGGCTAGCCCAGTTGCAGTCCTAGTTGGACCAGGGCGGCGGGCTCGGGAGGGGTGGAGGTGGGGGGATCTCGGGAGGCTTCCGCTTCAAGGCCGGGCTGGGGGGCCGTGGGGGAGGCACGGAGGGTTGGTGCTCTGCTTTCTTGGGCAACATCTGCTGCCGAGGCCTCGGGTGAGAGCTGTCAAAGGCGACGGTCTCTGGGCTCTCTGGGGGAGAGGGAGAGGCACGCCTTCTCGGCCGAGATGCTGGAGCGGCGGCAGCGCGACTATGGAGAGAGGAGGTGGCTGAGGGCCCAGGTGCCAGTGGCACACAGGGAGCCTCCTGCACAGCAGGGCCCAGAGCTGGCAAGGCTCCCCAGCACGGCTGGAGCTGCTGGCACAGCTTGGCCCAGCTGCACAGCTGCCCCTCAAGGCCCCGGCGAGCAGGACACAGCTCTGGGCAGGCTCCGTGGCCAGGAGTGGGCCCCAGAGCACCTCTGCCTTTCAAGGGCAATCTCGTCCCTGCTCTTTCTCCTCCCCACCGTGCTTTGCCTCTGCCCTGTGTCCCCGGGGCTGCTCTGGGCCAGGCAGCCTCAGTGGGAGCCAGCACTGGCTGCAGCCCCAGCGGGCACCCCAGGACAAGGCCCAGCAATTAGGAGGCCAATGAAAGCTCTGAGCAGCAGCAGGACCCTCAGCAGAGTTAGTTGGACAACCATGGACTGGCCACAACTCCACAGCAGCATTTCTGTTCCCTGAATGTTCTTGACTATGTGCAGCCTATAAAGAAGCTAGAGGGTAGAGATGGGCCAACACTTACCGTTTCTTTCCCTTCCACAACCGGAACCCAGCATAGCACAGTACCATGGAAATTGGCACAGTGAACAGTGTCACTACCGTGCCTATCATGCAGGACCTGCGCACGTCCTGGGGGCAGATAATTCTAGGTGTTTTCCGTGGATTCTGGGCGTTTGTGTCTGACATGCCAAGCACTTCTGTGGGAGCAATGAGGAGCGTCAGCCCGTGCTGTGCTGCACTACTGAGCTGGCAGCACGGTGGATGCGAGCAGGACGTTCTCCGTTTCCCCCAGAGCTGGGGCCTGCAGGCACCTTGCCGCCCCTTGGCACAGGCTGTGCCACCCAACAAAGCCCAGCAGGCCGGGAGGAGAGCCTGGGGGCAGCGCAGCTGCTTGGGCAGTGGCTGCTTGGAGGGACACGGGCCAAAGCCATCCCTGAGCAGCCACTGCCAGCCCTGGCCCTCCCTGCCCCGTGACAGCTCCCCCAGCCCCAGGGCACAGAGTCAGGCCCTTTCAGGAGCCAGTGCATCCCCTGCCCAGTCGGGAGCCAAGGCTGGCTCTGGCCCTGGGCTGGCGGCAGGGCTCCTGCTCGGGGCTGCTCCTGTGCCTTGGGCCTCTGGGCACTCAGAGCCAGCTCCAGAGCAGCTGCAGAGGGAGCGATGTTGGTGCACGAGTCCTCTTTCCCCAGGGCTGTGGACGAGCTCCAGAGGCTCCTCCAGCTTTGGCTGCTGCCGGGCTGGGCAAGGGCAGGCCCTGGGGAAAAGAGCTGATGCCACAGAGCCCCACCAAGGGCTGAGCCTGGTGGAGCAATTATCTCCTGTACCTGAGCCCATGTCTGGCATCTTCTCCTTTCCTGCATCAGTAGCTGGCAGAAAGCCATTGCTTCCTACAGGATATGGCCCCACCTGCATGGACTTTTGCTCCATCGCTTGAGAAAGGAAAAAGGACAGCTGGGTCAGATGGAACCATTGCAGGAGGTGGCAACTTCAGGAGACAATACTTGTCAAGTCGTGGATAAGGATCAGGAAAATGGCCAGGTTATTGGGGCTGGGCCAGGGCCCTCCCTGACTGAAAAAGCCCCTACACCAGATCTGACTGGAGATTAGGAAATTGCAGGGGATCTCAGGGCATCTATGGCTCGTGGTGCAGTTTGGGCTGCCTGTGAACTGATGCCCAATGCCTTCCTGCAGAGGCTGGGGAGAAGCTGCAGCCAGGCCAGGCTGGCAAACAGCCCTGCAGGGCGTGGAAGCAGCAGCGGGGCAGCGAGGCTGCCATGGATCCCTTCCCGCTGTGCCGGGCACGGCGTGTCCAGATGTGCAGCCAAAGCCCCTGGCTGCTGAGCCCCAGGACAAGGCAGAGGGAAATGCACCCACCACGGCGTCTCTCCAGGTAATTCAGCATCTGCTCCAGATGTTTGGCTGCCTCCAAGGATTTCATGTCTCCTATGTCTCGGTTCTTCCATTTAGGAGGACCTTAATGGGAAGTTCCATTTCTCCTTCAGGCCCAAGTGGCAGTGAGAGCACCTGCGTGATTGGTGCCCTCCAAGGCACTCCCGCAGCTCGGCCTTCCACTCAGGAGCAGGGCCAGGGGCACCTCGTGCCTGCAGTGGCCCCACACTGGGATGGAAGGAGCCCCTTGTGGGGCAGTCGGGGCAGAAAGGACTCCCTGGAGCTGCTGCAGCTCCAAACCCAGCCCCAGGCAGGGCCAGGGCTTGGCAGTGGCAGCAGGAGCAGCTCAGGCTCCCTGGGGCCGGCAAAGGAGCTGAGAAAGGCTCAGCCCCGGGGCACAGCCCTGGGCCCGGCCCCTTCCCTCTCTGCTCTTCTCTGTGGCTGCACAGAGCACACAGAAGGACACACTGGCATTGAACACGGGAGGAGGATGGACAGGTAAATGATCCTTCCTCCCACTGACAGCGATCCTGTGGGATCACAGAAGGGAGCAGGGCAAGATTTCCAGATTCTTTAAAGCCAGAGATTGTGTTAAGGGACAGGGCTCATGACTGAGCCCTTGCCACATGGACACTGATTATTTTTCAGGAAAGGAACACAGAGAACTTGCCTCCACCATGCCCTAGAGTCTTCATATTGTCATTCACCAGCTTTTCCATATAAGCCATCTTATGGTCCCAGTCTAGAAGAGGGCAAAGACCAGGTCATTTCCATGGTGTGCTGGGATCCCCCACTGCTTACAGTAAATGGGCACTGCAAGTGGGCCATGTAAGGCTGTGGGAGCCACATGTGAATGCACAAGCCCAAACTGCACAGGGGCCTGGGGAGCTCTGGGCTGGCTCCCGGTCACTCTCCACCCTCTTTGCAGGCCCTGTGACACATCCCCGGTCAGCCCAGGGCCCATGGGCGCTCTCTCCCGCCCCCAGTGGAAACCCTCCCTAAATACCCTGGGGAAAACCATCCCCAGCGCTTCCCGGGGAGCAGGGAGCGCTGTCCCGGGAAAGGGGAGCCAGGCTGCCGGCTCACCTGCTCCCCGCGCTTGCAGCGGAGCAGCCTGGGCAGCCCTGGCAGGCAGGGCCACGGCCAGGAGGAGCAGGAGGAAGAGGCGCAGAGCAAGGGCCATGGTGCCTTGCCCTCTGCCAGTCCCGCAGCTCTTGCTGCCTCCGCTGTCCTGACACCGCTGTCCCAATGTCAGCACCACTGCTGCCACTGCCGCTGCTGCTGCCGCAACAGCTGTGCTCAAGCACTGACTGCTCGCTCCTTGTGCTGCTGTGCAACCACGGGGCTCTGGCACCTCTGTGACCTCAGAGCCTGCTGTGACCTCATGGCCAGGGTGGAGTTGTGTGGGCACTGGGATCTGCCTTCTTTGGCAGGGAGCTGCTCTGTCCAAGGGCTGTGACACAGTCCCAGCCCAGCTGATCTCACAGGCTGGGCCATGAAGGGATGGAGAGCAGCCCTGCCAAGAAGGACTTGGGGGTGCTGCAAGATGAGAGGCTGCACATGAGCCAGCCATGTGCATCCAAAGGAGAGTGCCCAGCAGCTTGAAGGAGGTGATTCCACCCCTCTGCTCTGGTGAGACCCCACCTGGAGTACTGTGGAAGAGGTTTTACAGGGACCTCTGTGAGTCATTGAGAAGTTTGATAAGAGGATCCATGTTTAGCCCTGAAAGAATCCCTACCAAGGTTGTTGACATAGAAACCAAGAAAGAAAGAAGGATAAATAAGATAAATCTGGAACTGCCTATTCCAAGAAGCACTTTGCTTGTCTCTCATGACCAGTGAGTAAAGTGCAAACTTATGAGCTTTGTAAGAATGTAGAACAAACATGCATGCTAGAATAAAAACAGGGTTTGAAGCCTTCTGGAAACGGAGTGTGTTGCTTTGTACTGTCTCCATCTCTACCACGACAGAGTACTGCATCCAGCTCTGGGCTCCCCACACAGGAAGGCCATGGTCCTGTTGGATCTAGTCCAGAGGAGGGACAAAATGCTCTGAGGGCTGGAGCCCTTCTGCTTTGGAGACAGGCTGGGAGAGCTGGTGGCGTTCAGCCTGGAAGAGAGCAGACTCAAGGGAGACCTGATTGCTGCCTTTCAGTACCTGAAGGGGGCTTGTAAAAGAGATGGGACAGAACTTGTAGTAGAGCCTTTTGTGAGCAGAGCGAGGGGGAATGGTTTTAGTCCAAAAGACGGTCCATTCAGACTGGACAAAAGAAACCCATTCTTTCACTGTAGGGTTTGAAAGCCTGACACAGGTTGCCCAGAGAGGTGGACATCCATCCCTGCAAACATTCAAGCTCATGCTCTGAGCAACCTGACCTACTTAAAGGTGTCCCTGCTCAGTGCAGGGCATTGGACTAGATGGCCTTTAAATGTCCCTTCCAAGCCAAGCCATTCTGTGTTCCTGGGCACTATCAAAGCAGTGCTGGATTAGTGCTGGGGTGATTATGTGGCACCTGTATTTTGGTAGTTGGGTCCTTTAGCAATTGGCCCTGAGAGCATTCATGGTCTGGGCAGTGAAGTCTGCAAACAACAGACAGTGTGCTCAAGGAGAAACAGGGGAGGAACACTGCTGTAGCTCAGATAAATGCCAGCATTTTGCTGCCCATTCCTAGTTAAGAAATAAAGGAATGTCCTGAAGATCCCTTCATGTGGGTGCATTATTGGCTGTATCAGTACTTGTGTTCTGCAGAACAGGGAATTTGCTACAACTTCTTGCCCCATTTATCACTGAATGAAACTCAAATCCTGCATTGCTCCTTGTCTACTTGCTTCCAAGTCAAGGCAAATTTTGTTCATGATTGAGTGGGACACATTCACCTGTTCACAAGCAAATTCTTCTTGCCATTCACACAGAGGCAAGATTGTTTTGTGGATTTGCTCTAATCGGACAGGAATTAAGGCCTACCTGTCACTAGAACTAAAGCTGATGCATTAGGTTGCAAAGTCTTGAGTAATTTGGCCTGGTGACTGGCATTGTAGAGAGTTGTTCTGGAATTAAATGACACTTGAAGACACGTGTAGTCTACCATATTTCTGGCATACTAGAAGTGAAAAAAAAACCTTTGAGACATGATTTTATCCTTTTTTCCTCCTCCTCCTCCTCCTCCCAGGAATTTCAATGTCTGAGGTCTAAGCTCTTCAGCTGCCTCACAAACATTGTTTTAATTCAGACAGGCATCCATGCCTTGAGCCACAAATCATGACTGTGGCTGTGAAGCTTGAAGCAATGTAGGTTTATAGCACTAAAAGTAATAATGCATTCCCAGGTTAAGCCAAGTATTTCCCAAGTAACTCTACCTATCCTCAGGGATGTTTCAAAAAGGATCATTGTAAAAGCTGGGAATCAGGAGAAAGAGTGTCATCAAAATTAAAAAGACAGGTTTCTGAGATCTTTATATTCCTATAAAAAGAGATTCAAAATTGTTCATATATGGAACATTGACTAAGAAGTGAATGACAGATTGTCAAAGTAATTGGGGAAAAAAATACCATAAGTAAAACTATGGTTACATGTAGATAATAAGTAAACCACCTTGCTAAGAAAAAAACCAGACCTGCCAATACTAAAACCAATAAGGCTGTTTCATCTGTCTCAATACAAAAAAAAAACACTGAAAAGAATCAGAGGTCATTAAGACAATTAGTATATACAGGAAATTCCAGGGATTGGGAAAAAATGAAGCAAACTGTAGAGTGCAATTCCCAGAGTTAACCTGGAATTTATTGGTGGATTTGTTGCAAAATTTCTGAGAGCAGACTGGAAAAGCATAGGGGCTGGTCAGCCCATGGGTGGGCATTTAGAGCAGTGTGAGGGCTGTTTCTGAGACCAACTGCAGGGAAGAAGAGCAGCAGACAATCACTGGCACAATCTCTTTGCTGGCTGTGGAGTTTTTGTCAGTCAGTTCCCTGTGGCTGGGGGAGCTGTCACGGGGCAGGGAGGGCCAGGGCTGGCAGTGGCTGCTCACGGATGGCTTTGGCCCGTGTCCCTCCAAGCAGCCACTGCCCAAGCAGCTGCGCTGCCCCCGGGCTCTCCTCCCGGCCTGCTGGGCTTTGTTGGGTGGCACAGCCTGTGCCAAGGGGCGGCAAGGTGCCTGCAGGCCCCAGCTCTGGGGCAAACGGAGAACGTCCTGCTCGCATCCACCGTGCTGCCAGCTCAGCAGTGCAGCACAGCACGGGCTGATGCTCCCCATTGCTCCCACAGGTGCAGCCGGCCCCACCACACGTGTTCCTGATTCCCAGGAGGGGTGTGAAAAATGGCAATCACTTGTTTGTAAAATTGTAAAACTTTATTTTTAATAAATTGGTTATAAAAATAGCAATATCATTAGAGTGCTAAAAATTTTGGACAATTTGGATTAGGACAATAGGAGACAATAGAATGATAGAGTTACAGACATCTGGGTACCTATTTTCTGGGCAGCATAAGCCCGAAAAAGGACAGACATTAACAGAGGATTAACCCTTAAAAACAATAACCTGTTGCATATTTGTGCATCTCGTATATGATGCATAACTTCCATTCAAACAGAGGATTTTGTCTGGTCCTCGTCAACTTCTCCCTCTTAATCCTAACCGGCTTCCTGAGGGCTGAGCGACGCAGGAAGAAGTTAGTTTCTTCTGCTAGGAGAGCAATACATTCTTTTTCTCTGACAAATTGCAGTGTTCTATGGCTGCTATATTAGCAAAAAGCCAATCATAAAATACATATTTCTCAGAGGACCTTGGAATGGTTTGCTGTTGGGGAACACTCTGTTTGCATGGGATAAGGGCAAGTTTGACGTTCTATTGATGCTGGAAAGGATTTGGAAGCACTCAACACAGCCCTGACTGAGAGCTTCCCTGTTGCAGTGCATGTTTTTGATTGTAATGCGGTCCTAGTAGTCAGTTTTATGACACCCCCTTATTTGGTATTGTTATACCACATTTCATTGCCAATGGGTTGTTCCTTCCCCCCCCCGCCCCGCCCCCGTGTTGTTGGCTTTCCCCTACTTGTCCATCTCCCCAAAGTCCTGCCCTTTTGTTCCCTGTTCCTCCTCCCATTCAATGTCAATCCCTCCCCAATCCTGCCCCTTTCTCTAGAAACTTCCCTGTCCATTTGGGATGCTTTGAAACTCTATTGGTTTGTTTAAGTTGTCCTCCTCCCCTCTAATCCCCTATTGGTTTAAACAATGGATTCCCCGCCTTGTGTTCCACCCTCAGTTTCTCCCAACTGCCTAAAGACTGTATCCTCCCCAGGCACCTCCGCAGTTTGGAAATCAGTGTAGGCCTTTAATTCAGTGTATTTCTGTCGCTGACTCTGCGGGGAATAAACATACAGAAGACCTCTCCCTGTTCCTTGTCCCTACCCCCGCGCACTCCACCCGTGCTGTAAAGCAGCCGTGCCCTACAGCCAAACCCCAGAGTTGACAGTTTTCTGGGGGCGGCCCACTCTGGGTGTTGGTGTTGGCAGCTAGTCGGGCTGAGGAAATCGGGCACTGCAGCACTTCCCAAATGGGCTGTTCTGTTGCAATAAAGAAATGGAGCTGTCAGCCCAGTGTCCGGGTGGCAGCAGCAGCAAAGCCCACCCGGCAGCAGCGCTGGCTGAGCTCCATGGCCAGGAGCAGCCGTGGATGCCCATGGTGTGGGCAGGCAGGAGCCAGGCAGGGGCTGCTGTGACCAGCGGTGGGGACCCGAGGGCTGGGGGAGCCCATGCTGAGCGTCCCTGGGCTGAGGGCACATTGCCTTCTGGGGGATGACCAGGGCCTGAACCTCATGAGGCACACAGTGATATTTTGGGATCTGTGCTCAGAGGTGAAGGGGTCCCTCATGAGGCACACAGTGATATTTTGGGATCTGTGCTCAGAGGTGAAGGGGTCCCTCATGAGGCACACAGTGATATTTTGGGGTCCCTGCTGAGGGGTGAAGGGATCCCTCATGAGGCACACATGGATATTTTCGGGTCCATACCGAGGGGTGCAGGGATCCCTCATGAATCACAAAGGAGTATTGACGGCCTCTCCTAAGGTGTCCAGGCACCCCTCATGAGGTGTGCAGCGGGGTTACATTTGAGGGGGTTTTTACTCTTCTCAGCACAGCCAAGGGTCACTTGGCCGAGGTTTTGCAAAGCTGGGAGAAAGCCTCTTGCAAAGCCTTGGGCCTGTCTGCGGGCACAGCGGGCGGGCTGGCGGAGCCCATCCCCTGGGGCCAGGCCGGGCCGGGCCAGGCTCGGGCCCCGGCAGGGAAGGGCCGTGGCCCTGGGCTCTGATGAGGCTGCTGAGCTCCCCCCTGGCCCTGTGCTATAGCCCAACACATTTACAGCCGGAGCCATGCAAGGAGTCCTGC